>NC_134458.1:106512925-106843759 GCF_047948215.1 Lycorma delicatula | reverse complement strand
TGCTTTTGGAATTATCTAAGGTATCTGTTTACTATCCAGGGTTGCACAAAAATCTGAAGTACCAGCTGAGATACCCACTTAATAATGCCAATCTCTTATTCCTTGTAGAATATATGTTTTATTCATGATAAAACACAGAAAATAATGTTTTTTCTAGTCTCATATTAATAAGCCAACCTACCAACATCATGGTGGAATACTTTACATAACTATTAGTTAGTAACAAACATATAAAATCTTTATTATGACTTACATCATAATCCTTTCTTGTTTTTTGATAACCTTTAGTAATGATATTTTTCTGCGTAAATGTTTTTTTAATAATGTTATTCTTATTAATCTTATGTTCTCATATTTAATCATAACATTTACAACCACCTTGATAGTTTACATTTGCACAAAATGTTTTTGAATCATTTGAACAATACAAATTACTGTATACAAACATACAGAAAAAACAAAAATATACTAAATGAACAGGTAACAATTAAAATCCAGTCGGTATACTTTCAAACACATCCTAAATATATATACTCTTTAATAATAATAATAATAAAAAAAATAAAACCACTATAAACTACATTGATAATGTGAGCAATAAACAGCAATACCAGTTGCAGAAGGTGGTTATAAAAATCACCAAAAACATTATAATGTAAGTTTAAGAAAGTTATATTAAAATAAATTAGTTTTGTTTTCCAATTAATAATTAATAGGATTATTTAAAAATAATTTTCACTGCTAACCAATGTCATGAAGAAAAATGTTATAAAGATAAAATTATAAATAGAACTATTGAACCATAATGACAAAATTAAAAAATTCATTTATATAAAATTGCTGATCTAGATAAGAGGATTAACGAAGTATAATGAGCTACTGCCTAGATAAACAAATGTGTATGATAAATTATCTCAAAAAAAGCTATCTTTAAAGAAGTAAATATAATTTTCACAAATCTATTCTGTACTGATATAAACAGATCAGCATTATGAAACATTTTCTAAATGGTTCTTCAAACAATAGTGAATGAATAAGAGCATGCGGTGTATTGTGTGCAATACACTCATGTTTCAGGGCTTAAAGGTAATGGTGTCAAATTCACAGTATAAAATGGCTGTAACATACGTGAAATACATGGCTACAAAAATACACATACATACGGTAAATTATTTCTCATATTTTAATTTCATACATTATATAAATCGCTTGAAGAAGGAAAAGATATAATGCTACATGGATTAGAAAAAAGGAACTGCTTCAATACTGGGTGCATCAAGGGAAATGTTGATTAGAGCACCACCACAAAATACACATTATAAAATAAGGACTATGTGTGATTAAAGTCAACATTAATTATTTAATATAAAGGCAAAAATTAAACATGTGAAAAAGTAACTATAAAATAAATAAATCATTATTCAGAAGCTGTTAATGAAAATTATTTGAGCACATATTTATGCACACATTGAATGGAGATGCAGAAAATTCAAGTTTTTCAATGATATGTATAAATAGTATTATTTAAAAATTCAATCACAAAATTATTATTTTTTTAAACAAAAATCATTTATTTTTTAAATAAAGTAATGAAAAGGTTTTTTAAATACTTGAATAATTTTTAAAACCAGTAAAGGAATCAGGCTGTTCCTTGTAAGACAAGGTATTCTGCTGAGTTATATAAAATGACAAATTTTAATAATGACAAGCTGAGCATTTTAAATATTAAACCATTTCAAAGCAAAACATTATGGCTTGATTTTGTTGCAAATGAGATTTATTTTAATTTTAAACTTTAAAAGAGGTACTTGACTGTTTCATCAGAATTAATCAAACATTCCTATAGCATTCTCCATTTAAAATGCCTAAAATAATTATAATTACTAATCTGTTCATTTAAACTTGTTAAAATATATGACTGATAATCCAGAATTATTTGACAATAAACATATGCAGTTCAGATGGTCATTACGTATGCATCACTATCACTTGCTGGCTAACTATAAGGAGTCCTTGATATCTCTTTATTCCTCACTTTTAACAAATTATCCTTTAATAAATTGCATTACAAATTTTTTTAAAAAATCTTACAAACCGATTGATCTGCCCTACATGCTATTAATGAGTTATTTATTTATATTTAAAATAAATTCTATTTTAACATTAATTTTTTGTTTATAGTTATATTTAGTTACCTAGTATGATGTATACTGATATTTGTCAAACAATCTGTAACATGAATAAATATTTTATTATTAATTATTAATAGAAATACTGGAATTTTTCACTGCAAAGGAGGTATGATAACATTTATAACATTTGCATGCATAATGACATTTGTTGGGTTGCATAATGGATGCAAAGAAAAACAGGCAGGTAATACAAAGTTAAAATTCATTTTACACTACTGCTAAATCTGAGCAACGGTTCACAATTTATGCAAACTCATACAATAATTCTTCATTAATCTGCATTTTTGTTAATCAGAAGAAAAACAAATCTTGCCAACATATGTAATACCGCTCATTTGTATTATTACTGGTAGTAATATCTGCCCATCTGACTAGGAGTAAATAATAATTAGAATTATTTCAGATTAAACCTTTTCTTTTCTAGACCAATTTCACATAATTTAAATGTTTCATTATCTCCAAATTTATAAATTGTGAAACAAAATTAATCCAATTTAATTTGTAGTATCTAATAACATATTTATTCACATTTCCACTCATTTAATGTGTTTATGATGATAATAAATATTATTGATTTAAATATTTTTTTTATAAATACTGTTATTTACTTCAAACTACAGTAACTGCAGGCTTTTTTTCACCTCCAGGATCACTGATCAGGTATTGCTTTAGAGGATGAGAGGAATGACAATTTTTGTAGCACGTGAAAAATGCCATGCCTGACTGGGATTAAAACCTGGGGCCTCTGGATGAAAGGCATAGATGCTACCACTTGCACCACGGAGGCCGGCAGTAACTGCAGGCCTCCGTTATGTTCAATTATAGCTAACCATCTTCACTTTTTTATGATGAAAAATTAATTTTGTAGTATATGAAAAATGGGCAACCCTAACTGGGATTCAAACTCAGAACCCAGTATAATGTTTTGTCGCTTATGATATGTCTGAAGGATGTATGAAATGTATACTGTGTTTAATCACTTATTAAACTACTTTTTGTGAGTTAATTTGTTTTGAATTGATCAAATGTGAATACATCAAAAGTTCTAATTCCTTGTTGTTAATATAAAAGACACTCATGATGTCTATGTACATATATGAACATATATAACTTGTTTGAAAGGGTGGTTTGTGAAAGTGGTGGAGTAAAGTGCTTTTATATGACCTCTATATCACTGTGAAAAGCAGCTACATGTTTATAATTTACAAAAGAAATAATAAAAGCATTTCATTCCACCACTGAATCAGCTTTCACAAACCACCTGATTGAAATTAGTCACACAAAGTCCACAAACATCAACAATAACATGAGAATCTTACTTATTAACAATAAAGTATGAAATTTAGGCACATTTAAGTAACTTACAAACTCATAAAACAACATTCTAAATGAAAGAACAGTTAAACACTTAAGTATAATTTTAACTACACTTTTCAAATCTTCACAAGCAATAAAAAGCACTACATAGCATTACATTTACTACATAATATTATACTTAAGAGTGAAAACTGTTTCAGATTTAGGTAAAGTAGTCATAATTTTCACTTAAAAATAAAGTTTACTGTATTCAGTTTAAAAATTATTTGTAGTTTTTAAACATTTTAAGTAGTGAATATCAATACTGAGCACTTCAATTTTTTTATTTATTTTTACATAATTTTTTTTTAGGATTCCTGTTCATTTGTAAATCAAGCGAAACCTGAGTTGAAGTGTGACTTTGTTACACGATTAAGAGACTGCGATAAAGAGAAACCTATACCTGTATTTTATATTTTATATTGTGTTATGAATAACTCTTTTTATGCCACATTATTGTTTGTAAGTAGACATTAATTAAACACTTCATTAACTCCTATTATTATTTTTAATACTTTTTTTGTGCATAAAATTTGCATAAATTGCTGTAATTTTCGGCTTTTACTTTTAATTCATACCTAATAATGAGTATGTAAATTAAAACTAAGCAAATCAAGATTGATTTCTCATAAGGATATAGTAGAATTAATGGCCCCACAGCTAAAATAGAAAAAGATTCTGAAGATATTTTTTTGACTTTGAGATAATAACAATGTAATTAATACTAAATTAAATTAAATATATTATATTACTACACACATATATGTAGATATATATATATATATAAAATTTGCCTATAGAAAATACTATAATTTCCGAAAAAAAGACAAATCATTTTTAATGTGATAAATATAGAATTTAATACCATGAAAATCAGTTGTTGGAAATTAATAAGGCAAGTTTAACTTATCTAATTACTCTATATTAGTAACTTATATTTCTGTATTTTGGTGATCAATAACATCTACTAAAGTCCTATTTTTGTTTGAATATAGAGTCTAATTTATTAAGCATTTCCTGATTGATTTGAGATATCTCCATAGCAGCAGTAATTATAAACATTGCAACGGCATCATGTTTATCCTGTTTTTCTGATGGTTTCAATTAGTCCAACTATCTGATAAATGCCTTTTGCTTTTAAAGCATATACACTTGAAATCTTCACTGAGAGAAATTTGTATCATTAAATTTACAAATGGAAGAGATCTCTAATCTTGCCATTTTAACTTTTAAAGCCTAATCACATTGCCGATCAATATAATGAATTTTTAATGTGAAACACATCCATGATTGATCAATTTTGCTATCAAACTATTCTTTAAGGGCGTTTCCTAGATCCATAATCAAACGGTTTAACAACATATTCGTAATAATATAAAAATAACAATCAAAACTTTATTTTCTTCATGACATATCATACATATATAAGATGTATGTATACAACATACAAAAAGCACAGTTTTGCCAATCTATAACTAAAATAATATTTTGAGGTAAAGAAAAATAAATTATTTTGAAATTTGATCCATAATAGACTCAATGAAAGCATTAGGAAACTACTTCACTCATCAGTTCAACACTTGGTGTAGGGTGCTTGTTAAATTTGAAAATGGCTGACTCTTGTCAGGATGACTTGTGACTTGTTCATTCTCCTTCAAATACATCTGTTAATGCATACGTAATCAATGGTATGAACATAATGGTATCTAATGTAATCATATTATCTAAAACTGAAAACAGCAAACAGCATTTTTTTGTTTAATATTATTAGTTTTAACTGTTCTGGTGTAGTGCACTTATTATCTCCCACATCAATGGATATATAATTCTTTTCCTTCAGTCCCTTTACTTTAACTACATATTATCAATACCACATACTATGTGGATATCTATATGTAGATATATATATATATATATATATATATAAAATTTGCCTATAGAAAATACTATAATTTCCGAAAAAAAGACAAATCATTTTTAATGTGATAAATATAGAATTTAATACCATGAAAATCAGTTGTTGGAAATTAATAAGGCAAGTTTAACTTATCTAATTACTCTATAATTAAAAAAATTGATATCAGGAAATATCAATTTTTACTATATTCAATAATTATAACTACTCTACACGGCACAGCTTTTTTTCTATTGAATTTGCTGTTTTTTGGAACGAAAAGAAAATAATAATAATCAATTAAATTAAAAAACACAATATAAAACTAAAAAAAAAATAATAACAAAAACAAACCTCATGAGATATTCTCCATGAAATTCCACTTACACAACACAATAAAGAATAAAAAAATTTGATGAAACCAAGCAATTATAATAAAATAAACTCTAAATTTAGAACAGTGTAAAAAAATAGTAAACTGATTATGAAAATAAAGAATGCCCTAAATGAGTGTTGGAAATAGGAAGAAGAGTAAGGTAAAGGATACTGTTTATCCTTAACATTGTTTAATACATATGTTGAAGAAATGATAAAAATTGCTCAAGAAGAATATAAGGAAATCAATGTAAAACGAAAGAAAATAAATTGTATGAGATTCAGAGATGAGATTTTTTTTAAGAGATGGATCACATAATATTCAACAGATAATTTTAAAATTAGGACATATGACAGAATATATAACAAAAATGAATGTTGGGAATACATAGAAGACAATAAGCTAATGAAATGAATGTCTGCACAAAAAATGAAAGAATTAAACAAGTAGATACTTAGGTATCATATGAATAAAAGACCGTAAAAGTAAAAACAAAAATCTCAGGATAAGCAAGAATTTAATAAAAAGTAACAGTTACTATATAATAAGATGAGTTAGAGTTGAAGAGCTGGTCATCTAAAGTGTTGTGTTTGATGTGTACTGCATCGACACAAAGAAAATGAGAAAAAGGAAGGCAGGAGGAATTAAAAATTTCAGTATGGAGAAAATTAAATGGTCAGAAAAAATTAAAAATGAAGAGAATTAGAGTAGAAGCTGAATCTGAACAATTCAGAGTAGGAAAGATAACTGACTGGGATATAACATGAAAGAAAAAGGACTACTAGAAGGTGCAAAAGAGAGAGTTCGGAAAAGTGTTAAAATAATGCACAGTTTAAAAGGAAATGGGAAATATCAAGTACACTTGAGAATGTAGATGGATACGGTGCAAAGGACCACCTAAGGGCAGATAACCATATGATGACAGTAATGATGATAGAATATTCTTAATGAAGGAAAATGTTCATTATTACTAAAATTTGTTTCACGAAAGCTTGCAGTAAACCAAAATATAACAATATGATGATTCTAATTTAATTTAATTTAGCGTAATCCATCAAAGAAAAAACACTTCTTTAGTTCAACATAAAAATGAAGTAGAAATAAATTGCAATTCAAAAATTGGAAAATTATGTTAAAATTATACACGTATTTATCTTAAAAATAAGAATTTTAAGAAAGTACGTTACCGCTATATTAAAATTTCATCGAATAAAACAAAAAAATATATATGTAACTACAATGTATTTCTTCAATACCCGATAAACTGCTATCTGTTGAACTATTGGTCTTCGTAAACTAAGGTACTTATTGAAAAATTCGGCAGTTAAGAATCTGTATTCACGACATTTTATATTTTGTCAAATTAGGACGTTCATTAATGAAATAAAACGAATGAACTTTTTTCTTTTAGCGGTTTTAGTAAAATCGTCCAACTTTTCAATCGTTTCACGTTTCGATTCACGATGTCAAATTTTTTTAGGGCTAACATGTTTATCATCAGTTTTATGTTCTTTATTATATAAAAAATTGTTCTTTGGCTAACGTCTGTTACACTACTAACATTCCGAGCAATGTCTCTGACTGCAGTTTCAGGGTTATCTTGCTTTAAGATTTTATATATACGTCGTTGATTTTTTTTCGCAGCTACTTAAGGGTTTTCCCAGTTTATGTTTGACGACTGAATCGCCCATTGTTTAAACTCGATTGGCACAAAAACACAGGGTAAATTAAAATGAATAAAAATAACACTGAATAAAAATGAACAATAAAGCTTTATCATACCGTATGGAGTAACAAGATAGCACAGGCTGAAATACTTTCTTTCACTGAACAGAATAATGATGTGAAACATTAAAAATTACGTTATCGTTATTAAACATAAACGACAAAGCTCAACTAAATTTTTAATTTATCATTGTCATGCCACTGCGCCTGATAATGGCTTACAGTTTTATTATACGCATAAAACAATAATTATAATTGCACATGGAAGTGACAGAATGATTCAGCCTAAAATACTGAGCTATAAATCATACATGCTGAATTCATATTTATATCTGCTGCACCGTTTCATGACACAAGGATTTTTTTGCTGACCACCTTCATGAGAATGATCAGCAGAATTTAAAAACGTAGAATCTTTTAATTAAAAGGATAACTTAAATGACATTCCAAATGTTTAGTTATGAATGAAATCACTTTTTCTTACAACTTATTTTTTTTACAGATTTTATTGGTTGTAATATTATTTACATTTATCGCAGTGACCGCTGATGAATTGTAAGTAATATACTAATAATAAAATACTTTAGCGGTAATTATTTAATAATTTTTTAAAAATTAAAAATACAAACTTTTACAAATGTTTTTAGTAAAATGTTTTTAAAACTTACTTCAAAATTTGTCATTTTTGCGACCATATTAAATGACTAGTGATTCTGCCTTCATACTGGTTTTAGCTGATGATTATTGCTAACAGAATTTTTTTAATTAGGCAGACACATATTTAGAACATGTGGGACCTGAATTGTGTTTATTCATTTACTAAATCGTAGTTGAGGGTTTATATATTTCATAATTTTCTACTCTATTAAAATGTGACCCTTTTTTGTATGTTAAGTGTAGCATCGATTATCCAAACCTCTCTGAACCAGGGCCCTTCGGATAGTCGATAATTCGGATAATAGATCAGTAATTATTAAATTAAAAACGTTATTCATTGTTCAAAATTAAAAGTTTTTCTTTTAAAATAATTTCCAATACTCTCCGTTATAAATAGCATCATAAAATCTACTGAAGAAGTTGATAATTAACTTTGAAAGGCTTATGGAAGAATAGTTATAGTAATTTGAAAATTAGTCACTATATATATACAGAATATATCACGCAGTTCTCCCGGGACTGTGTCATAACCTATTCTACTCTTGAAAATAATAAAAACAAATTTTACATATATCCTAAAATACTTTGTTAGCGAGTTACGGCTAATGAAAGATTTTGATCGGGGTTCAGCTATCCCGGTGAAATGAGCTCGTACTAAAAATTCTACGATTTTAATTAAGGGACAGAATTAGTGATTTCTTATGGCTATTGACCTGAAAAATTGAATAAAATAGGTCCCAGAATCGTATCTGCAGTTTTTTTTTTTGAGAAATCTGGGGTGAAAACCAATAAATTGGGGTAAAATCCTGTTTTTTATGTTTAACGTACAATAACTTTGTTAAATGGATAATCAACACATATAACTTTAAACAAAATTTGTAAAGAATTTAATTCTGGGATTGTATATTTCTGGGCAATTTAAATTGCCCAGAAACATACATAGAAGATTCGTCGAATCTTGGGCAACAATAAGGAAGTTTTAGACCGGGTGTTGCTATTTTTACGAAGTGTTAATATGCTACACAAAATTTAATATTATGGTGTATATATTTTGTTCTGATGTTGAATAATTATTTTAAAGTAGTTATTTTTAATTTTTTCCTTTAATTGTTATGATTTTCATGTGTTTTTTTTATTCTGTTATCCGAGAAGGGAGACCCTTTACATTCCTCTCGGCGTTAAATTTTATCTGTGTTTATTTAAATTTTATATTTTTGGTTTTTTTTTTACTTTAATGTTTCTTTTAAAATAAATTTACCTAACTAAGATTCCTACTGTGATATTAGTTGTACATTTTTAATGACTTTTCATAAAAACCGGTTATTAGTTGTAAGTTTTAGTTTTTTTTTAACATTTTAGTTTTTAACGTAGTTTGAGGTTATGGTTTTTATGTTATTTCTTTAATATTTCCGTTATCCGAGAACGGGCGCTTACACCCCTCTCGAACTTTGTTAAATTCTATTTACTTTTAGTTAAATTTTATATTTTTTATGTTTACGTTTATTTTAATATTATGTTTACGACTGTGATATTAATTTTAAGAGAAATTTTAGCTGTGATATTAGTTAGTTGTTTAGCCAAGTTTTAGTTGCTTTTTTTTACTAAAATATTTATTACGGGTGATGGATAGCGCGAAAAAAGCGTTTTACGCCTTCTAAAAAAAAAAAAAAAAAAAAAAAAAAAAAAAACAAAAAGTAAGAAGCGAGTAAAAGCGAACGCTGTAGGTCGAGTTCGACGCGATTGTGAGACAGCGTTATTAGCTAGCGTACAGTAACAAATGGTAAAGTGACGTCGCAGGCATTCCAGTGTGGACAGTGGGTGAATGCAGGAAGCTGTTCGGTGAGTTATAGGTAGCCAATTGTGAAGTGACAGTATTAAATTCATTCATAGATTGTTAGGGGTAGTTCTATTGTAAACAGGAAAGGTATTTGCAAAAATGGAATTGTATGGACCCCTTAGACTTGTACAATCTTGTCTTCTTATAAATACAATATTAGGTGTTAATATTGGCGGTAATTATGTCTTTAGTCAATGGGACTTTATTCTGGTTTTTATGATTTAACTACCTCTAAAACAAATCCTACCTTCTTCGAAATATTATTTTTATGTAATCTTTCATTACATTGTTGTTTTATTATAATTATTATTATTATTATTATTATTATTGTTATTATTTATTTTAATGACTTTTTACGTTCTTAAACTAATAAATTGTATTTATGGAATGGAATGCAAAGGTGGCGGGAGTTTCACAAATTCTCCCTACGAATCGCAGAACCTGGACAGTGTCCCTTGCTGCTGTATGATTCTATAATCGGACGTGTTTAAGGGTTTATTTTTAATGACGGGTCTAAGTTTTAAGTTGTGTATTATTTTATATTTTAAGGATGGATTTATTAGCATTCCAATCCGTTTTACCAGCGTTCTCGAACCTATTTTATGGTCCGACCGCGGGAGGCTAGGCTAATAAAACCTGCCCTCCCGACGTGATTCCCCTTCAGACCGTCCACTGAAGTCCTTTCGGTGCTAACGCTTCATAGGCTAGCAGGAATACGCCAAAACGGGGCACTAACTGTTTGGAGGGAGCAATGCTCCCCCTTCTCCGGAGGGAGTCGCAATTGCTGATTTAATTTAATTTAATTGTAATTGTTTTTAGGAATGGATAAGAAGCTCTTCGTCCACTTCTTTAATGGCTGCCCTTCACGGTGCATCTCTGCTGGGCTCTCTTCCGGAGTCCTGTCCGTGATGACGGGTCGTGTAGAGGGTCTTCTTTCTTCTTCTTCTTCTTCATCTTCTTCTTCTACAGATGACCTCTTCGTTCTTCTTTGGCCTGCACTTTCCGAGACTTGGTAGTAATCGGAATTACATACCATTAACCTTGATATTCCCGTGGCCCCGAAGGGCTGAACGGGGGAAAATGTAGGTTTCTTCTTTCTTCTGTGCTGTCGGTGGCTGCTGGGCAGGTGACAGCTGGGCTGATGGCTGCTGGGCTCGTTCCCTCTTCTTCTTTCTTGAAGGGAAAGGAAATAGGGAACTTACAATTTTGATAAAAACAGATTCGCGATCGCGGTTTGGGAGCGGCGATCGCCTTTTTGCGAAGAAGTAAAATGTAATTATTTTTCTTCCAGACACACGTGTGTCCGGGAAGGGTTTGGGGGGACCGCGTGCCGCAGTAAAGAAACCGTTATGTTGGCTGTGGTGACTGTCGTGGGTGTGATATCTGAAACATAAGAAACAGAACACACCCACGAAAAAAAAACTTACCGCCTTTCATCGTCTCTTAGTGAGAAGGTATAACTCGTTAACTTGTTTTATAATTTACACTTGAAAATTTTTTCACTCGCGATTCCGGAAACGTTTCTAACGCGTTATTCCGGTTGAAGCTCACGCGATATAAAGGCCCCTAAGCCTAGTTTGTCGATCCTCGGCTTCCGCACCGTATCATCACGGTGGCGCTCGTCCAATACGGTGTGAGGCCGCTTCCTTACACCTGCTGGAATTTGGTCCTTTCGGCAGATGTCCCGAAGATGACTGTGTTCGGACACAGCCGCTCTGCAGAACAGTCTGCGCGCCTGCGCCACCCCCACTTCGGACACGGTTTGTAATCTCGCGTCGGATCGGAGAGTGGCGTTTCTGACGAACCACGGAGCTCCAAATATCGTCCGCAATGCTACATTTTGTATTTATATAAACATCTGCATTTTCTGGTCTCTCAATATCCTGGTCGAACCGCGAACACGTGACGTATATTTAATGTAAGCAAAAACCAGATTCTTTTTTGGTGATGTGAAACATTTGTAAAAACAAAATTTACTGTTAAATTTTGCTATTAAAGAATTTTAAAGACTGGAAACAATTGTAAAATAAAAATAAATAAATAAAAATAACTTAGATAATAATTTTTTAATTAATGGCAGAAACACAATAAATTATTTGAAAAATTATTATTTCAAAGTTGGCAATAAAATAACAACAGCCGATCAACAATGCTCAATACTGTATTAATATTTAAATCATTCTGTAAGGTACATTAAGTGTATGGGGTATAGCGAACTGTGTTGTCGTTAGCAAATATTTCTGTGAATTTCAGTTTGAACGTGATCGGTTTGTCATTGAAGTAATGCTGTAATTATTTATAACAGAGGAATTCGCTGAGATATGGTATTCATTTCTCATTTTGGGTGTTTGTAATGAAATTGCCACAGCTGCTGCAGTAGAACATGAAATACGTTTTCTGAATTGGATTCCACATCCCAAAACAATTAGCGCCACTTTTCGCAATCTTCGGGTAACAGTTATCTAGTAATCGTATCAGTTACGAACGATCTGTCTAACACGACGCTGTTATTGATGAAATTATTATCGATGGAGTTCGGCGCAGTCCAGGCGTCAGTACACGACGTCCCTCTAAGCGGATCGGAGTTTCGCATTCGATGGTTCAGACGACACTTAAAAAAAACAAGTTTCATTCTTATCGTAAACAGCCAGTTCAACTTCTGTACCCAGGAGACTGTCCAGTTCGCTTGGAGTTCTGCAACTGGTGGAATACAGTAGTTTTTGTTTACCGACAAGGCAAATTTCACTCGAGATGGCGTCAACAACTTGCGCAATGAGCATACATGGGTAAAAGTAAATTCTCATGAAACGGTGGAAGGCAACTTTCAATACCGATTTAGCGTCAATGTATGGTTGCGGCCTTCTTCACAATCAGTTGTTTGGATCGTTCATATTACTTGGCCGCTTAAATGCTGAGGTGTACTTGCACTTTCTTTAAGAAGAATTTACGCAACTGCTTGAAAGATATTTCTCTAGCGATGAGACGCAAAGTATACTTCCAGCACGATTGCGCCCCTCCCCACTTCTGTTGTGTCGTTTCTACTCGACTTAAATCATTATTTCCCTGAGAAATGGATCAGTCGTGGAGGTCCACATTCCTGGCCACCAACATCGCCAGATCTAAAACCTTTAGGTTTTTGCGTCTGGGTACGGATGAAAAATATTGTTTACAAAACAAAATACATTTTCGTAAGGAATTAATTGTTAGCATTATGGCTGAACAACTTAAACATAGCCCTGAAGAACTAAATAAGGCAAAAAAGGCGTTACAGTAGTGTACCAAGAATATATTGAAGATGACGGGCTCCTTTTTGAACATTAATTATAAACTGGTACATATAACGCACTTTGGTCTAATGTAGTTTTTCTAAATAAAATTCGATTTTTTTTTAACTTTTATTTCTTTTATTCAATTTATCTTACACCATTCTGTTCAGAATTAAAAAATCTACAAATTTTTTTTGCGTGTTATCCACTTAACAAAATCATTGTACGTCAAACAGGGATTACCCCAATTTATTTGTTTTCACCACAGATTTCTCAAAACCTACTGCAGATGTGGTTCTGGGACCTATTTTATTCAATTTTTCAGGTCAAAAATCACAATTAATCAGTAACTCTGTCCCTTAATTAACATCTGAAAAATTTCAGTACATCATTTCACTCGGGTAGGTGAATTTTGAGAAAAATCTTTCACTAGCTGTAATTCGTAAACGAAGCATTTTAGAGCATATGCATATACGAACTTTTTCCATTATTTTCACGTGTAGAAATAGTTGCCCCAGCGAACTTTTAATTTTTTAATTTTTTTTTTTAACCTTCGAGACCACCATTAGGTATTTCTTCAGAGGATGAGATGAATGATTTGTTGTGTGTGTGAAAATTCCTTGCCTGACCGGGATTCGAACCCGGGAACTCCGGATGAAAGGCCGAGACGCTACCACTCGCGCGGAGGCCAGCTAGCCCCAGTGAACCTACGAACTTTATATTATTGTTTTCCAAAACATTATTTTTGCGCGTAATTATTATTTTTATTTCATTTTACGATTTACAAACAGTACGGGCGCCCGAATAATACATTTATGTTGTTCTGTGTTCAATTCTTTCCACGTGAGTTGATTACATGACTCAATCTTGAAAACAATAACAATTCCTTAACCAATAACTAATGCTCTGATTGGTATTATGTACATGCTTATAAAAATTTACACAAGTACTTAGAAATGATGTATAAATAATAATGTCTTACA
The DNA here is from genome assembly GCF_047948215.1 of Lycorma delicatula. Lineage (NCBI taxonomy): Eukaryota > Metazoa > Arthropoda > Insecta > Hemiptera > Fulgoridae > Lycorma > Lycorma delicatula. The sequence continues at coordinate 106,829,473 of NC_134458.1, read as the reverse complement.
CAATGTGTGTATAAAGAAATAAACTTTAGTCCAGTTTATAACGTGTAAGCGGAAAGCGTATTCAGAAAGCGTTTTTGCGCTCATATTATTTTATGATTTTCATTATTTTTCGTAAATTTATTGTAATATATTATTTTTTGTTTTATTTTTGTTCGTGTGTTATCAGTGCGACTGTTTATAGTAGAATTTAAATCCGTAGTTAAGAAAAAAAAATTAGGAGACGAACACTTGAAATTATCAGTAATGTTTATGATTTTATGAAAAAAGTAGGTAAATTGACTGACGACAAACATATAATTGGCATTCAAAAATGCGAAGAAAGAACTGCTGCTGCTTGTGGGATATCAAGAACACAGGTTCAAAAACTCAGTCGAGTTGGTGGATTTATCGAGTACGGTCGTGCTAGTTTTGCTCTCCTGCTTGTTACAGCTTTTTTCGAATTGTTTTTATTGGTTTTACATACGGACTATTGTATGGAAATTGAAGGTTGGATTATAGATTGGATTACAACATTTTTTATGAGTTTGGGTAATGGATTGATTTTTTAATATAGCTTTATTGTTTTGAATAATAATAAGGGCTATTATTTTTTGTTGTGCTCCCTTGGGAGGCCTCTTGTTGTAAGCATAGAAACGATTATTGATTTTCTAATAATTATTTTTCATATAAACAATAGTCACTGTAGTTATCAGTGCTTGATAACATTGAAGAAAGTTTGTTTTGGGTGAGTAACCTTGACTATTAACTACTGTTTTGTGTCTGTGTTATTGTCAGAGGTAAATATTTATTTAATTTTATTTTTATTTACTTCTGATAGACTTGTAGCTTCATATCTAACGTTCGTGTATTGTAATTTAATCAATTACAATTTATTCTTCGGTAGCGTTATTCGTTAAGCTATTGATTTGTGTAGTTAGTTGAACTTTTTTGGTGTAGAATGGCCCAAAGGAATCCTCATGAGGGGAAGCGCCGCCGAACAAAGGTGGGACCGCAGCGCAGGTAGGTAATGTCCTACTTTGCCGGTACCTGGTGCTTCTAGTGACGCAGAAGACACGATTATTGTGGATACCGTAGAACCTCAAGCTGCAAGGTCGCGAATCGCTAAGAGAAAAGCTCTGAGCTTATCTCAGACAGTAGTGATGGCAACGTTACTGATGGATCCGACATGGATCACTTACTGGAGGAGTTGCGTGTCTTGGAGAAGCTTGTTCAGCAACACTAAGAAGGAAATTAAAGAGAATGCTGCCAGGGCATTAGAGAAAGCCTTAAACTTGGAGGTTGTAGTGACCTCTCTTTATGAGATGTCCTTTCCACTGCTGGACGCCTCTACAAAGGCATCTACGCAGACAGAAAGACCATGGGAACACGTATACGTAATGTAGTTGATGTTCTCGCAGAACCCGTTTCGGATGAAGAATTATGTAAATTAGTTTAGAAAAGATGGCCCGCTGATATAATGCAGAAGGCTAAAACGTTGACATCTCTCCCAGCTGAAGGAGATTTATGTTAACTTTTAAGGAGGTTTTGTGTTCGAATGTTGTTGGACTCCGGGCAGACTTTAAATGAAGATAAAGTCGCCAGATGGTAGTCAATATTAAGGATATTTCAGGAAACTCAACCGAGAAAGAGATTACTGATGCATTTCAGCAGGCTGTTTGTGAGAATGAGGATTTTAAATTGTCCTCAATTCGGTCCGCCCTTGGAGACACTAGGATAGCCACAGTTGTCACTAGCTATCGGGTGGCTAAGAAGCTGATAGAACAGTGAATACGCATTGGTTGGATACACTGTCGCGTGAGCATTCGGGAGCCTAATGATCGCTTTTACCGGTGCTGGGAGACCGGCTACGTAGCTGCGTTCTCTAGGGAGCCAGATTGGTCGAAGTGCTGCTTCAGGTATGGTGGACAGGGCCACTGTAGGGAAAATTATCAGGAGCCTGCAAGAAGTTCTACTTGTGGAGGTGCTGGACATCGGGCTGGGTCCAAGGAATATAAGCAGGCGTCGTAATGCGAATAATGCAAGTTAACGCTAATAGGTGTTTCATAGCACATGACCTCATCTGGCGGGTTGCGATTGAGCCTGATGTGGATTTCCTGGCTGTTGCGGAGCCTAACAGAAAAAGGGTGGGCAGGACTCGTGGGTTTTGATCGATCCGGAGATGTTGCTATAACGAATGTGCTGTTTCCGGTGTGCTGTTTCCCGGATATCAAGAGCTGATAGATATGTATCAGTGGATCTTACCGATTGCACTTTTATATTTGGTTATGTTACACCTAATTCCAGCGATGAACGGTATCAAGCTTTTCTTAGTGATCTGGAGGATTGTATCCGATGTGCAGAAAATCCAGCTATATTATCCGATGATTTTAACTCGCAATGTCTAGAGCGTGGGAGAATAATTTCAACCCCAAGAGGATACATTGTTGTAAGAAGAGGATCATTGGCAGAATTGTTCTAAGCACTTGCCTTACCTACTTATTTTGGTAGGGAGCGTGGGTCGGTTGTGGATCTTACGGCGACCTCCGAGCATATAGCACCTAGGAATCGAGACTAGAAGCTTCTTTCTGATGAAATCGCAAGTGACCATCTAGCGATTATCTTCGAGTTCGAAACTGAGTTGCCTGAATGTACGGTGCGTCCTCAGCGTTGAAAACCAAATGAACTCCAGGCCGCCCGTGTTGTCGATAGGATTGCTGCAAAGTTTTGAAAGAACAACCCAATTACACCTAAGAGCCTATCGGAAGCTGTTACTGAAGAATGTCGACGTGGTGGGACCCTAAATGTTTCTCGTAGACAACGAGTATATGGATGGTCCAGTGACACTGCGGAGAAACGGACTGCTGAGTTTGCGGCAAAGAGGAAATTACAGAGAGCCAATAGACAAACGTGTTGGCCGGATAGTCGAGGAACTCCTTCAGGATTACCGGCGTCCAAGAGGTGCTTTGAATGCGGCCATAAAGGAGATGAAGGCGAAGGCCTGGCTGACCTCGACGTCAATCCGTGGGGTGGGGCATTCAAAATTGTTATGAGCAGGTTTGGGAAACCTGTTGCCCCAATAAGTAGAGATGTCGTTCTCCGTACAATTTCAGAGCTTTTCCAGTTAAGTCGCTTTGGAGGCATTCGTGTGGTCCATACTCACCGATTCACCATTGATGAGATGCAACGAGCCACTTCTAGATAAGAGCCCGAATCCGGACATGGTTCCGGGGTCCATTATTAAGACGCTTGTCTCAAGGCACCCTTGGGTAGTTCTTGACGTGTTAAACTGTGCGCTACAAGCTTGCTGTTTCCCTGCACAGTGTAAAGAGACGTTGCTGGTCTTAATCCCTAAGAAAACAGTAATAGAAGATGGTAGCGTTACCTATCGTTCTATTAGACTTACCTAATCTACAGGCTTTGGAAGGAGGTGGAGGAATATGGTGGCCTCTCCCCTAATCAGTATGGTTTTGTTAGGAGGAGGACGACTACGGATGCTATTAGGCGTGTCCTCGATTAAGTCAAAGATCGGGCAACGAGCACCTGGCGTCAACGGAGTATACCGTTACTGGTCCTCCTAGATGTTAGGAATGGCCAGTGATCATGACTTCGTTGCGTGCACGCGGAGTCAGTGGATATATATTAAGCATTATCAATTGCTATCTGCATGAGAGGAAGGTAACGACTCTGACGGAGGATGGAGAGATCTTTGATATGTTTGGTGGGGTTTCGTAGGGGTCGGTCTTGAGACCGCTCTTGTGGAACCTTGCCTTCGGCGGGTTGTTGCGTCTTGAATTTGATAGAGACATCGAACTGGTTGCCTATGCTGACGACCTGGCCCCTCTGGTCACCGGGTGTACTGAAGCAGAAATTGAGGATACGGTGAATGCTGCTGTGCAAAAAGTCAGTAAGTGGCTACATTTGAGAGGTCTTAATTTGGCTCCCCATAAGTCCAAGGCCGTCGCAATCGCTGGGAGGAGGCGAATACGAGAGATGAGAGTAACTATTGGAGATGTTGAGGTTAACACTCGGGGTGCGCTAAATACCTCGGAGTGTGGTTCAAGAAGGGTCGGCTCTTCAACACACACCGGCTGAGAACATCCGAGCGTGCCGCGTTGTTGTTGCCAAGTTAGGTCAACTTATGGGACCGCGGGCGCCCAAGAGGCGACTTATCCTGTAGGTAGCATTATCCATGATTTTCTATGCGGCCCCTGCCTGGATGAATGCACGGCAGCTGACCTGCCATGCCGGACTTATTGCCGGTAGGTGGGAAGGGCTGACAGAGTAGAAAAGACATCCTCTACGCTGTTCTATGCTTAATTGTGGGTCCGGCGTAGGGAAGTAAGGGAAAACAAGGTTCAAAAACTCAGAAGAGAAAAAAAGACATGATTTTTAATCAATATCCCAGTCATATTCTTTCAGCACGCCGAAAAAGTATAAACGACGTTCAAAACCTGTCAATGGATTTGACAGTTTGATTTGAAACTGAACGTTTCTGAGGTGTAGTTAAAAGAATAGTTAATGAATTTCATCCAAAGAAGAATGAATTACCTTCTTTTAAAAAAATAAGGCAAGAACTTCAGTCATCTATTGATTTTAAAGGCAGTGAATCAACTTTAGCTGATATTTTGAGAGAGTTAGGTTTCAAATGGCGTAAAACTGAAAATAACAGAAAACTTTTAATTGAGAAATCCGATATCAGGCGGAAGAGAATTGAATATTTTTAGGCAATGGCTAAGTACAGATAAAGAAATGTTACAATTGTTTATTTGGATAAAACGTACGTTTTAATTTCGCATTGTTCGACAAAGTCATAGTCTGTTGGTATTGCTGAAGGACATCATGTGCTCATTAATAAAGGTGACTGTTTAATAGTAATTCATGCTGGAGGAGAAATCTATTTTATTCCGAACGCATTACTACCTTGAATGCCAGTTGGAAAAGTGGTGACTACCATGACAACATGAATACAGACAATTTCATGAAATGGGCGCGTGAAAAACTGATTCCAAATCTTACACCAATGTCAGTAGTAATTGTTTATAACGCCCCTTATCACAATACAGGTATTGATAAAGCGTCAAATTCTAACTCCAGAAGAAAAGAATGACCGATTGGCTGGAGAAAATCCACATTCCGTATAGTTCAAAAATGCTTAAACCACAGTTATGTGAATTAGTAAAGTTACATAAAACTAAAGTATAATATATCACTTGGATGAACGTTTTAAAAAAACATGGGCATCGTGTTCTTAAGACTCCCACCGTACCATCCTGATTTGAATCCGATCGAGATGGTATGGTCAGCCGTGGCGAGTCATAACACATTTTCTTTCACAAACGTTGAAAAATTAACTACGGAGAAAATTACTGTCATGAATAAAGGTGACGGGAAACCCTATTGTGAAAAAGTAAGAAATATTGGAAAAGAGTATGAAAAACTGGAACCACTGATAGATGAAATGACGTTATATTATACGTGTAGACTCTGATAGTGAAAATTAAAATGAAAGTGGCAGTGATTGTGATTCATTTAGCGAGGATTGTGAGCTTGCTAGAAGTTTGAATTAAATGCATGAAGAAAATTCAAGTAAGCTTTGGTTTATTATTAAAAATTAATAATTTAGTACAAATAAAGGTTATAATAATTAATTACGTATTGTTTATAATTAGTGAATGTAAAGATGGTAATTACTGCGTACAATATGATAATAAGTAATACTTCGATTAGATACGTGGAGTTGATGTTTTCAGGCCGAGTAGTAATACGCAGTCTGCACGTGACGTCACAAGCTCATACATTGGCTGGGCGAAGTATATTTATTTATTTTATCGAAATTAAACTTTTTAAGATTCATATTATTCCTCTGTACTGTTAAATTATCTTTCAATTTTATTAAATAAACGACTATTATTGAGATAAATAACTTACCTTAATCGGTACGTCTTACCTCGATATTCTATACTAGGTGGTTTATTTGTTAGAATTTAAATATATATACCTTATATTTACGCAGTAAAATCTGGGCATTAAGGAGGAAGTATCAACATGCTACTCGTAATAGAGAGCCAGATTTTGACCGCCAAGAAAGTGCTAAAATGGAATACGCCATGGCTAGGGACAAATACAGATAGTCCATAAAAAGAGCCAAAGAGAGATGTTGTAGACAACTTTGTGCCAACATAGATGACGGTCCCTGGGACCAGGGTTATAAAATCGTGACTGGCAAGCTAGGAGGGAGACTTCCTAGCAATGACAGAGAATCAAGTGCGGGAGTGTCTGAGAGAAGTATTTCCTAAAGGTAGAGACCCGATGAGGGAAGAGCTAACAACCGATGGAATAGTCCCATTCAGAATAGACGAGCTCATTAAGGCCGGGAGGAAGATTGCATAAGAGTTCCGGTCCCGATGGTACACCGGTTGAAGTGGTGCGGCTGTTGATTGATTTGGCACCGGTGCCAAATCAATCAACAGCCGCTAGCACAGCTAGCATTGGTCATGAACTACATGCAGGGACATATTCCATTTGCCTGGAAGAAGCCCGGAGTAGAAAATACAGCGAGATCATATAGGCCGATTTGTCTAATTAACAATTGTTGTAAATTATTCGAACGGATGTAAGAGGCAAGATTACGAGCTAACACAGAAAACCTGGGAGGATTAAGCTCAAGATAATATGGGTTTAGAACAGGCCGGTCGACAGTTGATGCTGTAAAAGAACTGATTGGATTAGAAGATGAGGCCGCCAAAGGTACGTGAAGAACAAGAGAGATACCAGCTCTGATAATATTAGACGTTTTAAATGCGTTTAATAGCCTGAATTGGGAGGCTATATTTGCGGTGCTCCGATACAGAGGAGATGAAGTTACCTTAGGAAGATGATTCAAGAGTACCTGCAGGACCGATATATAATTTCTCACCAAGGAGGGAGTACAATAGAACAGAAGGTCACGCGAGGGGTCCCTCAGGGTTCAGTCCTGGGGCGCCTTTTATGGTGTACAGTGTACGATGAAGTACTGAGACTTAATTACCCAGAAGTTATAACACCACAGGCTTTTGCAGATGACTTGCCCTTACTTGTTAGTGACAGGAAAGAAGAAGAGGTGGCAGCTGCGGCTAACACAGCGATAGAGATGATTAGCGAATGGTTGGCCGAGGAATGGTTACAATTACACCGATAGACAAAAATAATTTTTAACGTTTCTCCAACTGTAATACCATTTCTTGAATTGCTTTTTTGCGTACATTACAGATCTGTAAATAAAAATTTTCTTAAAATTTTTCTATCACCCTTAGTTTTTAATAAATTACGCTTCAAAAACAATTAAGGGGAAATACAGTTAAAATTTGTTAAATTTATAATTTTGCATGGCCATACTTGTGTTAGAATGATTTCGCTGACGCTTTTATTTTATAAATAGCCTCAGGCACATCCCGAATTAATGTCCAACACTAATGGGCTAGCATGTTAGTATTCCGTTTCTTTTTATAGCGCCTTTGCATCACCGAAATGTCTCTGTGGAAACGTTCACTTACGTCCGTCACTTACGTCACCGAGGTTGTCCAGGAAAAACTCCAGATGTGAGTAGAGGAAATGTATTTTCAAAGACATATTACATCCCATAGCTCTATATGAATTAAAAAGTTGATTAACAATATCGTGGTAATTGTCCGATTTTGTTTGCCGAGAAAAGTTTTGCAAACGTCTTTAAATGAAGCCCAAGCTGTACTTTCTTCATTATTTAACATAGAGTTAAATACACCATCTTTGACCACCTCTTATTTGAGGACCAACAAATATTCCTTCTTTAATCTTTCCTTCACTTACATTCGGAAATTTCTGCCTGATGTACAAAAATCCGGGGCTATCCTTCTTCATCGCTTTTACTAAATTTTTCAGTCCTAGCTTGATATTGAGAAGGGGTAAAAATATTTTTTTGGGTTCAACTAAGGGCTCATGAATAATATTTTTCCCATTTGGAGTTAAGTTGTCTCATTTCTTCCACTCTTTGATAATATAATGTTTATCCCTAGTTCAGCTGTCCCATTCGCAAACAAAACACATGTATTTAGTATAGCCTAACTGCATGCCTAACGAAATAGCTATAATTTGCATATCACCACATATGTTCAGCTATATTTTTAATAATTTATTTTTTAGAGAACATCTTATATCACATCTCTTTCAAATTAATACCATATGCGATTGATATTGAAGGATATTTGTTACTGTTGTGTAGCAGAACATCATCAAAATATACAGTACATAACAAAAGGCATCCACATCATTTACACAATTTTGAGGCATTATGACACTGCACTGTTAACAAACTTAAGACAGCAATAAGACTGAATATAATTAATTCATTCCTAAATCCAGTATTTAATACAAACAATGCAGCTGTGTTTTCAACTACATGTTTTGACCTGCACAGACATAAATCTTATGCATGAAGGCTCACTCTCCGTATTAGCTATGATGTCATAATATGTGACTATAATATGATTTAATTATTTTCCTAGTATTGTTTATTTATAGCTTACAGATTATGTTAACAAAGTTAAACAATAAAAAATGAGCTAACAAAATACAATATAGGATCTTAAAATGCTAACTATATGTAGAAATATTAAAAAGAAATCCTTTATTTCACTAATGGTGGATGATAGAAAGAGTTCAAATTCGTTTTCAGCATCAAAAAACAGATTAAAATCATGTATCGCATGTTTGGAAACAAAAATTATGTTTATCAGTATTATCAGGCAGTAAATAACGATTGATATTGATGACAGGTAAACAAAGAATAAGTAGTAAGATTAACTTAGACGGTAAGCACGGCTTGGGTGGTGGTGGTGAAGAAGACGGGGAACTCTGGATCCTCTCGCATCCTAAAACTTTGGAGAAAACAACACCTGGGGTAAAACTAAAAAGATCTGTACTGGCAGGGGGCCAGAAATGGTAACCCCGGTTAGAGAGGGCTATGAAAAGACCTGAACTGGCAGGGGGGCCAGTGCTGGCACCTCCTGTTTGAGTGAGCAATGAAAAGACCGGCAGGAGGCCAGTAATGGTATACATTGTTTGGGTGGGCAATAAAACAACAAAAGTTCCAACCGCTGGCCCAACCCGTCATGCCGGACATACAGCCAATAGGCGGAGAAAGGACTGTTTGAGTTTTAAACGATACGCCCCTGCATTGAGCCATGCTTAGTTGCAGAACCAATGCAGGGGTGTAGGGGAAAAAACATATATATATATATATATATATATACATATATAAACATCTTACGTAAAACATTAAATAATACATATAATGTCTAAATATTCTACTTAAACTATACAAAAAAAAAAATTACATTTGATTGTAATAAAACAATTTAAAAAAGGGATAAACACAACAGTGTTTAGGTGTTTAGGGATTCACAACAGTGTTACTTATTGAATAGACAGTTCAAATCTAAAAAAACACATATAATTACTACATCTTGTGCAGATATCTAGATACCCACCCATGGTGGTATACCCAAGATGTTAAATACTCACCAGTAATAACTTGGATTCATAGTGAAAAATATCAAGTATAACTATTTAATATTACTGTTACTGAACATGATTGCCATAGCTTAATTAAAATAAAATATTTTGACATAAGAAGGCATTTCACAATTAAATTTGGGTGATTTATTATTTTAAAATTACCTAAGTGTAATATTTTTGTATTATCATTCTACTGTAATTGAAAATAAAAGCAGAGAAAATGCCAGAACCTTTAACCTAAGAATCTTAGTACATATGTATGCATAATTTTTGGCTGTCAGAATAAAAAAAAATCTTAAAAAGTAGCGTGTTTTCCTTCATTTTCTCTATTAAAAGAAAAAATTAAGCTATTTCCTCTTGATACGATAACAATATCATGTACAGCTTTATAATTACTCATACTGTACATGCGTCCAGGGGTGGTAAACTTTGAAGGGGAGGAACAAGTTGGAATTTAAATACCATTGATTTCTATTAAACAAGAAGAAGGTAATCAAGAACGCAATATTATGTAACGGTAAGCATTTAATATTCTGCAAATTTTTTGTGTTTTGATTTCAAGATATGGTTGATTCAGTCATAATTTATATTTACTTCAAATGGAAATATACTAATTCATAAATTAATACAGCTAAAATGCAGGATACATTTTGGGCCAGAATAACTTACAGTATTCAATAAACAGCTAACGGAAATATGTAATATTATTCTAGTGTTCAAGGAGGATAATGGAATGGACAGATGTGAATGAGGAAGTAGACCAGAAACAGAGCCTAGGGCAACCAAACCTCTAAAGCTAGCTCTGAATTCAACAGGAAATTATAATTTAAAAAAAAATATATATATATATATGGTGAAAATGTCAGAATTTTGTAAAATTTGTACTACTATTTTTTATCTGTGAAACTTTTCACTATTTAAAAAATGTTGATTTTATTTTAATTTTAAAACTTTACATCTGACCTAATTTTAAAAAAAACTTTACTTATTTAAAAATTGATTTAGTTTATCCAGTACTAATATTTACAAATTTATTTTTTAAACAGTGTTTGTCCACTGATGACAACAATATCACATATTTTAAGGCTATCTGAAAATGTAGCTGGAGTTACAATAATTGCACTTGCAAATGGAGCTCCTGATATTGTGTCAGTTATGTCTGGTTTAAAATATAATAGTCCTGAGATCATGTTCTGCTCTTTAGTAGGTATAGTATGACAATAAAAAATAAGTTAATATTAAAAACAATAATTTACTTCTAATTTTAGATTAAATTTTTGTGACTGGTGCTTTGAAAAGAATTTATAATCGTTTAGATTCATCATCTACAATCATTAGAATATTAACATATAGTTTTGGTTAGATCATTGGAAGTCAATAAATAATTTTTTTTTTTAATATGATATCATATTAGCTTTAAAATAATTTATAGAAGTAAGGTGGGTTCTATTAAACTTATTAGATTATACAAGCTTGTTGAATTTAGTCAAAATTAAAAGTAGTTCAGAAAATTTATCCAGAAATTAGTTGTTTGACTTATACAGAATGGAGCAAAGATTACTTCCATATTTATTTTAATTATTGCCTCTGTCCAGAAGTAGGATACAAACATCTAAGGAAGCCTTTAATAAAAGAGGAGATACAGCATGAGACCTGGGATAAAGGATTGAGAGAAAGACTGTTTGATGCATTCATTTTTTAACATAATCATTGTCAGTTGACATTCATGGCCGACCAGATAATAATGCTCTCAATATTTTCTACATAGTTGGAAGCAATTACAATTAAACCAATTTATCTAGTTCAAATACTACTCCCCATAACCTTATTATAACATTTTAGGTCTCTCTTAAAGAATAAACATTTACTAAAAACAATCTAAATAAAATTAGATTAATTGAAATGAGGAAGTAGAGATGTTGTAGGATATTACAAATATTTTTGATTTCAAATTTAAATTATTTGAGATTCAGTGGAATAAATGTTTAATAACTATATATATATACGAGGTGCGACAATAAAGTAATGAGACTGATGTGAAAAAAAATGTTGCTTACTGTTTGTCATGTTTAGTGTTGTCTCCTTCAATGACACAGCTTTTCGGACATCTTTTCAGCTTTTCGATGTCACAGCTTTTTGGACATTGTGTGTTGTTTGAAAATGGTGTCCCTTGACCGCCATTTTGACTCTTGAAAATAGAAAAAAGTCGCATGGAGCGATATCTGGTGAATAAGGTGGCTGTGGTGGTACTGAAATTTGTTTTGAGGTTAAAAATTGCTGTACTGACAGAGCAGTATGGAATGGCGCATTATCGTGATGCAGAATCCAATTAACAGCAATGTTGGCACGGACACGAAGAACTCGTTTATGAAGTCTTTCTAAAATTTCTTTGTAGAAATATTGGTTAACTGTTTGTCCAGGAGGCACCTACTCTTTAGAACAATTCCCTTGGAATCGAAGAAGCACACAAGCATGCATCTCACTTTTGACTTTGACATGCAAGCTTTTTTTGGTCTGGGTGATCCCTTTGAGCACCATTGCGAACTTTGACGTTTTGTCTTTGGATCGTATTGAAAAAACCAACCTTCATCACCAGTGATAACACGGCTCAACAAATCTGGATTGATTTCCATTTCTCTAACAGATGGGCTGTCACATTTTTCCATGTTTCTTGCTGTTGTTGTGTGAGATTTTTGGGGACCATTTTTGCACAAATCTTTCTCATACCAAGATCTTCAGTTAATATTAGACGAACCGTTTCTCAATTTATGTTGAGTTCTTCTGCAATCATTTTCAAGGATAATCTTCGATCAGATCGTACGATTTCACGCACCCTGGTCAAGTTGACATCTGTCCGTGAGGTTGATGGACGTCCACTGCGGTCTTCATCTTCAACATTCGTTCTGCCTTCACTAAAAATTTTATTCCACCGTAAAACTTGAGCTCTTGACATAACCTCCTCTCCAAAAGCCTTCTGAAGCTTACCATAAGTTGTCGTCGCGTTTTCACCCAATTTAACGCAAAAAGAAATGGCAATATTTTGCTGTTGCGCAATATTTTGCGGTTTCATTTCTGTGACGAGAGACACAAACACGTGTTCACTTATTACAGCACAACTCACGACTGAGAAGTTGCATCAATGTGCCGCTTGGACTAGAAGTAGCTTATAGACCAAGGTCAAAGATGGTGTGCCTACGCAAGCTGCAGGGTTGCCTGCAGCTTGCAAAGAAAAATCAGCCTCATTACTTTATTGTCGCACCTCGTGTGTGTATATATATATATATATATATTGGAAATGCAACTTCTAGTTTTTCATTAATTTTTAAATAAAGATAATTTATCTCTTCTTCATCTATCCTTAGAATATTAGTATTAATATTCTAATCCTAAAAATAATCCTAAGAATATTAGTGTTACAAGTTATGAAGTTCATTTAGAAATAAATAATCATTATTGAAAATAATAATGGTGAATAGCTCTTCATTTACATTTATAGGTGGAGGACTTATTAACACTACGCTCGTTGCTGGAACAATTATGATAATTCATCCGTTTGTATTTCAACCTGTTCCATTAATTAGGGACTGTGGATTTTATCTAATTGCAATTACATTTTTATATTGGATTTATTCAAAAAAGAAGTTTACATTGTATTACTCAGTAAGTAAGTATTAATAATATAACAAAGATGAATGAATAAATTCCTTAACTAAATTATTTAAGTTAAGTAGTATATCCTTAAAAATGAATATTTTTTAAAAAAACAAATTTTAATCTATTATACTTATGAGTTTTACAATAGATTTACACTCTATTACATTAATATGAATTATTATTGGATATAACTTCCAATAAAATTTATATTCAACATTATTCATGCATGCTTAACAGGTTGAGTACAGGATGGTAGACACAAAATTTGTGTCAGATGTGCATTCTTACAAAGCAAGTGCAGTACTAAAGAAAAATTACATAAAAGACAAAGGCTTCAACATACTAACAATTCTTAGAATTAATACATTTCCAGGAACACATTCTTGTAATAGTGCTTACATATGCTAAATACTGCATGTTAAATTTTATGAATAAAAATATTTCAGGAAAATGGAAATGAATGTCATATTTTTCTAATCTTTAAGACCATGAATTATTTTTGCCAAAACTACTAATGCAACAATAACATTTGCTTTAAAATATGATTCAAAATAGAAGGTAGAAGTTACATATTGTAAACGATTCTGCTCTGAGGATTAGGAGCATAGCTGCATTTAATAGAGCTGTCTGTGGTTCCATGTTGTGAATAAGGGAATGATTATCAATAGGGAGGTTAGCTACAAATAAGAAGGTACAACATTTGGACTCTAGTCGTAGTTTCTGAAGTGTAGGATGGATTAAGTTAGATAGATAATGGATCCACAAAATGCCTCAAACTGACAAGAACCTTGTTTTGTAAGAATTGGGTATCAGTAAACAAGTAATGACTCATTTGCAGGGGATGTCTACTCCAAGCCTCCTGATCAATATATGGGATAGTAGATCAAATCTTTTCAAAATGGTGGTTAGAAAAAAAGCATGGCCATTGTAGTAAAGACCAAAATAGGTAACTGGATGAAAATGTCAAAACTAATCAGAATATTGGTTTGTGGATTGCAATATGAATCTTTAAGTTTACAAGGAAATTTATATAGAGTTGGAGGAAGAAAATTCAAGTGGGGTAAAGTTGGTTTGTGTGAAATTAATAGGATAAAAGGACAATGGCTAATCTTACTGCCTTGTCATGTATTCTACTAAAAGATTGAAACTGTGAAACTGGTAGATATAAGAAAGCTGCTATTATTTGTAATCAAACCTACAGTTTCTTGAAAAATGGAATTATAGTGTCTAGTTGTAAATAATTTTCATGAAAACAAATCAGTTATTGGAATGTTCTGAGGAGATTAGGAAAAAGATAGTTGGTTGGGTTGTAGTGAAAGTAAGAGTATTTTGGTTTAAAAAATTTACTTAACAATCCAGACTTATTGTTTTTCTAAATTTTATTCTATGAGATTATGAAACATTTTGACATATTTTATAACACAATTCATATGCAGAGTGCCAGTGCAGCTACCAAATCTAATGTATTACAACATTTTGAGCCAACTATTACTGAAATGAGAGAACATTGGAAGGTATCAAGTTAATGAAGATGAATGTTCATCTCTCTTATGAAAATGATCAAAACACATAGCTCTGCAGTAAATTTGACCACAGGTATCAGAAAAGCATGTGGCATAGTGATCAACCAACTGAAAGGACGATTCCAACTCTTGTACATTTATTAGTTACAAAATTATTGACCTGAAAAAGCCTGCTTTGTTCAGAGAAAATTTCTCATCCAATTTAGTCAATACTTGATCATCAAGTTACGGTCTGTTTATTTGCCAAGAATAATAAAATGAACTTTCAGTGATCTACTGAAGTGACACCTTTAAAGACATTTCTACAGTCTGTGATCTGTTCATTTTCTTCGTGAAGCATTCCTTCGAAGAATCATTGTTTGAAGTACATAAAACTCTAAAAATTGCTCTAACTATTCCAGTTTCAACAGCAGAAGAGAAAAAAAATTTCAGCACTTTAAAAAGAACTAAAATTTTTTAAAACTGAAATTTAAAAAAACAAAACAGTTTGAATTCACTGGCTGTTTGTTTAATTAATTCATAAGGAAGAAATTGGTGACTTTCCAACTTCAACAATTAGAGTCATAGCATGCTCAACTCTTGAATAAGTAACCTGCCATTTGGCGAGTTCAATTCTGAATCTCTATACTAGCTATTTTAGTGTTTATATTTAAGCCTATATATTTACCATACAAGAATATACTATTTTTCTAATGTTTTTATAATAAGACATAGATGAGCCATGTTTTAAAAAGAAAAGTTCATAATAATCCTCCTATTTTCATATTCATAAACTTTACATCTGCCCCACCCGCAAAAATGAACTTTACCCATTGCCGACCATTGCTGAAACATGAGAAAATCTAGAGCCATTACTACTGTCCAGGAAAATATAGAAATATTTAAGTGAACATAAAGACTGTCCCCAGAAATTACTAAATAATAATTTATTATTTATGATTCAGCTAAATTACATAAAATTATAAAATGATATTCTGCTGTCTTTCTATAAAGAGATACAACATGTTAAACAAGACTAATATAAACTAGACATAATTAAAAAAGATCAACAAAGTTTAGTTAAATGAAAAGCATGTTTCATACATTTAGCTATTATTCATATTTGTATTGTATTATTCATAGCACTAATATTCAAAAGTTAAAAACAATACCTATTTCTTTTTTTTGACAGTTTTCATCATGATGTATTTCACATACTGTGCAATTATTACAGTAGTATGGTTTCATGAACTAAGTAAAAATAAAGAAGGTAAGTTTTATTTATTTTGCAACCAATTTAAAAAAAAAAAATATTTTATAGTAATCATGCAGTCAATTTGGAGTTTAATTTAAAAAATGTGAATTGCATTAAAAATATTAAATAAATATTAACTAAAAAGAAAATATCAATGCAGCCTAAAGAGCTCTGTTACGTCTCAAAAATGTTGAATGTATTAATAAGATGAACTGCAAAAATAGATACAATTAACAGAAAAGTTCACCTAATTTTATAAAATTTGCATGTAGGTAAAGTAAATTGTTTATGTATAAAAGAAATTTGAACTAATCAGGTGAGGAACAAATGCATATTAACAAGTGCCAAGAGTCTTTTTTCTAAAAGGTCTTGATTACTTAAAGAAAATACTGAATGAAAATAATTTGTACAGCATATATTGTAAATCCTTTGATATCACAGAGTAATACCAAAATTTAATAGTAGTAACTATAACTTTACTGTGAAAATTCATATCCTAATTGTGGTTTTCGATTTGAAAAACTATTAAAATACTGGAGACACATAATGACTTAACTATATTGTATTCAGTTAGCTTATAAAGTGAAGAATAAACAAAAGTTTCGTTCATGTTGGTGATTCCATCATGATTCTGCTAAGTCATGTCATTTGTATCAGTGCCAATTCACAATGCAGTCATATCTGTATACAACACTATAATCATTACTCATACATTAGTCACCATATAAATAATTTGTCACATAGTAGTCAATGTTTATCACATGTTTATGTAATTTTATGTCTTCTCAGTTTTATTACAACCCTTGATCTTTTCATATGATCACTCTTTTGCTCTTCTGTTCAATTTTTGTGTTTCTGTTATTCATTTATTTACTGAAATATCATTAAATTTACTGAAATGTAAGTGTGTAGTGTATTCCTAAATTTGAATCTGTACAACTTGAGTTATACCATTATTTTGACACCATGTCTGATACCGATTCAGCTGATAATACTGCACAATTACTGATATCCCCTCTGAAAATAAGGCTGTAAAAAAGCCCTTAAGTCATGCGGAAAAAAATCATTTTAAATGCTTACAAAAACGAATTATAAATTAATCAAATGGTGCTGATTTTGGATGTCTTCAATAAACAACTAACATAAGTGGAAGTTGTTGCTGCTTCAGTGTACAATATGATCTGCAAGTATGAATCTACTAATGAATTACAGTTTCATAAAAATAAAAAACCCTACAGGTCAATTGAAGAAAACGTTGACGATTTCAACAACAAGATTCCTAAAAAAGTATACAAATTTTATTTATTGAGAAATAGTTCAGTGATGTGTTAACCTTCCTCTGGGAGATAACTCATTATCTTAGACAACGTCCCTCATCATTCATGTAAAAAGGAAAGAATTCCAGCTGTGTCTTTAAAAAAGAATGTCAAAATGTGGCTTAGTTCAAAAGGAGTGGCTTTTGAAGAGGATGAACTTAAGGTCTGGTTATGGCCAAGGATTTTGCGAATTAAAAGTAATTTTAATGTGTATAAAATTGATGAGTTAGCAAGATCTAGTGGGAAAGCTGTGTTTCAATTACCTCGCTATCATTGTGTACTCAACCCAACTGAGTTAATTTGGGGACAAATCAAATGTTACATAGCATCAGAAAATACTGCTTTTAGAGTACCTGATGTTAAAAATTTATGCTTTAAAGCCACTGATAAAACAAGCCTGCAGGAAAGGAAAAACTATACAAAACTTGTAATGGATACTGTTGAACCAAATTATTGGGAATTGGATAATAATAGAAAACAAAATTGAGCCTCCCATTGTATCGCTTAATATTGACAGCACTACAGATTTCTCGCAATCAGATGATGAAAACTAAATTGAATTATTATTTGTTTTTTATCATAGACATTTAATCTTAAGATATTACTGAAATTTTACTGTTTGTAGAAAATTGACAATTTCATAACTCTTAAAAAACTCAAATAAAATGTCTTAATTTATTTAAATTTAAAACACACCCGTGTGCATGCATGCACACACACACACACACACACACACACACACACACACAAACACATATATATAATTTTGTAAAATATAATAGCGTGTGGTTACTGAATATTAACGTCACGTAGTTTCTTTTGCATGCATCAGGATGTACTTGTGAACACTCGAACGTACGTCTTGTTTATTTGAACTCTATAAGCTAACTGAATAAGATATATTTATAATATTGTGTTATACGCGTTACATAAAATGAAAATGATGTTCTTTATGATCAGTCTGAAAATACAGAAATATAAAGTTAAAGAACTAATAAAATATAAATGCAATAAGAGTCCAATAGTTTGGCAGTTAGAATATCAGAATTATTGCATACTGAATATTTTAGATAACTGGAAAAAATGTAGAAGTTGTTAAAATAAGTGATTTTTAGCTCAAAATTTATCCCTTGTTAATGAACAGAGAAAGTTGTATAGAGTAGTATCCATTTATGATCATAAGGTATTTATTGTTCTAACCTCTTCTTAAAAGGTGTACTGTTTTCACCAAAATATTTTAAAGTCAAATTGCCAGTCTCCATGGCAGAGTGGTAACATATCTACCTTTCATCCCAGGGTCTTGGGGTTGAAACTGACCAGGCTAATTTTTCATACGCTACAAAATATCCATTTTTTCACTTTCACATTCCCATGTACAACCTTGAAGCTTCTATGGTGAAATAATTCATAAAAAAAAAAAAAAAAATAGAATAAGAATTCAATTTTGAATAACTTAGATTCTTCCTTATTATTAAATTAACCTTAGTTTTTTTAGAAAACTGTTTTCTTACAATATAAAATTTTGTTATCTATTGCTTCGATATTGTTTAATTTAAATCACCTTAAGTTTTTATACCTTTAGCCTGAAGCTATTTTTCATAGATCATAATTTTCATCAGCTGCTTTTTTCTGCATGCATTCTAGAAAATAAGAATAATGGTCAATAATTTAAAACTATTAACTATGTAGCTATGAGAAAGACTGAATCAATTACATGTTAAAATTAGATATTAGATAAGGAACTGGAAGCTTTACTTGCCAGACCAAGCAAAAAGAGTGATTTCCAATAAAATAAAACAAATCTATATGAAGTAGAATAAAGACTTAAAATTTGTGCAAATCTTTGATAATTTTTATGAAATTTAGTGTGATTAAACAATAGTTTACATTATATATATATATATATATATATATATATATATAATTGTAAGTTTACATTTTTTTAAATGTTTCTTAAGTGTTTCTTTTTGCTAATTTTTTCTTCTCTTTCAATAAATTATAATACTTACTTATAATTATAATTATAATACTTGCTGTGTTACACAGCAATGATAAAACACATATACATAAAAAGAAATTAGTTCAATTTTATCACAAAAAATATTTCTTAGTCATTGTACATGTATAATTTTTTTATAAATATATATTAATATTTTTATTTATTCATTATTAATAATGTTTTTAATATAGTTCTGTACTGAATTAAAACGAACTGTACAACAAAACTTAACCTATTATTTATTTTACTTTTTTTTTTTGCAGAAGATAAGCTAAGAAAGGAAGAATTAAAACAATTGAAAACTGAAAGAAGATTGACACCAGTTTCACTAAACAACCAAGAAGGTATGTAGTAGTCAATCCGATTTCGGTGGAAAATTAACAGTCTATTAATTTTAATAAATGCTTATTTATATTTATTTATTTTATAAATATAATTTAACCAAACAACCTACGCTCGCTAACCTTGACTAATTAACACCATAATGTTTAGAGTATTTATTTAATAAATTCAGTAATTATTGCAATTATTTATTATTTAAATCAAAACACTCTTGTTAATTAGTCAAGGTTAGCGAGTGAAGCGAGCGTAGGTTAAGTTTGGTTAAATTATATTTATAAAATAAATAAATTATATAAGCATTTATTAAAATTAATAGACTGTTCATTTTCCACCGAATCGGATTGACTACTTTGTTTTTAAATAAAGCTGTAGCTGCGGTGGCATTAATACATAAGTACCAAGGTATATTACATTTACAATAAATTGAAATTGTCAAGTGAAAGTTGATTAAACTTCTTGCAGCTGACAATATTTGAGCATAATAACTGTGTGATGCACAACAGCTTTAGCAACTGAAATAAGGAAATAAGAGTCTTCTCTTATTATATCCCAAGGACATGCCCACAAGATGTAAAGGAAATCCTATGGGGCATTCTTGTGGGCTGATATTTCTCTAGAACAAGCTAAGAATATCACCTGGGCCCTGATTGCAATGAAAAATCCCACTTAGGTAATGAGTTACCTTCCTCAAACTTTACCATTTTAATCTAAAAAGAAGTTTTACAAGGGTTTTTACATAAAAGTTTTACACATTTTTCAATGAAACAGGTTGAACTTTAACAAATGTCTGTTGGAAGAATAATATATAAATTATTGTTTGGTGAAATATGTTTATGTTGAAAGTAATGTAATGATTTGAAAGTAATGTAGGTAACTACTACCCCCTTGATACAGTTTAAAAGAAGACTGCAATCAGCTTACATCTTTAGAGTTGCCACTTCAAGGAACAGGAAGTCAGTTCTGTTCCTGACTTCCTTGAAAGTCAACAGAAGAAGTTATTTGTTACACAAATAATATTTATAATAATATATATATTTTTTTTTAAGTAAGAAATACTGCATTTTTTATCTTTATGTTAATGTAATAAAGCATAAAATGACTCAGTGGTGTAAAATGGTGGTTGATGATTATGAAAAAATATAAAGTGGAAATTTAGTAGTGTGAAAAATGCCATGCTTAACCAGGATTCAAACTAACAAGTTTTCACTTGAAAGGCGAAAATGCTACCACTCTGTCATGGAAGTCAAAAATGTATTTTAGTGTATTATTTTATTGTTGTTAATGAAATGATATGTTGGTATGTAATATATTACGTTATAATTTTTTTTTTTTATTTATCATGGGCTACTACTTAATGACACATTGCAATATTGATCCATAAAAGTATTTTTTAGAAGAATAACTCTTAATTTAAGTGTAGATGTATCTTTATGGCCTGTAGAAAGCAGTTTTATACATTACTGGAATTTTTTTATCCCCAAGACCTTAAAAAGCAAATTATCAGCTCCTTACACACTTGAATATCCATTAGCAATGCTGCCTGTCAAGAAGGTTAGAAAACTCTTAACTATATAATGGAATAACATTTACTTGTTTACTTGTCTAATATATTATTTTTGTTAAATTTAGTGAGCTTGAAAATTTTATATTATTAAAGCATATTGATGATCTGGTTACATTTGCTGTGAGTAAAATTACCCTGTTCTAGTCAACACAATATATGTTGAATACATTTTTAATGTGCTTAGGGAGTTTTGTGGTCTTTTAAATTTGTTAACAGCACTAACAGATAGTGTACTGAGGAGTATGCTAATAATTAGCTTCAAAAGTCCTTTGGGAAAAAAGAGCCAATAATCTGTATGTTAAATTATTTACGTTTTAATTTTAAATGTTATATTTCATCATACATTAATAGATGAATTACCAATTACCAATAGAATTCACAAATTCAAACTAAAGTAAGTTGAAAATTATTATAAACAAAATCGATAATCTGTTTAAGAATGGAAATAAAGAAAAATGCTAACATCCATATCTTTTTAATATCCATTTCTCAAGTTTTTTCCAGGGTTAGATAATAGTGATTCATCAATATTTTTACAACTGGATCCTCTTCTTCACACCATTTTACCAGAGGATTCCAGAAATATAAGAATAGAGTAGATGCAATTAGCACAATGTATTGTTCATTAATCATAACTTTGGTATTTATATAGTAAATAAAATTGTGATTACATAACCATGTCATATATGATAAGGTGCTACTCCATTGATAAAAAAAAATGTTATTTGCCTGTAATTATTACAGAAAAACTGCAGAAATATCACAGTATCATTGCAAAGCATAAAAAATAATGAAAAAATGAGAGGGTGTGTTATACTCTATATAAATACATACAATTTATGCAAAATATTGTTGCAATAATATAGAAGTAATAAATGCATAAAATTCAGGTTAAACTAGTTATTTAAGAATTTCCATAAAAGTAAATTTTTTAATTTAATTTTTTTTTTTTAAATCTGAATTTTTAATTTACAAGGATTTAACAGAAATATTAACTGAAAAAAAATAAGGTTATTTTTACAGGCTAGAATATTGTGATACCAAAATAGTTCTGTTATCTAATTTGACAAAAAAGTAAATATTTTATATTTTTTAGAATAAGTGACTATTACTTAGCAAATGTTATATTTTTTGTAAAAATAAACATGTGAATTTATAAAAAAAATCAGAATGAATTATATTTAGTTGTACATACAACTATTAAGTTAAACAAACAAACCATTTTAACTTTTAAGGTAGCCCCAAGATATTATGTTAATATATTAAGTAAAGTAATAAATGAAATGAATCACTAAAAAATACAACTTACACTGAATGTTTAGCAAATTATTGTTTAAAACAATAATAAATTATATTTTATAATTATTATTATTATTTTTAAAAATATATACATAAATACATAAAATTTACTGATAACATTTATTTTTAGGCATTGAAAAATTGATACCATGATAATCATATGCTTGAAATCAAAGAATTTTTTTAATGCTGAAAATCTTTATTATATTCATGCAACACAATTATTTTTTCAATAAGGTTATTTCCTTTTTAGCAAATAATAAGATTTAGAACCTGAGACCAACTGTATATGTCAGTTACTACTGAGTAAATTATGGTGTGACTAATGTAACATCATGTTGGCTGTTGTAGATAAGTTACAGCCAACCTCACTAAATTCAACAATTTGAGTTAAAATTCTACCCAATACATTGCACTTTATTTACAATATTAATAAATTAAAATCAGCATTAGAAAGTAAAAAGGAATGATATTAATCAATCCTTTATCTCTTAAAGACACACATGGGTAGACAATTGTCTATCCCTGACAATAATAATTATTATACTAGCAATGATAATATTAAATAATATTGTCAGTTTATTATTTTTTTTCTTTGTATTGCCTATCTGATATTATATCATTAAGGAAATAATAACATATCTGGTTATTAATTTATTAAAACTTATCAAATAATTTGTTAATATCATTCTGTTGATAGAAGTACAAGTTACAACACTTACTGAAATAAAAATTTTAATACAAGATTTTTTTATTCATGTCAACCCAATTGAATTACACGATTGGGCTAACAAAAGAAAATTTGGGAAAATGTTGAAAGTCTTGAAGGTATCTATTTTATTTTATTACTGTGTTATTATTAATATTTAATGTGGAGGCTTTTAATCCACTGGTTGGATGAAATATTAGAATTACTGTTAATCAAATGCAATTGCAGCTGTACTATGATGCTACTTTTAACTGTAAAATTATGACTGATGTCTGTTTCATTGGTGTATGTACAATTTTTTTTTTCTCCAAAAGACCATAAAGAATCAGAAAGGTTCTGGGATCTACTCAACCTGACTCACTATAAATAACATCCCCAAAAACCATGATAAACAATTAATGCTTTAATCCTCAACTAGGCAGAGGAAGACAATACTGCAACATCATCGGAAAATGACCTGCCCAAAAAAAAAAAAAAAAATGGACAAAGACTCATCGAACTCTGCAGAAACCACAAACTACTCTTGAAATCCACAAATTTCAAGAAGAAACCTCAAAAACTCAAAATCTGGAAACACCCTGAGTACACTAAAGGAGACTGACAGCTAGACCATGTCTTCATGGACAACCACTACAATGAGATCTACAACGTAAAAGTCCTCAGAGGAGTAGACACAGGCTCAGACTGCCAAGATTAAAATTAAATTTGATCCCTAAAGAAAGCAACGAAACCAAGCCCCTAAAACTAAAAGAAAAATGGACTCTACCCAACCAGTCAGGAATAAAAATTACAAAAAAGCAACCGAAATAAACAATCGCTGATAAACTCTTAAGATCTAATCAACAACATTAAACAAATTGTTGAAGAATTAGCCCCAATAAAATCCTGTAAAAAACATCAATGGCAGAACAGCAAATGTAATGAAACAGTGGAAAAAAGACATCAACAAGCATGCCTCTTTCACCAATCCCAAAAATCACAAACATCCTTCCAAAATCTAGTAAAACAAAGAAAAGAAACAACCTGAGCCCAAACAGAAATTGTAAACTGGCCCATAATAATAAACACAATGCGGAAATCCTAGCTAAATATTTCAACAAACTCCTAAATTGCGAAGAACCTACAGAACTCCTAAACTTCAACATCATCACCCCAATAAACAACACCACCAGAAAACATCAACCCTTCCACAATAAAAGAAGTTTACCAAGCACTGGGTGAGATGAAGAATTACAAAGCAGTGGGCAAAGATCAGACTTTTGTAGAGATCTGGAAACTTGCAGGAAGATCAGCAAACATTGTCTTCATCAACAGCTTGTCAATATCTGGATCAAAGAACAACGGACAACAGCCATCATCCATCCGCTACACAAAATAAGGGGACAAAACAGACCCTAACAATTACAGGGGAATCTTCTTACAGGTTTTAGACTCTGGAGCTGTCCAGACTAGATCATCAGTCTCAAGCTAATAATGAATTGCAACAAGAAAAGAAACAGACATAGTGATAACATGTAGATTTCAAGAAAGCTTATGGCTGCATCCACAGAGAATCCCTACTAAAAAGTCACCTCAGACTACATATCAAATTAATAAACATGATAAAACTGACCCTCACAAATACTAAGTTAAAGATAAAATTCAGAGGCAAGCTCTCCATTTGAGATCAAAACAGGACTGTGCTGAGGCGATGGGCTCTCATTGCTATTATTCAACTATGGTCTAGAAATGGTAATGAGGGAATGGCTCAAAAAATGCCCCCAAAAGTAAAAATAGGTCAAAAATCAAACTGTCTTGGTTCACTTGGCACTGATAGCAAATGACATTGATGAACTAAATCACAGATATTAGAACTTCAAAACATTGTAAATAAAATTGGCCATAAAATATCATTCAAAAAGACAGAAATATGCCCCAAAAACAAACACAATTAAAAGAAGTAAACATAAATGGTAATAAAATCAAAATAGTAACCCAATTTAAATACCTTGGAGAAATAATAACAAACAACCTAAATGAAAAAACCTCAATCCAAATAATAAGAAACAAATTAGCTAAAGCTCAAAAATTAACCTGGTACACTTATAATATAAAATACCTGTCAATAAAAGCAAAAATAAGACACTATAACACAGTTATAAAACCAGAAGCCACTTATGCAGCAGAATCACTCTTCCACCTGAACTAACAATCAAAGACAGACAGATTCCAGAAAACTGAAAGAAGAATTGGAAGAACCTGCATCAATAAAAAATACCAGAAAGACGGGTAATGGTGGATTGTGCCACACAAAATTATCTACAAAGAGTTAGAACCCATCACTGATACTATGTGTGAGAGGAGACTAGGATTCTTTGGACATATCATGAGGATGCAAGATTCAAGAATTCTGAAACAGCTTGCACAGTATGATCTTGATTTGAAAAACACCAAAACAGGATGCTGATGGATCAGATAAATAAGAGAGGATCTGAAGGAAACACCAGAAGACACCACAGATAAAATTACCACAGATAAAATAAAATTAAACAAGAAAATCAAGAACAAAAATTCTCGTTTCACACACTCACAAGAAAAAGACTCGCAACACAAACATTTTCAATACTAGAAAAGGCACAAAGATTGTAATGTATGAAAAAGTACTGGGACGCCCAAACAGTCCCATCAAAGAGACTTGGATGATGGACTGACTAAAGTGATCCTACACAATCATAAAATATAATAATAATAATTATATTTTTTTGTTAATTTTATTCAATCAATAAATGGCATAAATAATGATGAACTTCAGACAGAACAAGACCCAATGCTGTTTAAGTATAACTAACTGTATTTACAGCCTAACAGAATAATAACAAAGCAAAAAGAAAAATTACATTTACATTACATACAATTACATGTAATGTTATATTGTTATGTTACAATTACATTTATGTTCTCAAAACTTTCAAGAACCAACATGTTTATGGTACTAAAACTTATGTACAAAACTTACCAACATAATATGAATGAATTTAGTGCTAAAATTAACTATTAAGTGCAGTATATTCTGTTACACTGAACACAGTGGATTCTGTTGTTTTATGTACATATTTTCTCAATATCTACAAAAAAATTTCATCAGTAGACTTCATAACAAAATAATAGTAAACACTTTATAAATTTGTAGCATCACCAAACAACTTTCAGAAAATAAAATGTTGAAAAATAATTTATCTTCTAAAACAATAAACTTTTGAAATGATAAACCAAACCAATTTTAATAACCTACTTTAAAACATTCTCAGGTAAGTCTTATGACCAATCTTCAGTGACTGGTTCTTCTGTTCTAACGTTGATGTCAGCTTAGTTTACTATTGGTGGCTTTTTTTTTGTATTACACTGATTTGCATTTATAATTTAGTTGAAACTTTCTAAATTTGAATTGCATCTGTGAGTTACTTTGGAATATTGTTATAAGTTTAGAATATAAACATAACAGTCAGAATCTGGTGAATTTGTGATTTCTAATTATGTTGGCAAATGTGACCTTAATGTTGCTATAAAGCACGTCTGAGTGTTCATAACATATTTGTTTAAAATTGCATTCTGTTTTGTAAAATAACATTTCAATTTATCTATTTCATGAGCATTGTATTGTGTTGCATACAATGATTTGCTTTGTTTATTGTTCTGAAGGCAATATTATATACAGATTTAATTTTCGAGTTACTTTCATTGAATCTTTGCTTATGTATGTTAATGTAAAATGTTTTTTTTTTTTATTTCTTATCCTTGTTTTTTTATTTTAGTTGTTGTCCTTGGTTCTTATTTTTTATTTATTTTGTGTAGTTGTGTCAATGAGTGAGATGTTACAACTATTTGTGTGTGTTATCTATTTTATAGTGTTGACTTCAATTTTCTTTCAGATAATATAGGTATTGAATAGTAATCATAACTTCTAAAAATAGATAACCAAGTCTGATGATTTGAGGTGTGAATGTGAATGTCTGTCACTTTGGTTTACTGTAAAATTTGAAATTGTGTTTTTGTTGGTTATTTTTTGTGATTGTGATGTAAAAAAAGTTTACTTCTTTGTTGAGTTCATATTCAGATTTATTGGTAATATATTTTATTTATATGTATATATTAATTTATACTTAATAGATAATAGATCAACCCAAGTACAGAATAATTAAAATAGGATGACTTACATAAGCAGAAGCGCTATTGCAAATTTAATTTGCATCATCAACTGCATTATATTTATATGTATATTTCAAAAAACATCATAAACTTGCAGTACATAATAATCATATCACTTATTCATTTGTATTTTTTTGTTAATTTTTTTTAAACTAATTAAATTTTATTAAAAACTTAAAAAATTACATTTAAATTTTATCATATTTTAAAAGACTTAGACAAAAATTTTAAAAACTTTTATTTAATTTAAAAGATTTACATTTAAATTAAAAATGTTAAATTATAATCAAAACAAGTTCTAAAATATAAAAAATTGTTTAAAAATTATAAAGACTAATTAATTAAAATTTATATTAAAAAAAATTAAAATGTAAAAATTTTTACGTATGTGAACAATATAAACAAATAAATTAAAATTAAAATAAAGATAAAAATTAAAACTTTTAAAGTAAAATCAAAAACTTAAGTTAAAGTAAAATTATATGCTAGCCAGCCGTTTCAATGAATTTACTTTAGTAACCAGATTGGAAGATAAATTACTGAACATTATTATCAAAACAGATAGTGGTGCTAGTTTTTTAAATGTTAGTATGTCTTTTAAAGAATGATAAAGTAAATTTAGATTTAATTTAAAAGTTTTTAATAAAATTTAATTAGTTTAAAAAATGTTTAAATAAAATATAAATAAATAAATGATGTGATATTATTTATTGCTTGTTTATGATGTTTTTTGAAATATATATATATATATAAATATAATGCAGCTAATGAAGCAAATTAAGTTTGCGAAAGCGCTCTTTCAATTATTCTGTACTTGGGTTGATCTATTAAGTATAAATTAATTTTTATTGGTACAGTTATTAAAAGTACTGATTTAAATATATATATATATATATATATATATATATATATATATATATATATATATATATATATTAAACTAGCATCCCCGTCGCGGTTTTGCTCGCTAAATATGTTTGCTTGCCTTTCCCGTCGCAGTCTATTGTTTTTTTTATTTTATGTGTTTTAGTTAAGTAACCCAGAGGTTGGTGCAGCCAGTCGTGTCACATATACAGTAATAATGGCAGGGGCTGTGTTGGTAGAGTCATTGTTGCACTTATTAAACAATTAAAACCCAGTAAAACCTGAACACGCTGTTCTCGAGATTCTTGTCTACGAATTTCTGCTGTTCTGATTCGTTGAGCTGCGTTTCTTGCTGCAATTTGTTCTTCCGATTCATGAGCTCTCTTAACACGCATGCATCGTGCATCACGCTACACGTATTGTTAAGGTTAGATTTTTCCGCGGCTTTATACTGAAATTGAAAAAAAATTGATAATATTTATTATTTAAATAAATTAATTAGATCAAAATTAATGAATGAATTAATTAACCATTAACAGATTAAAAAGTCAAAATAAAATACAAAAAAATAAAATAAAAAGCAAGCAAGAAATACTTACACGTTTTTGAGGTGGTACGAACATTAATAGACAAAAAAAGTTATATATAAAGTTTTATGTTATTATTATTTTTCTTTTAAAAATTATAATATCCAAACGATACACTGCACAATTATAACACAATACATAGTATAATTATAAAATTCATTCATGAAAAATTAAAATAGTACGGTTATGTCGTGAACATAAACAAATATGACGTGGAATAAAATGTATTATCTAGATATCGAAACAACACCATCTACCGGATGTCTACACAACCTAGATGTTAAACGATGTTAGGAATTGTATCGATGAATTAACTTACACCGCCATCTATTAGGAATTCATAGAACTAACCAATAAATGCACACTATTGTCGTGTAATAAACATTTAATTTGCAATAACAAATATTGAGGTCAATAATTGATATAAAAACTGTCCTATCTTTTAAGTTGGACCAAATTACAGATAGTTACGAAATTTGATCAAAATCGGTTCAATAGTTTCGGAGTTTATCCCAAACATACATCGTGACACGAGATTTTTATATATATAAGATATACCAGGATGATATGATATTTTATGCAGCAGTAATCTAATAAATGTAAGTTACTTACTATTCTTTTTTTCAGGCTCCAGTTCATATTATTCTAAGAATTATAATACCACAGGTTAATTATGTAATGAAAGAAGATGGCTGGTCTAAGTCATTATACGTGGCAAATGCTTTCAGCTTTCCAACAGTATTCCTGTACTGCATGAGTAAGTACTCACATTAAAATTATTTAATTTTTATTATAATAATATTTTCAAGGAACAAAAACTGTCTTGCATCTTTGCTCATCTTTACTTTTGCAAGTACTAATGCTCCATTCACTATCTATGAGTATTGTGATAATTTATGTGTTCTGTTTAAACATTTTTGTTTAAATTTTATTTTCCCAGTGTAAATAATTCAATATGCTTAATTCCATTCAAAGCATATATTAAAATTATATATATAAATATCTTGTCTGTACAAGTCCTGATATAAATAATCTATTGTTACACACTGCTATGTTAAGAGTTTTTTTCTTTTCTCATAGCATTCAAAATTTTCATTAGGTGATTTTTCTTTTTTTTTTATACTTTCCAAAACTTTGCACTAATGTGAAGCTTCTCCATTGCTTTTCTACAGAAATATATTAACACTTGTCCTTCGCTTCCTTAACACAACGCTCAATAACCTTGTAATTACTTTTATTTCTGCATTGAATACCTGACATGTACTTATTTCAACTTTTAATAAGAAAATATAATTACAGAAATATTAATATTAAAAAAAAAAACAACATTCTCCATGAAGATATCTATTCAGATTAACCAGTTACTTAAAAAGAACTTTTAACACAATTTAATTGCAACTTGTAACTAACTTGCATCTATAGGCCGCATTTAAGGATTTGATTTGGCGGCCAGATACGAAAATTTAATTGATTAAGGCAGGGGATTCATACCACCTTTAGAGCTGGCGATGTGGCAGCGAGGGTCAAAGTGATTGCAGGTGGCCCTTCCGCTGTACACACGCCCTTGCGATGGCAAGCATGTAGATAAGGTGCCCATGTATGTCGGCACATGGGAGCCCTGAAAACCTCCGTGTGTAGGGGCCTGGAGTTAGTGCAGAGACTGCGCATCCGCTCTCTGCCAAGACATATGCCGTTTCCACCAGAGTACCAGACCGGACCTCTAGGGTTGGTAGCCCTGGAGTGCGGGTGTACCCCGGCGGCTAGCCTAACTACATAAGGGATCAAGAGCCATGCAAATTGAACGATCACCAAAGGTGGCAGAGGGTTCACGTAAACACCCTCGTTTAGAACCAGCCGTTTCACCTCAGGCGAAACGGAGAAAGAATGCAGAATCCAGACGGCTAGAAATTGAAGCTAAGAGCTTGCAAAGAGCTTTTTATAAGAGCAACATACCAAAACTAAAGTATTTGATAATTACAAAGGGAGATGGAAATTTCTCGATGAGCCCTTTGCTCATTGCTCGAGAAATAATAAAATGTGCTGGAGGCCCAGTTAAGGAAATCAGGAAAACCTTTAATGGACTTCGTGTGCAGACTACGAATGATGTAAAGTCACAGAAGATCCTAGGGCTCAAGATATTGGAGATTTTGCTGTTCGTATCGATCCGCACGGCAAGCTCAAAGGTAGATAGACCACAACACCTCAAAGGGTGTTGTGGTCTATCAGGATCTTCTGAACTGCACGGAGCAGGAAATAGTTGAGGAATTGACACCACAAGGAGTGTCGCAGATTGAACATGAGAAGGAACGACAAGGTTCTACCTTCTGCCTCTCATGTCCTCACTTTTAACCAACCAATTCTGCCGGAGAAAGTTCGAGCAGGAATTCACTGGATTTGCGGGCGTTTGTCCCACAACCTATGAGATGCTTCAAATGCCAACGCTTTGGCCACACCGCTGCCAGATGCGAGAGACCGCAAATATGCGTGTGCCGTGATGAAGTTCATGAAGGAAAGCCATTTAAGGAGCTTCCTACATGTATCAATTATAAAGAACAGCATTCGTGCAGATCCCGAAACTGTCCTGTCTACAAAGACGAAGTAGCTGTGCAGGAAATAAAAACCCTGCAGAAAAATCAGCTACCTTGAAGCTAAGAAAATTGTAAACGCCCGCAAGCCTAGAGCAACAACAACTTATCCTCAGGCTGCGGCTGCTGTTCCTGGTCCTGCTCCAGTTGCTGTCGATGAAAGTCAGCTTATCAGTAAACTTGCGCCCACTTTGACTAACATGATTGAAAGGATAACAGAAAACAAAATGAAGCTTCTCACTCGCAAAGAAACCGTAAAGCCAAAGATACAGTACAGCCTCCTGATGACGTATCTTCGAAAAACAAAAGTGCTCTTGACCAGAAGAAAACTGACGCCAAGCCAGAAGGCCACGTCCGTTTGCGTGAAATACTGGATGATGATAGAAAGAAAACGACTTCTTCGCAGGCTGTTATGGAGGCTCCCAAGCCTCCTGCAATCGAGGTGACCTCTAGCCGCAGAAACCACAAAAAACCACACAGGAGGGGTATTGTCCCCATGTCTGAGGCGGTAACTGGTGTCATTCTTGTGTCTTCCAGTTTCCCGCCTCTCAATCGGCGCCTAAACCAAGCGCCGATCCATGTCCGTCGTCGTCTGCGGCTTCGATCGTCTCCGATTCGGAGGCCGGAAGCTATACGGACGACGACATTCTTAACGAACACGAAGCTGTTCGTTAGGATGGACGTAAGGTAAACCAAGGCCATAAATTAATTTACAATTAGCGAGTCGATTCTTCAGTGGAACAGTAATGGATGTTTGTCAAACATCCATGAGCTCCAACGCTTGGTACAATGGTGTAGACCGAATTTGTATATGCCTGCAAGAAACACATTTCTGCCGAAATTAGAATTTTCAATTAAGAGGATACGATACATTTCGGCGAGATCAACCACAAAATATAAGAGTTAGAGGTGGAGTAGCCATACTATGTAAGAGTTAGAGGTGGCGGTAGAGCTTACGCCGAACCTGTTGATCTAAATACAAACCTACAAGCGGTCGCCATCAGAATGAAGTGTCCGCTTCACATTACTGTCTGCAGCATATACTTGCCGAATTTTGAAGAAGATGACATAACACAATTAATTTCTCAGCTTTCCCCACCCGTATTATTGGTGGGTGATTTCAATGCTCATAATTCTCTTTGGGG
The DNA here is from genome assembly GCF_047948215.1 of Lycorma delicatula. Classification (NCBI taxonomy): domain Eukaryota; kingdom Metazoa; phylum Arthropoda; class Insecta; order Hemiptera; family Fulgoridae; genus Lycorma; species Lycorma delicatula. Next base: position 106,796,957 of record NC_134458.1, on the reverse strand, counting down.
GTCGGAACGAGTAGATCCCCGCGGATGAGAATTGGAAAAGTTCCTGCTGAATTCTGATCTTATTCTCTTAAACGATGGTTCAGTAACTTTTTTCAGTGTCATCGAGATGGTCGACGTCCTGTATAGATCTAGTACTTATAAGTGGATCGATAGCATCGAGGTACACCTTTCATGTTTTAGAGGATCTACATGGAAGCGATCATTTTCCGGTGCAAATTGTAACTGACGTTACAAGGAAAACATATCCCATCTCCATAAGATGGTTGTTTGATAAGGCAGATTGAACGAGCTTCACAGCTAGGACGATACTTCCTAACTACTGCAATACTTGACTCGGTATCAAGATATATTCCCAAAACATCTGGGAAACTTAATAAGCGACCCGTTCCGTGGTGGAACGATGAAATAAGTGAAGCTTTTAAAGGAAGAAAAAAGCGTATAACGCTTTTAAGAAACATCCCGTCGTAGATAATCTAATTGCCTTTAAAAAATACAGGTCGTGTGCAAAACGACTTATGATAGACTCTAAAACGATCCTGGCAGCAATACATCTCATCCATTGACAGAAACACAAGGGCAACAGACGTTTGGAAGAAACTGAAGGCGATTTGTGGGCGTAGAAACTTTACTCCCATAACTAGCCTTCAAGATGAAGATGAAATTAAAGACACCCCAAACGGAATTGCAGAGTTATTAGCCAATCAATCCAAAAAAACCAGCAAAACGGCTAACTATGATGTAGATTTTAGGTCGAAAAAATCAGAACTGGAAGGTCTACTAAATTTCAGAACTGAAATAAATTATTCATACAATGTACCTTTTAAAATGAAAGAATTTGTGAAAGCAAATTTGTTGGAGAAAGCAGACAACACAGCTGCTGGTCCAAATGAAATCAGTAACATGATCAGGCAGCTGATTACCACTGCAAAAAGGAGATTGTTAGAACTATATAATCAGATGGCGGGATTGAACCTACCCGCAACAGTGGAAAAAGCTCATATTGTTCCAGTGCCAAAGAGATATAAAAATTTGACAGATCCCAACAGTTACCGTCCTATTTCTTTAACGTGCGCTATGGGAAAAATATTTGAAAAAATGATAAATAATCGACTCGTTTGTATATTAGAAAAAGAAAACCTAATATCCTCGCATCAATTAAGTTTTCGGCAATACCACTCTACCACTGATCAAATGATCGACTTAGAGAACATTATATATAACGGCTTTATTACAAGAAAACATTGCGTCGGAGTCTTCTTTAATCTTCAGAAGGCATTCGATATGACCTGGCGACACGAAATAATGCTCCATATACATGAATGGGGCAATCTGCCAGTTTTACTCAGCAACTACATGAATGATCGTACTTTCCATGTACGCGTCAACAATGATATTCATCTGAAAAAAGCTTATAAAAATGGCAAACCACAAGGTTTGCCGTTGAGCGGTACCTTGTTTACGATTGGCATCAATAAACTAATATTAGCTATTCCAGTAGAAATCAGCAAAAGTGTCTATGTTGATGATTTGACAATTGTGTATGCCAGCAAGAAAACAGCTATAGTGAAGTACAAACAAATTACAACGAGCGATTAATACTCTTAATGAAGTTGCGAGAAATAATGGATTCCAATTTTCACCAGAAAAAACCGTGCTGTGTACACTTCTGTAGGAAGAGAATTTATTAACTAAGTCCTGTTTTGACAACAATCCAATAGAATATAAGGATAATGTGAGATTTTTAGTCTGTTAATGGATAAATCCTTTACATGGGGATTACATATACAGGACTTGAGTGATAGATGCAAAAAGCCCTAAACATTATTAAATGTTTATCCAACATCAATTGGGGCTCAGATAAAGAAATACTATTGAGACTGTATAAAGCATTGGTTCAATCGAAGCTCTTTCCGAGTAATCCTTCTAAGTTTGCACATCACTGAGACGGTGACCGCCTCTACTTGCCTAATGTGGTTGCTAAACAGTAACTTTTTATCAAAAAAACACCTAGTCACATACATCTACGGATATATTGTATATTCATCCGCTAGCAAGTCGCATTTAAGAAAGTTAGATCTAATTCATAACAGCGGAATAAGATACGAGACAGGCGCATTCCGCACAAGTCCGGCGACTAGTCTAATATCTGAAGCCGCAATAATGCCACTACGTTATAGAAGAGAGGTCCTACTATTATGATATGCAGCAAAATTATGGGCTTTTCCTACCCATATAATTAACAAACTTTTTAACAATCATCCTTTAGCTGCATTATATGAACATCGTGCTACCTATTCCAGACCAGCCGGAATAAGGTATCATGAATTGACAAGAAAATTGCTTTACCAGAGACATTAGCAATTTCTACGAGAGAAATATCACCATGCCTTTTGCCAGTGGTAAATACGAGGCTGGATCTCTTTCGGGAAACTGTCAGATATGGCCAGTGTTTATACGGCAGAACGTACTGCCATACGGCAAGCTCTTCGATACACGGAACTACTGCGAAGAGAGAGTGCTATTTTTATGTCCGACTCTCTAAGTGCACTTGTTGCAATTGGAAACAAGAATATTAAGGACGTCCTAATTGCAAACATCCTGTCCATTTTGTACGTTTTAAATTAACGAGGACAGAGATGCGTATTTGTATGGACTCCAGGGGATTCTGGTATTGCAGTAAATGAAAACGCAGACGAAGCTGCCAGAAAGGCGACAGTCTGTGAACTTGAATGTAATTCCTGTACGGGTGGCAGATGTTAAAAATTGTCTAACTAATGCAAAAAGAAACAGGTGAAATACTGCTCGGAGAAGATAAACACAAATTAAACTCGCCGAGAATAAGTGGCTGTGACCAGACTCAGAATCGGTCACACGCGAATAGCAAATTCATTTTTGTTAACCGGCGAAGAAAGACCAATGTGTACGGTGTTTGTAATAAAACACTTACAGTCAAGCATCTATTGGAAAAGCATATACCGTATATGATGACCTCAGAAAGAGGCTCCGACTAAGAAGAAACAATTGCTGTTGATTTGAAAAATGGAAATGAAGAAAAATAGTTACTTATCTACACGCCAGTAGACTTCTTAAAAGTCTGTAAAAAAAAAAACTTTTCAAGCTGTGTTAAAGAATCTCTAAGGAAGTAGCTTCTATATATGCAATGGGAATCTCGAAGCGTTGCACGTATAGTGACCGTAGCTATACGAGGGCTATCACGTGACCGAGATAGCCCTCGGTCATGTAAGAGGTAGCCCTCTTGCCTAGGCCGCCCGGGCTCGCCTGCATGCAAGAGTAAGGGAGTCGGGGCGTATCCAATGATGGGGGGGGACCCTCAAGGATGGACTAAAGGAGCGGGGCCAAGGGTATATGCAAGGCATGACAGCCTCCCCGTCGAGGGGGTTCTTTGGCCATCCTGAACAGGTGGTCAAATTGCTCTTAGGATGCGGGGGGGGGGTCCCCGAATGGTTACGTTCTACAGGACTATTTATAGTGGGGAGTCAACTGCCACGGCATCCTGGGGCGACTGATATGCTGCTGAACGGTGGTTCTGGTCGTCCTGGGGATGCTTAAATAAAAGAAGGGAGACCGAAAAAAAGGAAATATTGGTATTGTACACACTATCTTTTCCATACTTGTGTTTAAATTTCTCTTTAATTTTAAGATCGGGGCCCTTTAACCCCGTAAGTGTTGTTTTAGTGTTTTGTGGTAAAATGTTGTGTATATTTTTGTGTTTTTAAATAAAATGTAAGGACCCTTTACACCCTTAATATGTAAGGATGTAAAGGGTCCTTACATTTTATTTATATCACTATCAGGGTCGTCATATGACGACCCTGATAGTGATATAAACCTGTTTTAAGAATGTGACGAGGGCTAATGACCTTAGAAGTCGATGCCCGTAAAAGACAAAAAAATAATAATAATAATTTACCCGGATAAATACAACTCCACGTCCGTGCAACAACTATGCACATGTCCGGGGCGGGCAACGACATGGTACTTCGATACCTGCACTTATGTCGACCAACGGGGAAATGGTCTTGATCAAAAACTGCTTTAGTAGTACGGGATTGGTGGTTCCGAGCTATCCGAGCTGGTTGCGGTTGTGCTTCTCGGTTTCACAGTTTGCAGCGGGGGTGGGAGGCATGACCTTGATCTGTTTGCCGACGCTGGGCTGAGTGAATCTTTTTTTTCTTTTGTTGTGGAAGGGGCTGATGACCCTAAAACTCATAAAATGAATTATAATTATCAAAATATTATTTATTATATTTAATATGTTTGCTTATGTAGATAAAACAACATAAATACAAACTTGCAACATAATAATGCTTAAATTAATAATAAAGCTGTAATACCAGTAACAATAATGAATGATATAAATTTGTTAATGGCAAAATTAAGTTCTATTAAATTTGTATAGTATTTTGTTACACATTAAATGCTCAGCTCTCAGCCTGCAAATATGATACTTCATAAACACAAATCAGTCAATACATGCATTGAAAATATAAGTAGTTAGATATGATGGCTTCATTTTTTAACACTATTTTCAAGGTTGTCTTTAGGGAAATCTGTCTGGAATTAATGTTGAGCAAAGACAGATGAATTAGATCATAATCCAAGGAGTAATTTAATCTTGACTGAAGGCAATGTAACATTAAGAAATACATTCTTATTTCTCCAAAATGGACATAGTTGTATTTGGTTATGACATGGTTAATTAAAATTAAATTATCTGCAGGAATTTTCAGTAATTATCAAAATAGGGGACTAAATGAAGTTGAAGGGTTTGGGCAAGACAATAACTTATTCTGGTCTTACCGGGTTAATTACAAACTCAGGAACTCCTTTTTCTAACTGGTTACAGCATAATATCCATAACAGTTGGTTCAATAATAAAGTTGTGCCTCCTAATTTCTCTAAAAAAAGAAGCAAACTACAAAAGAATGTGAAGTTAGTAAATTAAGTATAAGTTTATATCTTAGTTTCATTACAGAGGCATAAACCTGCTTGTGGTTTTATTAGCTGATTATAGTTGAAATGTAAGTTTTTCATCATTCATTAATTTAATATAGTTATTTCCTAACAGATTAGTATTTAGCAATAATGTCTGACGCTGTAGCACTTGTAACATACAATAATAATTTTTGTTAAAATTCATAAAAAATGTTCTTCATTATTTTCTTAAATGGAAATTTTAATAAAAATGGTGAAGTAGATCCCAATTTGGCAGAGGGCATTGTTTTTTTTAAAGTAATCATGTTCCCATAGGAGCTTATCAGTTAGCTTATTAGTTGTGTAAAATCAAATATTTTCAGATTTTTTTACAATTTCTTGAATTAAAGGCACTTGATGATAAATCTTTTTAAAAATCAACAGTACACTTAATCATAGTTACATCATGGCTATAAAAGCTCAAGCTATGGTAGAAATATCAATTTTTTGAAAACTATTATGTAGAGATGAAAACATGACATCATAAACAGTATTAATCACTTTAGGTGCAAAAATCTACTTCACTGCTATTGATTGTTCATTATGAAAAACACCCTGCGATATATTCAATGGATTGCAACAAAGACTCCTTTTAGATTTAGTATCTTTTCAGTATATTATATTAAAAATATCAAAAGTATTTATATATCTATTAAAAGAAAATTCTTCCTAAAGTAATAATACAACTACATCCATTCATACTTTATTTTTAGTAAATTAGAAAATGCATTTTGAGAATTATCTCCACTTCCAATTCCACATTTTACCAGTAAAATAACAGAAAGTGTGTTAAGTTTCATAAATTTTAATCTTCATCTATATTTAATTGTTTGAATTCAGTAAACTGGCATTAAGTCTGTATTTATTAAACTTTATGATTTGCATTAACAACATTAGATACAAGACTTTCATGAAACATGTGCAGATTACATCAACTGTTATTTTACTTGTGATGAAAAAATCATAAAGAATCATAAGTATATTATCCTACTTGAAAAAGATATATAAAATATGTGTTTTACAGAATAATGTCTTATTACATAAAATTTAAAAACAGAGAAATGTATAAATAAAGAAAATTTAACATCAAAGAAAGTTAACATTTAAGAAACAAACAAAATGAACTGGAAATGATTAATTAATTTATATGATAAAAACTTATATAAAATTATGTTGTATAGATAAATAGTAATGCTTTAAATTGAATTAAAAATTTTGAAATGTTAAATGATAATATCAATTTACTTAGCACTGTTGAGAGTAAGGCTTTGAGCACTAGATTTGGAGGGGTGAAATGTCTGGCTAAATCTGAACCATATGACTTTATGAAAAAAATGTTGCATACTGGAAAACAATACAAGAGTGTTTTTTACCTATGATTACAGATTGGCCGCAGACCAGCGTAATGTATTATATTTGGTCCATTCTTTGTGGTTTCGTTTTTGCAACAATAATTTTGATTTTAACGCAACGCTTAAAAAAACCCAGATTTCATAATGTAAGAATGTAATAGTACAGTTACATATATTTTTTTATATGAGGCTCAGCTGATAAATTTTGCACACAATTTTTTTGCACTACTATTTTTTTACACTACTAGCGTGCTACACGGAGACAAAAGTTACTATCTAATTGGGCGTGGCAGCACAAGTTAAATCCCCCTCTACAAACCTGCGATAATAAGTTGAAATCAGTTTACCGGTTTGTTTTCAGTAACAGTTAAAGTCGAGTCGAGTACGGTCAATTTGTCAACACGGTTAAAACTGCGCACAATGAGCGAATTTTTAACAGCAAAAAATGTGAATTGTACGAATATATTTCATCGTTTAAAAGCGGTTTACGGCAGTGAAACTGTTGCGTTGAAATTTCGCAAATGTGAAGCTGGCAAAGGGACAATTGAGGACGCACCTCGCAGCGGACGATCAGTTTCTGTGACTGGCGAGAAACATCGAAAGGAGGTAGACGATTTGCTTCAAAGTAACCGGCCAATCACCCAGCAACGCATCACTGTTCAGTTAGGCATATCTAAAGAACGAGTAGGCCATATTATCGAGCAATTGGGTTACCATAAAATCCGTGCACGATGGGTACCGCGCAAACTGACAGACGAACACAAGCAGAATCGTACCGAATATTGTGAAAATTTTTTTCAGCGCGATCGTGCCGAAGGAAATGACTTCCCTTTCATTATTGTGACCGGGAATGAGAGTTGGATACATCATTTCGACCCGGAAGAAAAAAGGCAAAGTATGGAATACAGACATTACGAATCGTCCAAACCCAAAAAATTTAAAACTCAAGCCTCGGCGAAGAAACTTCTTTTTGACGGTGTTATGGGACGCCAAACACGTTTTATGTAACTGAGTATCTGGAACATAGGACGACTGTGAACTCTGAACGGCACATAAGACACCTCAGACGACGAGTAAGTCGCGTTCGAAAGACCACCGTGCCCATAATCTTGCAACATGATAATGCGTAGCCTCACACATCGCACGCCATGTTCTCCGCAAGCTGAAGTTTGAGCCTATTCCGCATCCGCCACAATCGCCGGATTTGGCTCCGTGCGACTTCAACTTCATCCCTCATCTCAAGAGGGATCTCAAAGGTAATCATACACCACCGACGATGAGTGAAGGAAGTTGTGATCACTTGAAGAGTTCAACGCGTGGTGCCGAGTGTGGATGAATTTTGATAGCTCTATCTCTTGTTGAATTGTAGTATCCTGGTTTGTTATTTTTAGGTTTTCAGTTTTTGTGGGAATTTTTTAGGAGTTTCGTTTTTTGCTTTAGCTTTTGTTTTTGTAGTTGCAAGGTATTAATTAGGACTGATATTTTTGTAATTTTCTTTTCTTAGGTAGTTTTAGGTTACTTGGGCTGTTAGCCGGTGGGTGATTTATGTGTTTAGGTATTCCCTGGGGGCATTCTTTTGGAGTTTTTCTTAATTTTCTTCTGTTTTATGTTAAATATTTTGCTTTAGGATTTTTGTAGTTGTTGGCTTTTTTGTTATTCGGCTTTTGGATACGGTTATTTACGTTATCAACGGCAGCCATACTGGTCTTTTCTGATCGGCTGCTGGTTGTTTGTTTATATTACTGGTTGTTACGTTTTGTTAAGTTTGGACTTATTTGAGTGCTGTTTCAAAGGAGGTGCTACTGAGGCCAATGAGGAGGAAATCGACAGAGAAACAAATCCAAATCAGTGTGGCAGTGGTTAAGAAAGAAGAAAGGGAGTAGATTGAAGGTGGCACCTGAGACTGCTGTGAAGGTGGCCAGCGCAGCAGTACAGGAAGAGCATGATGATTCTGGTTCTGACACAAAGGTTGTGGAAGAGGTATTTGGTTCTACCGTTAGTCATTATAAGTCAGATTTTCCGTCCCTGAAGGCCAAGAAGGCTGAAGCTGTTGCTTTAAAAGAATTGGAGACCCAGTTGGTATCAACAAACTTAGTTTCAAATGAGTTTGTCACTGATTGATATGTTTAACAGAATATCTGATGAGGTGAAGGAATTCGTTAAACCTTCAAGAACGTGAAAGAGAAGAAGTCACCTACATCCGATCTTGGCTTTGTAAGTTAAGATTTCTACACTTGTTAACCATGAAAGAAAAGAAATAATAGACTACAGGGTTACATAGAAGGCTTTAAAGCTTGGATGAGTGAGCGGGTGAAGACTGTTTCGACACCACCTGTTAAAAAATCATTCTCAGACGTTGTTCAATTGCAGCAACGAGTTATATTGATACATAAGCCTTCAGGGGTTCCTTCAGTGGTTTTTAAAGGCGAAGGCATTAAACAGTTAGAGGTTAGGAAAGATAGCTTGCAAATTGTGAGCATGAAGGACAATCCCAAGAGCGTTAAGATTATTGCTAATGACAGTTAAACTGAAGACCAAATCAAGAGCAATGATAGGATCAAACAGTATCCAGCTAAGGTATTGTACTTTGATTAATTTTTTATTTCATTCCAATATCTCTTTTCATTCCTATGCCATGCATATATGTACAAAATTTATCAGCCGAGCCTCGTATAACTCATTTATAAAAGTACTATGTTGTATCATAAATATTTAAGATAGTTTATAATAGTTTGCAAAATATTTGCTGGGCAGCAGATCACTAAAATTATTTACATTTAACTGTACTTAACACAATAATGATAATTGACTTGTTAATACAAGAGTTATTTTGGAATCCTTAACAAAGGGCCGTTTTCTTTTTAAAATTAACAGTATAAGTATACTAATTTTACACAGCATTTCATTCAATATTAAAATCTTTTCTACTTGGTTTTATACTCAAACGTGGGCATTTTTTACCATACATTATTATTACTACTACTTTTTCCAAAAATCCTCAAATGCCTGTTAACAAAAAACTAATTGATGTTACTATTACTACTATGACAGCAAGTCAAAAAGTAGTGAAATTCAAGAAATCAATATATTTATTTGTACTTAACATAAATGATACATGCATGCATTATTTTTCAACATAATCCCCTCTTCTATGCACTTAGTCCATCTTTTAATGAGTTTAAATTTCTTTCACCCTCTATGGAGGGTGGTCTAGCAGCTCAAAACTGAGATCTTGAAGCCAAAGGACTTTTTTTTTTGTTGGCCATATGAGGTTGAGTGTTATCCTGAAGCAAAATCATGCCTTTAGAAAGTTTACTACATCTTTTAGATCTGATTTTTTTATCCAGTAAACACAGTAGTTGTCACTGTTTACTGATTGACCTTTAGGTCTGAAGTAAACCAAGGATATTTCCACACTAAACTTTGTCACTTGCTCTCTCAGGTTCAAAGTGATGGACTCATGTCTCAACGGATATTATTCACTTAAGAAATGAGTTTGATTCATCTTTGTAACATTTCAAAAGCTTCTGGGAAATTTTCAAACGATCTCTTTGTGGATGCTGGTCAATTGATGTGGAACCCAGCAAACACAGACTTTTTGAAAGTTTAAAGAATCATAGATGATTGAAAATGCTGAGTCTATATTAAACTCATTTGCAACGTCATCAGCTGTAATTCGTCAATTACCAAGAATCATTTGTTTAACCACTTCAATATTATCCATTAGTCTTTGAACTGGAAGGCCTACCTTGCCACTGTTCATCACAGAGAATTCCTGCAATTTTTAAAGCAATCAATCCATTCATAGTTCTTGCTTCCACTCAAACAACTCTTTCCATATTGCTGCTGCGTTCGACAAATAATCTCTGGTGATTTCGCCCCTTCTGAACTTAGGAAACATATTACTGCTCGTATTTCTTCCTTGGTCAATCAGACAAAGGAGTACTCATTTTAAACAGACTTTTAAACACAATCACAAATAGCTAACAATGAAACAATACTTTCAATGAAGAGCTGATAAAGTTATGAGTTATAGCAGAACAATCATTGCTGCCATACATGTGACTCAAGGAAATCAGAATTTTCCTTTACTTTTTGACCTACCTCGTACAAAATACAATATTTTAAGAGTAATTTTAGTTAAATTTAATTTTTGATTACTGATCTGTAATATAATATGAAACATTATGACAAACTAGTAAAAAATTGTAATGTAATTGTGTAGCGTACTACAAGAGGCATTGATAAAATTACCTGCAATTGCATTGTATACAGCACTAAACAAACATTAATTGATATAATAATTGGAATGTCATAAAGTTTTTACAAAAATCATGTAATTATAAAGGTTGGTTTTAAGTTTAACTTAAGAAGGGTTTTGCAAACTATTTTCCATTCTTAAGTTTCCTAATTTAAAATTCAAAAAACAAGATTTATTGATTAACAATCGTGGAAGAAGACCAGCTATCATTCAGAATCAGTTTATATTGATGAACACATCAATCCGTAGTTGATACTAAAATCATTAATAAATTAGATACTTAGGTAGGCTTTCATATTCAAAGGTAGGTCATTTATGAAAACTGAAAATGAAATCAGTTCCAAAATTAACTGGGAACATCCCAATCAATATTCTCAATATCAGAAATAGATATTGATATAAACTTCTGCAAGTACCTCTAAAAAAGTGATTTCAGTAAGTCATTAAGTAAATTTATTTAATCCTGACCCAACAGTGTAATCTATTTTTTGTAGTACAAGAAAACAAATAAAAAAAAACAATTACATTCTTTCTGAACACAAGGAAAAAAATCTTATATACAAGACTAGCTAAATAGTTTATTGTTCAGTTTGATATTTCTGCATATCAAACAATGTAACATGACCACCCCAAGTGTAGGTGATGAAGAAATAGTATTTTTTTAAGTGGTAGGTAGAATTAGTTTTAAAACAGATCCTAATCCAGAAAAAATCAACCCTGATGTGAAGTATTCAAACTTGCCAGATTTTAATAGAAGAATTGTTAATTTTACAACTACCACAAACTGATCCAAGCATAGTAACAATTTATAAGCCTATCATGTGATTTGAAGCACAATTGAGAGTATAAAATAGCAAAACAAATACTAGCAGCACAGCAGTGTAAATGAAGTCTAGTCTTGTACTAGTAAGTGAAGTCTAATCTAGTCTTGTCTGGTCGACCATTTCTGAGATGTGTGGTTAATCGAAACCCAACCACCAAAGAACACCTGTACCCATGATCTAGTAACCAAATCCATATAAAAATAACTGACTTTACTAGGATTTGAAGCTGAACTCTCAACTTCCACCAGACCAACCCAGTGGGTTATGAACTCTTCCACTGTGGTACTGTTTTCAGAGCTTACAGATATTTTAAAGTTTAATTTACAGAGAATTCAAATGTACATAAAAAGAAACTACAGATTTTCTTTTTTTCCAAATCCCATTTCACTAATCTAACAATACAGATAGAAACACCTCTACACAAATACTACTTACCTCTCATCAGGTTGAAAATGTACGTATTTATAAGCTATAGACCCCTTCTGCCAATTATACTTTATATTTTTCTATATAGCATTAATTAATATAATAAAGATCAGAAGGTCTTCTTTCACTCACTCATATATGATGATTGTCCATAATAAAAGTACTAAAATACTAGCCATATAGTAGAAAGATCTTGTTATCAACTAATTTATAATTGATACAATTAATTATTATTGATAATGTAGTGATTGAAAGAAGGCATTGAAGAATTAACAGGGGGAACACCATAATTCTCATAAACAACAGGCGACAAGATGCCTAAGAGAGTATATATATAATCCAGTAGATCCCTAAACAAAAATAGTATCAGTTAGGCTTTCAGTGAAGTAACTGAAAAGAAAATGAACAACAAAAAACTATACTAAAATAAAAGACTCTACAGCAGTGGTTCCTAAACTTTTTCGAGTTGTGGTGTCCTTTTTCAATTAAAATTTTTCATGGTCCCCTACCCTAAGTAAAAGTATGACTACTCGTAAGTAAGAGATAAAAATAAATGAAACTTATGCATCACCATTATTTAACTTTTTTTTCCTTTCTGAGTACTAAGATTAAATTAATGTGATAGATAAGCCAGTAAATCACTGCACATTTTCTCAAATCATGGAATTAAATTGGACATGGCCACTCATTTCCTCTTTTCCACCCTCATTTCCTTTTCCAAGTTGATTTTTTGCTCTGTACTTGCTTTTTATTACAGTGACCATCAAAAACCCAGCTTTGCACAAATATGACGTCGAAAATGGAATTAAAATCTGCTGAGCCTTATCACTTAGAAGGGGATATTCATCTTTTATTGAAATCTAAAATTCTTCCATGCTGCCAAATTTTGCTTTCAAACTGTTGTCGCAAGAAGTAAATTCAGACGGAGCACTAGTGTTAAATGGATCTTGAATTCATGCAAACCTATCAAAATTTTCATTTGAAAGTATTTCTCAAACCAGATAATTAGCTGTGGTAAGTGCTCTTCAAACATGTTTTTTATATCTTGAGAAAGATAATTTGCTGAGAAAGAATTGCTGCAATATTAAAAAACAATCCTTGCTTGTATCTTCATACAATTTTCTTCTCCATAGCGAGTTTTTTTATAAAAGCTGCTATTTTTTCTGATGACTTCAAAAGGTGCATGTTTTTCCCCTGCAGAGAGAGATTAAGGGAATTCAGCTTTTCAAAAATGTAACATAAATATGCCAGTTTTATTAAAAAATCTGCATCAGCAAAATCTTCTGCATCTTTATATCTGTCCTCTTTAAGGAAAAAAAAAAAATTTCTTGCCGCAATTCAAATGTATGTGATTAAACATTACCATGAGAGAGCCATCGTGCACTGCTATTGTACAACAAAGATGTGTTCAATTCCCATATCCACACACAGTTTTTTAAAAACCTTGCTTTCAATGGATGAAATTTTATAAAATTTACCAGATTCTAACACCTGATTCAGTGTAGGACTCAGATGCTTTGACGCAAGTGCTTTTCGATGAATAATGCAATGGGTCCACAGTGCATTTGTTGATTTGCTTTGAATATACCTGTAATCCTCCATAGCAGCTAGACATGGAGCGAGCTCAATCAGTAAAGACTCCAACACACACAGGCAATTCAAATTATTTTCAGATATGAATGTATCAAGAAATCTCAAACAGGTACTGAGCCTTCATTCCTGCAATGATATTTTTACAAAACAGAAGGTCTTCTTAAATATTACCTTCTACAAACTGTACATAGCATATCAAATGAGCATCATCCTTATTATTATCCAAAGCCTCATCTAGCTGCAATCCAAATTCTACTCCTTTAATTTTTTTCAATTAATTGATCTTTGATATCCTCCGCCATATGTTGTATTCTACGACTAATTGTGTTATTGGACAAAGACACTTTTAAAAGCATTTTTCCAGTAGACTCGCCAACCATGATGTTCACCATATCAGCCGGTAGAATAAGATCTTCTGCGATGGTGTGAGGATTCTTGCATTTTGCGATTCTATAAGCCACCTTGTAAGATGCTAGCAAAGCGTTGTTTGGTATTAATGCACTCTTTTTATTTTTTTCTTCTTTCAGTTCTTTTAACTTCCTGGCAAAAAATCATGAGGTTTGCAACCATGCTGTGGTGATTAGCTTCTAAATGACACCAATTCATTTGGAAGCATACACTCCGCTGCCAAAATTTTGATACACAATACGCATTGTGGTTTCTTTTCACCATTAATTTCTGTTGATGTAAAACCAAACTAATTAACAGTTATCATATTTACAATATTTTAGTTTCTTCACAGTCGTGCCACCGATTAAAGACATACTTTCTTTATATGCACTACTACGTTTAAATTTTTTATTAAATTTATTACTGTTCAAAAATGATTAAAAATACAAGAGCAAAAAATCAAAAAACTATTTATCAAAGACAACATACAAGAAGTAATATAACACTAACTATACTACATGAACTAATTTATACCGCTGTTCACTAGACTTAGATTATAAACCGACTGACTGAATCAAGCCGGCAACGCTTTCTTATATACTTTCCGCAAGATCTTCCACAACAGTACAAATTTGTCCCTAAGTCTCTACATACCTCAACGTGTCTAGTGTGATCATATGGCATGATCGAGAAGACGCAGCGTTGCCGGCTCACGTTCGCTAGAATATTCTGCGCCGGCGACTTTATTTTTATACAAAGTCAAGTAAAATCAAACCATACAAAAAAATCTAGATATTTTTAGCTTCTCACATTTTTTTTGTTCAGCTAGGCCAAATGCAAATTTCTTGGTTCAATTAATAACGAATCTTTTCAATATTTTGCGGCGCTCTGTGACAACATAATTCATATGAAAAGGAAATGTGCAGGATGGCAGAGGAAAGGCGTGCTTCTTCTTCAACACAATGTTGACAACCTCATATGGCCTCATAATATAGTTTCCAGCGTACACTGGAAACTACTGGAAAAGTGGGATGGGACCTCCTACCTCATTCTCCTTACAGCCATGGCCTTGCACCTCCGAATTTTTATCTGTTTGACCTGATGAAAGAAGCTTTGCATGACATAAAGTTTAACAACAATGAAGAGGTAAAGAAAAAAGTACAAACTGGCTTTGAGATCTAGTAAAGAATTTTTCATTGAGGGATAAGAAGACTCGTAAAACAATGGGACAAGCGTTGGTGGGAATTACATGGAAAAGCAGACAAAAAAAATTGTTATTTAATAAACCATTTTTGCTGTACAGTTATTTGTCTGTTTAATTATTGAATTACCCTCATCGTTAATAAATGCTGATAAAAAAAACCTAATTTTTAATAAAAGGTATAATGCTTTGAGAAAATGACAACAATCCCTCCAATCACATCATTATCCTTTGCATGTTACTCTAGCAATCTTACAGTAGTCTTTCTAAGAATCCTTGGGACTTTAATCCATTGGAAATGAGAGTAGGAAATAATCATTTGCTTGTAGTTCAATACAACATTCAGGTTATTCAGTATATATAAAAAGAGAATGATGAGCAAAATCATTTAACATATAATGCACCACTGTTCATAGTCAACCAATTTTTTTTTGTGTTTTTGTAATGAAATCCTGTTATACTTTTATAATTTACTATAATAAAATTATATTATTGTTGGTTAACTTTAATTTCATGCAAAATTATACTTTATTTACAGGTAATAATTGTACATGAATTAATCATTTCATTTTTATTAATGTACAATTTAATTAGCTGTGTTCTAGCAATTTTGAGTGCTCTCTCAACGCAGCTTGCTTTCACTGGCTCAATCCTACCAATTACTCTACTGGCATTTGGAACTACCATTGGAGGTATAGTATTAATTTGTTTTATACATGTGTGAGCTTGTATGTGTGCATTTGTCAGTTAATTTAGATATTTTAAAAGATAATATTAATCTCAATTTTTTAAGTTTTATACTGAATCATTTTCTGATGAAATGCGTTGTACTCTATTGGTCTCACACACCACACACACACACACACACACACACACACACACACACACACACACACACACACACACACACACATATATATATATATATATATATATATATATATATATACACACCTGTTGGATCACTTACGCAAAGAAGAAGAAAATAAAATAGTGGGTGACCAATCAACTTTCAGACAGTTTTAATTTATTTAAGTATATTTTTCATGTTGTAAAAATTGTAGGCATTTAAGGTTGACGAATGTTTTAGTTCTTAATAGGTCTTACATCAATAAGAAAATTTTGTCCTTCTACGAAAATTTTTAAATGCAGTCGAAGCATAGGATAATTATTCTTCAGAGCTCTTTAATTTAGGACAATTGTAATACATATTTTCAATTTGCATTTTCAACTTAAATATATTGATTTATTAATAATTATTAACCTTGATTGTAAAAATTTTTTACAATAAATAATAATTCAATAATAAGAAAAAAATGTAATATCTAATAGTAAACTGAAGGAGTCAATAATTAACTCTAAGTAAAAAATCTTACTTTCTTTTTTAAAAGCCTTTCAAAGTAAGATTTTTTAGAAGTAAACTGTACATTCTTAAAATTTATTAGTACAATCAACAATGTGTTTTTTTTATTTCAGATATTGTAACAAATATAAATCTTGCAAGAGGTGGACTTCCTCGGATGGCAATTGCTGCTTGTTATGCTGGTCCTTTATTTAGTATCCTTTTTAATAGAAATTTTAGTAAATATTCAAGACATTTATGTTAAAAAAAAAATATATAAAAAACAAATTTGGGGAAAAAACATTAATTTTGTACCATTCTTTTATATGTATAAGACTATACATAGCATGTCTGAAAGCTGTACAAGCAGTAAAATATTAAAAAAAAAAAAAAATAGTAATTTGATACACAGATTTATAAAAAATGATCATAATAAGATGAAGAGATAAGGGGTGAAAATGATGAAAGTTTCAGTAAATGAAGCAAGTTTAGAATAGCCTAAAGAAAGAGAATAATTTTTGGTTTTGGAAATATGCTTCACCATAAGTTACCAATGAAAAACATAATTGAATGGATGACTGAAAGATCAAAGCAATGGAATCTTAAATAAAGCAGAGTGAAGAGTTACTTCCAACCTGTCTGTATGTTACTGATTGGATTACTGGCTGGATTGTAGACTTCAGAGAAAGGATGAATGAAGATATGATAAACAAATAGAAAAAATATTTTCAATTTAACATTTGTAAGTTGATTTATCACATATGACTATTTACATAGTCGCAATGCATTTACATAGTTTTTGACTAATTTGATACAACTTTTTTTTATTTAACAAAACAGAACACTAAAAAATAAGTATGAATAGTGAAATTTTGGAATTAGAAATTAGTAGTAATAATCTACTTGTATTGCCATTGGATTCATTTAGTAGTTTGTAAGAAAATTTCAGTTATTTTTTTTTTTTTTTAGGAAGTTACTCCATTCACTTTATCCTAAATACCAAAGCAAAACTATTAACTCGTATAAATATTTGTTCATCTTACATATGCAAATTACTATAAGTAGAGTTATTAATTATACAGGTCAACAAAAAAAAAAAAAAATAGTTTGAACTGAGATTAGAATGAATAATTAATCATTTTTAGGTGAATTAGAATGTATTTTTTTTACAATGAATCTTAAAATGAAATCAGTTTTTCTTCATCAGCCTCAGATTTTTAGTTACGACCCTTTAAAATATTGAGAAATTTATTAAATAACAGAATACAAAAATAATATTAATAATTACAATTAAAATTCCTACCTTTATTTTGCAGACATTTACGTTTATCTTTCGTTTAGTCTTTCTCTTTTTATCATCCAGCAGTAGTCGCTCATCATAGATTCACCCCATCTGTCTTGATAACGTTGTTCCATCTGCAATATATCTTGGTGAAACCTTTCTCCTTGTTCATCGCTGATTTCACCCAAGTTTAAAGGGAAAAAGTCCAAATGAAGAAGTAAAAAATAAATTTTAATGACATTTTGCAGCCTAAATTTTTGTAGTTCAGTAAGAGTTCATTTATAAGCTGATCATGGTTTTCACCTTTTTTGTTTCAAAGAAAAATAGTAATGATATCTTTGAATGACTTCCATGCTACTAGTTCTTTAGGATTCAGTTTGCTGTCAAATATACTTTATGAATTAATTTTCTTATCTGTGGCCCAATGAATATTGCCTCTTTTAATTTGGCTTCACTTAATTGTGAAAAAAACTCAGCTAAATATTTAAAGCCATCTAGACCTTTATCTAATGCTTTTACAAAATTCTTCATCAGGCCTAGTTTTATGTGTAGAGGTGGTAAAATAATATGATCTGCTTCAACAAGGGTAATATTGACAACATTTTCCTTTCCTGGGGTAAATTGATTTCTTTTTGGCCAGTCTTTAACTGTATAGTGTTTATCCTGTAGCCTGACTATCCCATAAACACAATAAAAACATATACTTTATAACTCTGAAGACCGAGAAGAAACCCTACCATTTTCAGGTCAGCAATAATTCGCCATGAGTGTTCGTCATATACTTAATTATGGCTTAACATTTTTGACATATTCATGTTTTCTTTCATTCCTACAGCATGTGCTGCCAGTATAGAAGAAAACTTATTCGAGTTATGCAACAACACTACCTTTAAGTTTCTTTTTGATGAGTCTATAAAGCCAATCATAAATAACATATTCAACATCTATTTCAGACATTAGCACCCTAACATCATGGCAGGAACAAATTAAACCATCTCTTCTAAATTACTTTAGTAAATTTTTGTTTCAATTTCTATATACTGAAATTTTAGTATCCTTGTTTAATAAATTCCATTCTTTAAGAGGTGAATCTAGAGTTCTGCATGTTGTTTCAACAAATACAAGTCACGAATTAGGTCGCTCAGTTTTGCTTGTGTGGTGAGGTGAGGTGAGGTTCAGTATATGATTCTTCTGGAATGTAATTAATATCTATTGAAGTTGAGGATTCACTGGTTGAGCCTTCTGGGAATCAGAAATTTCTTTTCAAGAAGTTGGAGTAATCGGAATCTGTAAATCAACACCGTGAAGTACTGGTCTCATAGCTGAACAAACATTTGGGTATGCAATACTGCTTTTATTGTTTGAATTGAAACCAGTAACATTTGTTAAGCAAAAATAGGAGTCATTATTATAATGGTTAGTAGGTTCTCGCCAAACCATAGGCACGCCAAAAAGGCAAATACTCTTTTTTATCCTTTTACCCAATGAGTTAGTTTAACATAGCACATGATGCATACTACATGTGGAGTCCAGGATTTATCTTGGTCTCCCAAAGGACAGTCAAAATGTTTGCAAGCAGTTTTCAGCAGATTCAATACTAGTTTTCATTGACTTTTTGTGGTGAATTCTCTGCAAATGTAACAAAAAATACTTGGAGAATTTTTACAAGCTTGATTTTTATTTATTGTAAAATTCAAAATGTTTTAAGAATGAAAGTAAACTGAAATACAGAAATACTTAATTATAAAAAACTAAGTTTTAATTTATAAATACTTAATAACTTAAAATACTTCATAAAATTGTTTCACCATGGAGTGCAATAAAACAGCACAAAACACAGTCACTAATATTGAGGCAAAGATTCAAATAAAAAAATTACACCTACCATGTTTTGGGATCATAAAAGAATTTTTGGTGAAATTTATAGAGTTGGGTACAATAATCACTGTGGATTTTTATTCTGAAATGTTGACAAAGTTTAGGAGAGCTGTTAGAATAAATAATGAGGGATGCAAATAAATGGGATATTTTTTGCTTGGCAATGCATGGTGCCACAGTAAAGCTAGCATTAAAAGTGTACTAAGCAAGTTTAATGGCAAATTTTACACCATCCTCATTACAACCCTGATTTGGCACCATCTGATTTTCACCTGTTCACAAAATTGAAGAATTAGCTGCCTGCACAATATTTCAAAAGCAATGATGAACTCATGAATTTAGTCAACAAATGGATGAATACTTTGGTAGCACTGTTCTTTGAAGAGAGACAGAATAGTGACTGATGTCACTATATGACTACTTTAACTGGTTGTGGACAATGTTGAGAAGTAATATATGTATGACGTTTGTAACATTTTGTATGTAGCAGATTGTTTCACTTTATTTTGATTTCTTGACTGGAGGTTAATCTATAAAAAACTCTTGTAGAACTTAAAGGATTTGAAAGTTATATTAAAGAAAGTAATAAAGATTTGAAAGAAAAAATGAAAATGTTTCACATTACTGATGACATTGTTCTTATAAGTAAAAATAACTACTATTTGAATATCTCTGTTATTTAAATAGTAAAATTACTAAAAGTGTATGCTATAAAAGTGACATAAAAGCAGGTTATAGAAGGTAAGAAGGTAAGAATGAATACCTTCATGTCGATAAATTGTATATTAGTGTTGAGTATGAATTTAGGAATTAGAAAGAATTTTTTCTAAAACTTATATTGATTATAATGCTTAATAGCACCAAAACATGGAAAATAGGAAAGGCAGAACAAAAAAGAATTTTGTAATTTGAAATTTTGTAAAAACTGTTGATGAAATTTGTATTGAAAAGGTTACAGAATTAATCTGACAGGGAAAAAGAAAGTTAATGTCAAATTTCCGCTAGAAGAAGAACTGAAATGCTTGGTTATACATAAAGGAAATGATGTAGGATGTAAACAAACACATTAAAACTAAAAGATAAATCAAGTACAAACAGGAATGGACAAATTTCAACCTGTAAGGCAATTTATGACTAAAATAATTATAATAATGTAGTAATGCAGTAAGTAACTCTTATCATGAGTGAAAATTTCTCAAATTATATTATTATTGTATAGTTTATATACTTTGTTGTCGATTAATAATATTTAATTTGTATTTGAACACAAATTAAATACTAAGTACTCGGATACAACATACATATGTAAATCTTAACAACCATTAAATAAATATAAATAACTGACCAATTAATTTTTTTTATTATTTCTTGAAGGATAGTAATAATTGCTTAGTATGATTCAGAAAATAAAAACATTGACTGAAGAATTACAGAAAATTTGAGGGATAATATGATGTTACAGTTCAAAAATGAAGTTATACATTTATTTTTTTATAATGAAATACAGTTCTTAACCTCTTAATATCCTGGCAACAATATATATTCGCTTTCACTACTCTAAACTTTTTCAGTGTAATATCATCTAGCCACTCCTCTTTGATTGAATCATCCACCATTTTTATAATTACCCTCCTGCATTAGTTTGCCCACTTTCTGTGGTACTTGTCCTTTGTCAATATGAACTAGGTACCCAAACAATTTTAACTTTGTTTTAGCTGTCCTTTTAGAAAATTATGTTTATCAAACTTCTCTCTAACCTCCTCTTCATTTTTCGTCTTCTAGTTATCAATTAAATTCTCAAAATATTTTCATCTTTGCTCCTCATAGCTTACTTATTCATCTCTACCTTATTTCATTTCCATTACCTTGATGAAAACACACAAGCAGTATTTCTAATACAGAAAAGGCTTGGCATTTTAATGGCAATTCCCTCTCTCTCTCCAAAGCTTTTGCTATTATGTTTCCCAAATATGTGAATTCCTTAACCTGATTACACTAGGTTTATTTCCCATCTAGTTTCACAAATACTTTCATACTAAAAAACTACGGCAATTATCAATCACTTCCTTGACAATTAATAATTAATTTCACCTAACATTATAAAAACATAATTTTTTTTTTGTAATAAAGTAATTTGTTTTTTATTAGAGTAAGAAACTTAAATCTTAAAGGAATTTTGTTATAATTATATATTAAAATATGTAGAAAATTTTCTTAAACTCTAATTTTAGATGTAGTTTTTGATGCTGGATTTCTTACATTATATTACTTTATTTCTAATCAAACTACCTACATGGAAGTAAGTAAGATTAATATTTAATGATTTATTATCATTTAAATAGAAATATTTAGATCTACACATACAGATGGTTTTGTCTGAAATTCCTAAAAGACTGATGCATCTTTATCAAATTTTATGAAGAAAAAACTTTTTGTGATGAAATTGAACTTTATATCTTGTTGATAACAACCTCTTTGATAGGTTTACTCTTTCAGTTACCACATTCATATCCAAAGTAAATGCAATGAGACAAGAGAAACAGATTATTTGATTTTTAGATTTTTAGGACCTCAGCAAATAACCACAGGACCAACGCCTGTGAATGAAAGAGTGAAAAAGTTCTAAACGAGTAGTACTACACTAGGCCTGAAAAGAAGCAGCTGTTAAGCAATCTATAAGAAGGTGCTAGAATGGTACACAAACTGTTTTGATGATGACTGGCAATTTCTTGATACTATTCAATGAAGAACAGATGAAAAATAAAGAGCAGAGTCAAGTAGAGAAAGGACATGATAAACTCACAAAAAAACTGTCTCTAATTGAGGTGATTTATAGCGTTTCTGAGGCCCAATTGACAGAACAAAATTTATTAATTTTGCATACACTAAGCATATAAAGATATTTTTAAATATATACTTATTATACTTGGTTATTAGTGATTAATTGTATTTGATATTAAGATTTACAATCCATCTATGTAGATATTAATATCTACATTCCAATCAGTTAAAAATATGAATTTTTATCTAACTGCAGAAGAAGGATAATATCTGAAAACCTAGAATGCTAGTCAATTGTGTATACTTGTGGTACTGGTTGTGGCACTGATGTTTGAAACCATTGACAATAATTTAGTCTCTTGGCATGATCTGTAGGTTTCAGTTCTTGAACAGTCATTACTTTGTAGGGGAAAAGTTTCAGCTATTTTCTTACAGCCTTATGTACAGTAGCAAGTTCTATATCTTGCTACTGTGCTAACTTACTCATTGACTTTGATGGACTTTCAACCATAGCATCCAAAATATCAAGCAGCTTCAGTTTGATAAGTTTAGCTGATCGTCCACTTCGATCAGCTCTTCAACAAGGCCTGTTGCCTGAAATTTTTTGATAAGAATTTGAACTGCATTGCAGTGAGGAAAAGGAGTATTTCGGAAACTTTTCAGAAAACTCTGACTTCACTAAATACTTGTCACCTTTACAAAAGACATGTTCAACATGTTCTTCTACCGAAAGAACCATTATGTTTCTCAAAACTATTGATTCTGATTAACGAATCGAAGCAAGTTCAATCAAACTCAACAACTGATATCTTTGTTTATTACTGAGAAACACCGAATGATCATACAGGGAAACCAACCTAATGCCGAAAGAACAGAATGCACCACATAATTCTAAAGCATACTGAACAGTGACTTTCCGAACGCATTGTATATTGTCAGTATATAAATCAGTTAATATAGATATCAATTAATTTAATTTATTATTAACAGATCTCTTACCTTTAGAGCACATATGTATATTTAGCATCATTACGTATATTTTATAATAAAATAAAAATAAAATTATTATACAACCAAATACGTCCATTTCCATATAAAATAAAACCTCCTTTTATTATAATTGGAGGTGGAGTGAAGTTAAAATTGAAGATAAATTAGTTAGATAAAAATGTTGTCATTCTGAATAAATTATTACCAAAATCTATTTGCATGTTCATCATAATATTAAATATTATTATGCAAAATATAAAAAATATTTTTTTCCAAGATATGTATTTCTCCTGTTAGATTATTAGTATCCAAAATTTATAGATTATTTTATGAAACTTAATATTAACACTAACTAAATATTTATTATTAATAAGATGCTTACATATGAATATTGGTAATCTTTTTTTCAATTATTTAAGTACTCTGAAAATGTGCTGAAAAATCTGATGGTTTTCCTATATGAACACTATCAAAATCATTACTACATAAATTTACAGCTGGCACATTAACATTTAATTCTACTTATGTTTTTACATGTAATTTCTGGTAAAGGTTATAAAAAAGGTGAAAAATATTATCTTTTTATATATTTTATTTTTATTATAGAAAAAGTAGGAAATTTGATCTTTTAAGACATTTTTAGCAGAAATTATTATGATATAAAATTTAATAAATTTGCTTTGATTCTAGTATCACTCTCAACTTGATCATTTCAATTAAAAGAAAAAGACTAACATAACATACTAAAGTTGTATTTTTATTTCTTATGTTTTAGATAAACAAATTATCCCAACTGTATATATTTTTACTTTTGTGTGTATATATATATATATATATATATATATATATATATATTTCAGTATTTTCTTGCATAACAATGTTAGGAAAATTTGTTTAATTAAATATCCAAGTTATAGAAATTTCCAGAAGTTGTATGTATGTACAAACATGTGTTGATTAGAATTTTTATTAATATCTCTAGACTGACTCAACAAAAAAGTCTTCAAAATTGGCTCAAAAAATGTCCATATAAATATAAATGTATACGTGTATATATATATACACGTATATATTTTTTTCAATTTTTGATTTTTCCTATTATCATAGAAAATTAAGTTTCAGTATGTTGAAAGTATTTAAGTTATTTAAAATTTTTTAATTTAATGACATTTAGGGCCGAGGGACATTATTTAACGTTATTTCTAAATGATTGCAATCAGTTTTTGCCTCATATTTTTACATTAACATTTCTCCTACCTGTGTATGCATAATTACAATAACACTTTTTTACGATTAATCCACTCTATAAGCTTTAATTTGTGTGTGGGATTATGGAATATAGATTTTGTAGCATGTGAAAAATTTCATGATGGCTGGGATTTGAACCCTGATACCTTTCACACAGAGACTGAGGTGCTACCAGTCTGCAATATATTTCGGCACTTTATGCTGTACATTCTAAAATCATTATTATTGCAGTTATTTCTTATTAATATTTCCTTATATTCTTTCATTTATTTTAGTTTGTTTTTTAAATTGATATAATTTTACTTTACATACTGATGATGGTTTAACAATCAAAATATGTATTCTGATAAATATTTTAAGGTATAAGATATTTATAGGTACTTTGATATGTATTTTGATTTTGGGATAGATTAAACATTTTAATGTATTTTTCTAGTTACATCATTTCATTAATTGTTTAGTGTAGTGGTTTGTACCTTTGTTTTTGTGAGTGTTTGCTAAATATCTTGTATTTAGTATAAACTGCTAAAACCATGTTAATTAAATAATTTAGTTGTAATTAAATGACATTGAAACTAAACTCAACTAAATGACCAAAAAAACTGTAAACTGAAAACTTGGGGGAAATACTGAATTATTCTATTTCAGAGTTGGAAAAAAATTTACATTCATTCTGTGTAATAAAACTAAATTTTTAATTTCAACATTTTATAATATAACATTTCTCTTTATAGGTATCATATGGTGAAATGGGACCAATAGGTGGAATATTTTTATTAATAACTATTTTAATAACAATGATTATTATTCCAATATTATATCATAGAGCACGCAAAAGTATTGGTATTTTTTTATATTTTATATATTTTGAATTTTCACTTTTTGTTATTCTGGATGAAGCACAAGTTATATTTCCATATGGAGAGCCTGAGATTACAGATGAACTGTATGTTGATTATGAAAAAGATACAGAGATAATTTATCATTACATATGAGCAATAAATACAATGAAATAACAATACAATCATTATCAGTTTTATGATAAGGTGTCATTAATAAAGTATAACATTAAGTTTTCATAAAAATCAATTTATTTTTTCATTCCATACTAATATAAAAAATCAACATAGAAATTTTAAGAAAATAGTTCATCTGGCTATATTTCTAAAACTACTAGCATCAAGTGTCAATATTGTCGGGAAACTTTTGTTATTTTTATAGCATATGCTTCACCTGTCAAATTACTGATAGCTATTTGCTAGAAGTCCTATTTTTACATTTTACAGTTTGTGCTTGTCACAATAGCTATCTTATCAATAGCTAGCTTGTCACAATAGCTATAGCATTATCTTCTAATACAGAGCATAAATCCACATCTTAACACATGTAACCATGACTTTACCTGCAGTAGTTAAATTTTTATCTTGGATACCAGATTTTTATTAAGGTTTTGCTTTCCTGGAGGTAACTTTCTGAAAATCTTATTCGGTAGGAGTTTTGAATGAACCTATGCTTCAAATCATTAATCAAAATCATCAACAAATGTAAATGTTTGTCCCACTTTAATATGAATTTCTCTAATTATAACTTAATGACAACCAATATATTTATACATTTAAAATCGCATTCAGGTTTGATGGTAATTTGATATAAAAAAAACCAAATTATTTTACTTTTTAAAATATCTTGAGACAAAAATCTTAATTTGTTTTTCTTATCCAATTAGTTAATAATGTGTCTTCTACACCATACATAGTTTGAATTTGCTAGAGTGAAGTGAAAAGTTAACCAACAGCCTATTTAAAATGTAAAAACAGTCATCTACTTGTACTTAATAAAACTAAAAATAATGTAATATAATTTTTTAAGATCCAGCCAGTTGCCTTAGATAATGCTTGAAGTAGTCGGCCAATTTGCAAACTAAGTAGAACTCAAGATCTGGTCAAATATACGTTAATGGGGTTGGAGAAAATATTTCTTTGTGTTTTAATGCAAATGGTTTTATTACGTCTCAAATGAAGTTCATTAAACCAAACATGTGCAGTTTTGATTGACCATCTTTTTCACTTTTGAGGTAAAATACTGTTACTGTAGAACTTCTGTGTTTTCTGGATGAAAAACTGTGATAAATGAATTTCACAAGCTTCTTTTGAAGCCAACTATATACATTATTAAGAGTTTTATAGAGACTGAAAGAAATGATAGTCTGACAGTGCAAGATCAGGACTATACGATGCATCAAAAAATTTCCAGCCAAGCTCTCTCAATTTTTGACAGATCATCAAGATGTGTGGGGTCTAGAATTTTTGTGACAGAAGAGACACCTTAAATGTTGATTAATTCTGGTTGCTTTATCTTGGTTGATTGGAGTAACCTTTCCGGTTGTAGAAAGAGGTTAGAATCAATTGTTGGATCATGCAGCTCATAGTGAATAATTTCTTTCCAATCTTGCTACACACGCGAGCGAGCGCGCGCGCGCACACACACACACACACACACGTGCAGAGAGAGAGAGAGAGAGAGCATTTCTTTTCTTGATGGTAATCTTGGCCTTGACTTCATGCCAGATCATCATGATCATGATTTTTGAATTCGTGACTTATGCTTACTTTGATGTATACCTTCTTTTGAACATCTTCACCTTGCTTTGAACATAATCTTCTGCATATATTGTTGTTGTATGTGATACATTTTGGTTATCTAGGTAATAGTCTGGAAAAGTGTCATAGTAAGATGTCAGTATCTGCATGTAGAAACTACATAAAGTAATATAAATTTTTTTTTCAAACATCTTTTCATCCACCAAATCTATATATATAAAAATGAATGTTTGTCTGTCTGTATGTCTCTTATGCCTTCCTAAACCGTTCATCCGACTGCGATGAAACTTTGGTGAGTTGTTGTGGCCCACGTCTGTGAAGGTTTCTGAATTAGTTTGGACCTGCTAGGTGGTGCTGGGGTCAATATATTTCAAAAAATTGTATTTATGGTCCAATTTGGCTCATATTCAGTATATATGTTACTTACATGGAAAGAAATGCCTCTACAAAAAATGGACCTGCTAGATGGCGCTGGGGTTGAGATATTTGGAAAAATTGTATTTATGGTCCGATTTGGCTCATATTCAAAATATATATTAGTTATGTGAAAAGACAAATTTTTAAGGCAAAAAACTATAACCGCTAGGTGACGCTGGTGTCGAAATATTTACGAAACAAACAAATATACAAACAGACTTTCTTCTTCTATATATATATATATATAAAAGGTAATGTTCGTATGTATGTCCACTATAAACTAAAAACTGCTGGACTGATTTACATGCTGGAAAAAGGGAAAAATCAGAAAAGGGAAATAGGGGAAAAGTGAAGAAGGAAAAAGGGAAATAGAGAAAAAGGAAAAAAGGGGAATAGGGACAAAGGGGAAAAAGAGATAAAGTGAATGATGTAAATTTTGTGATGTTCCATAATGTTCATTTTTTTAATGTTTTATGAAATTTTCAGTTATATATAAACACTCAAAGCTAGCAATAGCGAAGCATTGCCGGGTCTGCTAGTTAAATAATATAATTCAATCAATTATAAAATCAAAACCATCAAATACGTACAGTACATTAAAAGTAAGAGACACTTACCTAGTGATTACTTCGTCACCATCAGTTAAAATTAAAAATTACACGTAAAATAGACAAGTCTCATTGACTCATTGTCATGCCATGGTACAGGAAAGAGATTTTAAGTTAAATGACAAAGAACTTTATGTAGATGTATTTTATCTGCATAAAATTCAACTTTAACTGCTGATGCATGAAGTAATAATTTTGAAAACGCTACAGTTGATAAGTCTCTCTAGCTTTTAATGTACTGTAATTGGTGATTTTGACTTTATAATTCATTAAATTGTATATATGTACAAGGCTAAGTCAATTATTATCCGCAATGTACATCATTTTTCAACATAGTCCTCTTGCATTTCAACGCACTTGGTTCATCGTTGTACAAGCTTCCTGATGCCCTCATAGAAGAAGGTTTTTGGTTGAGCTGCGAGCCAGGAATGCACCGCTTCTTTCATCCGAGGTAAATCGACGGCCCCTTAATGCCTCTTTGAGTAGACCAAACAAAAGATAAGGACTATTCGGAGGATGAGCCAGTACTTCAAAGTTGAGTTTCTGGAGCATTTCAGCAGTGTGGGCAACAGTATGTGGACGGGCATTGTTGTGCAACAACACAACACCTTTTGACAACAGTCATCGGTATTTGCTTCGAATTGCAGGCTTCAGCTTGGCAGTAAGCAGCTCACTGTAATGGGTACTGTTTATTGTCATGCCCCTTTTCTCATAATGTTCCAGTACTGGGGCTTGAGTCCCAAAAAACCGTAAGCATCAATCTTCCTGTGGATTGTTGGGTCTTGAACTTTTTTTGCAGGACGAATTTGGATGTTTCCATTCCATACTCTGCAGTTTATTCTCCTTCTCGTAATGATGGATCCATGTTTCGTCGATGATTCTGTCTAAGAAGATGTTCATTACCATAGCGATCCAAATGTTTTTGGCAGATTTCCAAGCGCGTTTGTTTATGCAACTGTGAGAGTTGTTTTGGGACCCATCTTGTGGATGATTTTGTATGCAGAACTGCGACTAATTTTTAGACGATGTGCCACTTCATAAATAGTTACTTATCTGTCTAAGAAAACCATCTCAGGTGCACGCTCAATGTTTTCCTCATTTGTGGCGGTAAACAGTCGTCCGGCTCCTTCGTCATGCATAACACTTGTGCGACCCTTTTTGAGTTTTTCAATCCATTCGTAGACACTCCATTACGGCAACATACTGTTCCTGTAAATATATACACCAGCCAGAAAGGGATCGCTTCGCTTAACCAACCATCTAACCTGAATTTGTTATCCTCATGATTGTGAAAATATTAACAAAAATAAATTCTCAATTTTAAGGATTATCCTTAATTCCTGAATAAGGATTAATTTCTGTTTCTTTAATGAATCTCTTTATTAAAGTTATATGGTCTGGCTTGTTTCACTGGCCCTTCCTGTCTAGTCAAAGGTCTCTGTCCCTTGGACCCTACTGTGTTCATTAAACTCATACTTGTGAGAATAATAATGATAGGTAAAAATTAAAGCCTGTTCAATTTATAAAAAATATCAGTGTATTGTCATTTTATCAGAGCAACAGTTTGGTCAGTACAGGGCGCAAAACTTTGAGTGATCTAAGAATGTGGGTATCAAAACAGTCAGCCTCAGCTTAAAATATTAGTTACAAGTATATTACTGTTACAAGTAAAAATGCATTTAGCTCGGTTCTTAGAGTTACCCGATAAATACCACTAGGAGGTTACTGTACTCTTTATTTCTCATCTCTGTTTTTTAGAGATGAGAAATAATGCATAGTTTTATTTTTTTCCAGTGAAGTAACCAGAGGTAGGTGCACCAGTCGTGTTACACATACAGTAACCATGACTGTGTTGACTGAGCCACCGCGGTGTACACCACTACATCCCTTAAAAAATTTAATTTAAAAAACCACAAAATGGTTTTTAGGTATTTACATGAAGATTATTTTCAAACCCCAATCTAGTGAATATCTTGTTTAGTATAGTTCGAAGCGGGGAAAATTTGCAATCATTTTTTTACCATTCTTCACCGGTATTAAGGTTGAATTTCAAAAAATCCAGAAACTGGTTTTCAGATATTTACATAAAAATTACACACACCAAAAATCAAGTTGATATTCATTTGTTATTGAGAAAAAAAATAATAGATTTCATTGTTAATCCATTTTAACTGTTTAAACTCTGAATTTCAAAAAATTCTTTCTTAGTGTGCACTTAACCATAAGAAGAACATACATACATACAAATTTTCATCAATTTATTTTCAGTAGTTTTTGCTAGGCATTGATGAATCAGTCAGTCAGTCAGTTAGGACAAGTTGCTTTAAAGGTACAGATATATATATATATATATATATCAGTACCATATATATATATATATATTCTCCAACATAGCTTGTCAGTCAAAGTCAATGTTGGAACAGCCCTTGTATATCTATGTTTACAACTGAATGTGATTTTTTTAACTCTGTTTTGAGTTCCTAAGAAAAAGTAATCTTGCAAAATTAGCAATAAGGTAGTATAAATTAATTTGTCAAAAAAATACAGGTAGCTGCATTATCCATTATTAGTTTTGTATAAGGTCTGTTTGAAAATATGTAACCAATGTAATTCTTTCTATATACAATCTGATTCAGATTTATGAAAATTTCAAGAAATTGAAAAAGTGAATATTACTATTACAGGCACTTTATAAAAAATGATCTTCAATAATTTTGATTGTCTAATTCAATTTGACTGTAAGAACAAGCTGAATGGGATTGTATAAAAAAAAATGTACTGTTTAGTATGTGGTAAGATGCAATGCATCATTTGCATTGTCATATGTGTTACCTAAAAAAAAGTATAAAAGCTTAAATGTGTATTGAGTGAAATCACTGGGATAAAGTGTTAATGTAATATATAATAAGCTACAAGAAAAATTGCAAATTGAATGAGATGTAATGGGTAAGAATGTGGCATCACAAAATAAACCCAAAAGGGAAAAGTTGGTAAAGAATGAAACTGAAAATATATGTCAGCACCCACCACCTTGAATACATAAGACACTTGTAAATGCAGCTTCCCCTGCCTTTCTGTAATATCTTCTTGGTCAAGTACAGTCTAACTTGCTTACACCTTAATAGCAGTGCAGCCTCATCAAATTTCTTAAGAAAGACACCATTCAGTTAAATACTGTTGAGCATTTTTAATTAGGGTTTTATGGAAGTTTAATTAAAAAATATTAGTAGCCTGCTGTAAGGGTGAGGATATATGTCAAATTATTTAATTAGCAAAATAAGAGACTCTATTTGGGTGATGAGTATGATCAATCATCTGCCAAATGACAAAAATCCTAAAATCCAGAACTTGATCCTTTTGGATCTACATCAGGATGCAGATTGATTAGCTTACTTCTAGAAAAGAATTGTTGTGCATTTTCATCAGCTCAAAGAGTTCTGCATATTTACTATAGAATAGAACGTGAAGTAATAACACCTCCTTCTAGAATGTGAAAGCAATTGCTATACAACTACACATTGGCATGAGCATAACCCATTTTGAATAACTGGCTAACATTAACAGCTATCTCATAAAAACATTTATATGTAATGAGAAACATTGAACCATTCAATGAACATATTGAAATTTCAATATATTGGCTCCCTTGGAGGTTTTCTATCCTCCATTGACAAGCAGACTTCTTATCTTTTTATCTATACTTTGGCTTTCCAAGAAATTATGTAGGAGACATGTCCTGTTCAGTAATGTTGTTCAAACTGAATGAATGGGTACAACACAAAACTGTTACTGATGGTTGGTAGCATACATATTTTGTAAACAGAGGAAGCAGTGACGACATTTTCATTGCAGTGACCGCAAAGTCTTTTGCGGTCAGTTAGTATCAAATTTCTTTATCATCACTGCTTTCTTATTCCTCTTCAACATGCTAATTTATATTCAGTTACATGTTCAAAACTAAGATAACACAGGCCAATAGTCTTTTAATACTTTACTTACTGTACATCTACAAATTGTTTCAGGAGGATCCCTCGCTGTACAAAGTCATCATAGTCCTGTGATTACAACAATAAAAATTTTTTAATTAACATGAGACCAAAGACATATTTGTATTCAATGAATTTCTTTTATAAATGAATCTATCTAAAACATAATTTTATATAAATGTTTGCCACATTTTTATTTTAATGCAATTTACATTATTTTTTCGGCAAAATTAGTTACAAATTGACTTAATCATTTTTTTATAAACATTCAAAGTATTTTTTTCTAAAGATATACTATTTCTCAAATGGGATTAGTTCCTACAAATATTTTATTATCGAATTACACTGAAAACATTAGTTTTGCCGATAAATCCTGTCCACATAAATTTAGTAATCCTATGTCTTACCTCTTGTCAAATTTTATGAGCAAAGACAATGAAATGTAAGAAAAAAAGGATGATGAGGACTAACATATTAAGATAGAGGAACACAGCTTACTGTAGACAGAAGAATTTCATTATTTAGGTACAAAAATTACAAAGGGTTACTAAGTAATGCAGACTTCAAAATTTGATTGACGTAAACAGAGATTGTTTTAGTACAGAAAATATATCTAGTATCAAATATAGAACTAAGATTTTGAAATTCTTCAAAAATATTTGTGAAAGTAGTGTTTTATGGTAGAAAACATGAACTGCAGAAAAAATAGAAAGGAAAACGTTTTTGAAATGTGGATGCTGAAAGTCAGATGGGTCAATAAAACTAGAAATGAATAGAGCTTAAAACGAAGAGAAATTTATGGCAGAATTTTGTATAACGATGTACTACATTGATGAATAGGGATATGTGGAAGACAAAAACTTTTGAAGAAGTTTAAAGATGAAATATATAAAATGAATACTTGATGTAGGATGCAATATGTATGTTGAGGTTAAAAGTTTAGCGCATATCAGAAAGTACAGTAAATATTATCAGTCCAGTCAAGTGAGTGATGATTCTAAAAAAAATTTTCATGAAGAGAATAATAATTTAATGAAGTTTTTTTGGTACGGTAAATATTATCAGTCCAGTCAAATTACCGATGATTATAAAAAAAAAAACTTTGATGAAAAGAATCTTAATTTAATGGACTTTTTTTTAGTGAGTAAATGCAAACTTTCATCTGAGAAAAAACCTGATAAGTAGAATTTACATAGTCCTTGCATTAAATTGCCTCCTTATTCATTAAAACTAGAAAGAATTATTTCCAAATGGTTTTTGATTGCAATTTTATAATCACTCTGCATAATCTGAACCTAATTAGATGAGTGTAATCTTGGTTTACAATTTATTTCAATAATAGTTTAGCATCATAGCCCTTTGTTTGTGTGTCTTAATTCATTATTGAAAATAAGAAATAACATAAATAAATAAAAGTAATATCATAAAACTGTAGTAGAAAGGCAAAGTTAAAATTTATGTTTTACAATTTTTATCTTTGTCTTTATGTTCATTTAGCTACAAAAACCTAATAAACAAAAATATTTTAATTAAATGAAATGCAAGAAAGGTTAAATAGAAGACTTTTATCATTAATATCAACATATTTTCTGTTTAAGACCAAAATAAACTACACCGCTAGTCATGGGAAATTTAACTATTTTGAATTTAGTGATAGCAGTTAGCTAACAAGAACTAAGTTTTAGTTTTCTTACCACTGTAGATTAAGATTAATAGATTAGATAGAGTGAAGTAATTATCACCATGTTTTTGCAGACTACTTAACAAAAAGTGACAGTATAGAAGACAATATAGAAAATCAATTCTAACTAAAAAATATTCTGCCATAAATCTGGTTTAGTATTATACATGATATCCATAACTCAGCCGATGAAAAATGTGGGCACACTAAGAAAATTAAATAAGTAAAAACTACCCATGCTGCAAAATCCTTATTCTAGATCCTATACACATTAAAAACCGTTATAGTTAAAATGTTTACTTTTACCAACAGATGCAGCAGTTAATCTTAAGGAAATCCATTCACTGGCCACATGTTAGATGAAACTTATTTGTAAATTGTGAGAATTAGTTTTTATCAGTAATATAAAAAGCCTTATAATTTCTGAATCTCTACTGGTCCTTTGATTAAGCCGCTAATTTTGAAATGACTCTAGAATAATCTCTAATGAAAATTCTTCCAAACAAATAAAATTTAGTACACATTCACATGAGATAATCAGCATGGACAGCTTCAATATTGGTAATTTCCTACAACACAGAATATGCTAAAACATTATTAAATTATAGATGAAATTATCTACATAATTATTTTATACAGCAAATTGTTTAGAGAAATTTTAATTGAGTAGCTTTTTAATTATTTAGGAAACAAATCTATACGCAGTTGCGTATATATCGCGTAATATTCTGAGTAGTTACTCAGAATATTTTTGTGATGTTTTTGTTAATGTTAGCAATGAAATTTATGGAAAAATATTGATTTTTTTAATGACAAATCGAAACAAATTTTATTATATTTAACATTTTAATAACTCATTTGATAATTCTTTCAACGACTTTTACATCCATCATTAGTGTTTGATATTGTCATTTCTACTTTGGCAGCATGTGATGTTGTTTTTGGTGGTTTTCTCGAGTTAGACATATTTTAGAATTTAGCTGAAAAATCTGTTTTCAACATGATATTTTAATTATGTTCATTCATTTATTTATACAGATTAGTTACTTCATTACATGAAGTGATATGAGATGAAATCTTTCTTTTTGTGTAGATACAAAATAATAAGTTTTTATAATGCTGGTTGATAAGAGATTTGTAACTTTGAGATGGTTGGTAATATTATCACTGTATTGGTATGAAATGATTTTATATATTCAGCTTTTTTTAAAATTGTATCATGTTTGTCCAATGTAGAACACACTGCAGATGGAACAGTTCTGTTTTAAATAAGAAGAGCATTTTTTTTGTTGATTGTGATAATGTTTACGTATGATGTATGATGACTTGCTTTGTTTTTTTATTCTAAATGCTTTATTACATCCAACTTATTTAAATGTATTTTATATCTTCTCTGAATTTGTAAAATTTATTTTAATGTGTTTGTTTGTTTTGTTATCTTTGTTTTCTATTTTGTACTGAAGTGTGAAAATGAATGTGCTGTTCTACTCATATCTGGTTTGCATGAGCTATCTATTTTATGGTTTGTACTTCTTCAGTGTGTTATTCAATGAGAAGAGCAATGTTCATACTTCTAAAAGCAAATAAATTAAATTACCATGTAATTCAAAATGTTGTTTTGAAGTGCTCTGATGAATTTCACTGCTGTTGGTTTTCCTTAAAAAAAATGTTTAAATAATCTTATTGTCTAAGATCTTTTCTTTGTAATACAAAGAAAACTCTATATTATGGTTTTCCTAAAAACAGCAGTTTTTTTATCTTCATAATTGTTTGCCAACTTCTCAAAAATGATTTACATACATATCAAATAAAGTTTAAGAATAAGTTGGCTGATATGCATCTCCTTTAAAATTCTTATTCAAACTTGATTTAGTCTTTGTAATGTTAGGCGTCTGTTAAACTGATTACCTAATTTGAACCCTTATTCTTTCCCATTCTATATACATGAACTAAGAGGAATGTTTTCAATACATTTTTTATATATCTAAAGGGTGAAAAAATCTAGTTTAATCTTATCAGCTGCTTCTGAATAAATTTTTTGGCTTAATTATTATCCTAATGAATAAAACTAAAAATCTGAATAGCAATTACATTTTTTATTATTTTTTTATTCAGGCTTCCGCAGGATCTGCAGGAACAATATGCTCAATATGTTTACTTATTGCTCTTGTAACAACACTTCTTCTGGTACCGATGTTAGATTGTCGTGCAAGAATAAGTTTTGCTGTATTTCTTTTAATCTTACATGTGGAATGCTATGCACTAGTTGTAATGTGGGAATTAAAATTATTTATATCATTTGGCGATGATTATTATGAATATTATCAGCCAAATAATCCTTTCCACAAAAAGAGCTATACTAACAATATTTAGTTATTACTGTTAATCTTCAATGTATTTCATAAATAGTTCAAAAATAAAATTTAAAGTATTAATCTCTTTCATAATAAGCTGTTTTTTCATAATTCAATAAAATTAGTAATAATGAATGGCAGGTAATAAAATTTGAAAATTAAACAAAAGTAAAAAAAGACGATTTTGGAAAGTTAAACATGAGGTGGGCTATAAATCAATTTCCACTATTACTAGTAAAAAAAAAAAAAATAGTTAAATAAGGTTTTAAAAAATATTAGAATTTCATAATTTGTTTGATTAATATATTTCACAGGAAATATATTAGGAAATATATATAAGTGTTCTTTTATCTGTAAGCACTCATGACAGTTCAGGTCATTGGATTAGAAGAAAGTACCATGTTTTGAAGAATGAAAAATCACATGAATGTGGTGGCGATTGAATTGTTTCTCAGAGAAAAAAGATTTAATTGTTTCTATCTGTACAAGAAAAGTTTGATTGAGGTAATCTGTAACTTGAACACAGTAAAAATTTGCACTATCTTGCTGCAGATAGCCAGTGTTGAACACAGGGTTGTTTAGTAGCTTGGCAATAAGATCTCAAGATACAAATCACCTATTACAATTTGGTCAAAGAAATAGATCCTAACATTACTGCTTTCTTTATTCCAACATCAAACATGAACTACAGGTACAATCTTGACTTTAATCAATCAGATTATCAGATTATCAGATTATTTTAATTACATCAGAATTTATCATCAAGCCAATAAAAAGAATTATATGATGACAATTTTCTAGGCTATTCAGTTTGAAACATACTTCATCATATCATGTCACTGAGTTACAAAATTAGCAGCATCTGCTTCAAAACTAATAATAAATTCTTTATAAATTCCATTCTTCTGTTATATTCATCTGCACAAAGTGCATGAGTGTACATGTTATTGGCCAACTAATCTTAGCCAGTAGCATTTAAACTTCTATTCTTTTAAAATTTTTTGTAAATTTGGTTAAGAGTAACTAGTTCTGGGGATACCTAATTATGAAACATCTCTATCAATTTGGTTTTAAAATAAACCAAATTTACACTCAGTTTTAGCCAATGTTGATGAGTCGGTAGTGGAAAATTAGGAAAACTTGCACAGAATTCTTCATAGACTGTATCCTTTTTTTTTTTTTACTAATAATGAATTATGAAAATTGTTCTAGTCCTGAAGCTAGTTAACTTTTTCATAACTAATTTACATCAGGTTGGAAGTGAGTTAAATCTTTTCTTTAGTCATAATTAAAATAATGAAAAACCCAGATATTTACTGTGATTGAGAATCAACCAAAATGTCAATAAAATTTTTGATATTTAAAACATTTTATATTATAAATAAAATATCTTAATATTTTTATTTGGCAAAAACTGCACAAGACTTTTTCTTGTTTTGGTTACTTAAACACCATTGTTCTCATGCATACACAAAAATGAACTGAATTAAAATAATATAATGGTGATTATCTCAGCTGATTATCTACCTACAAACAGACTCCAAACCAAAATTCCCCACTTGTCACAGTTGAATTCAAATCAACTCTTCATACAGCAGTGTTAATTAAAATGAGGATTTATTACCCTTATAACAGAGGAACATGATAACTTTATACAAAGAAAAAAAGTAAGGATGGTGATTTATGTTTTTACCCTTAGTTAGTTCATATAGTAAAAGACAAAAATATGGATAATAAAATAGTACATAAAGAGTAAGATTAGAATACATCATGATACAAGTTAACTAAAAACATTAAAAATCAGAATATAGAAAAGTATGCTTGCATCTGTCAATCCCTTAACAACATATAACAAAATATACAAAAAAATAATTACAAACCTTTATTAAATAAAATAACAATTTATATAATATACAATTAAATATCATATCTTATTTACATATGGTAACAATTATAAAACATATAAATATTATTAGGATGTTAAGTCACACATACCAGTACAGTAAGTCATATATACAAACATACACAAATATACTCTCACATTTTAATATACACTCTAAATATAGATATCACAAAACCTTAACTCATCAATAAATTTATGTAAATTCAGAATCAAAATCCGCAAATGTTTCTAGAGTTGTTTCATTAGAGTTATTAATTGGTCCATCAGGGAAGTACTTCAATAAAATATCTCTTGGTTTAATCTACAAAAAATATTAACAGAAAAGATAAATAATGATTACTATTAATTTGAGATAATGTTTCAGTTCTATTATTTTAAAAACTGTCCTCATACTAATTTACAGACTTAAGTCACTACCATTCCCATTTCTGCTTTGTTATGCCCCTCCCTTTTTACCATCCTAGGTCCCTTCTTCCCTTATAGATACCATGAAAATTAAGTCAGCTGACCTCCACAAATGTTGATAGTGATGTTGATAGCCAGTGTAATTCTGCTTTCTTAGTAAATTTTAGTGAAGTAGTGACTCCAAAATCTAGGTAGTGACACTAAAATCTACTAAGAAAGCAGTATTACACTGGCTATCAACATTTGTGGAGATCAGTTGACTTAATTTTCATGGTATTTATAAGGGAAAGAAATGACCTAGGATGATAAAAAGGGAGGGTCAGAACAAAGCAGAAATGGGAATGACAGACTGAAAGCCTTTGGGGAGTAAGGTAATCTTAAATGCAAATATTCCTCGCTATATTTTGGTTACTAGGGTATACTGACTAAACTAACATTTTAAAAACTAAAAAATTTTTAATAACACATTATAGTTTAACCTTATTTATTTAACAGAAAACTTTCTCCAATCAGATATTTACAGGAATAGATGAGGATCTTCCTTAAGAAACAAGTTCTTTAGCATCTGCAACTGTATCAATTTTTTGTTGGTTTGTTTGTTTCACTTCATGGTTCCATTGTGGGTAATTCTTTCTCATTAACTGCCTTTTATTTTAAACTTCATTTTATGATGAGGTAGCAGTGGACTAAATG
Organism: Lycorma delicatula; assembly: GCF_047948215.1. Taxonomy (NCBI): domain Eukaryota; kingdom Metazoa; phylum Arthropoda; class Insecta; order Hemiptera; family Fulgoridae; genus Lycorma; species Lycorma delicatula. The sequence continues at coordinate 106,757,747 of NC_134458.1, read as the reverse complement.
TTTCCGTGGCATTTGTGTAATTTGGCTAAGATGGCTTTGCTTGTATATCTATCCATGGGATTGATTTTCCTGTACAATGAAAGTGTTATTAAGAACTGAAACAAGTTCTAACATCGCATGTGGTCCATGGATGTATCCAGAGGGGGAAAGGGGCCCCCCACTGAATATCCCTTGCAATATAAAACTAAACATTTTGAGAGAAAATAATTACAAAGTAGAACCTCTCACCATCTGAGACAATTTAAGAACTACTGTTAGAAGACAGTGCAATCTTACTTGTGGCAACAAGAGTTGCAATATTTTACAATTGTAAAGTTTGTGTTTTCATGCCACCTGCCATCCACTTACAATAAATGGATATTAGAACATTTTTTGGTAAGTAGCCTACTACCATTACCTTATAACAAATTAATATTAGAACATTTTTTTGTAAATAACTTAATGTGATATTTATTACATGTTTTTATTTATTTAACTTGCAGGATATGTATCATAAATTTACATAAGCACAGCTGTTGCTTTAAAAACATGTAACTAAAATCTGTTATTATTCATTTTTTTTGGTAATCTTTCTATGCTTGCAAATATTACACCACTAGGGATTCTTTTGGATCTCTTAACATAAAATAGTTTCATATTTAAGTTTATAATTTTTGTTAAGTTATTTTTTGATGAACAATTAAAAATAATTCATATTGTGGCCTAATTACCAATGTTGGTTTTGGCAACTGCTCTGATTTTACATCAGTAAAACATTTACTGTCATCTTGTGTCAAATTTATGATTACGATAAGATGTATGGAAATATTTGTTTTGGGGTCCCTGAGTTAAAAAAAACTGTAAGTCTGTAAGTCTCAAGCTTTCTATGGATGATTCTTTCTTACATTTTTAATGTTTTAATAATAGTCACATTTTTTAATTAAGCTCAACTAGTACAACTCAACTTCAATCAAAAATCAATTCGTGTAAAACTCAGTTTTGATAAAAATGTCCATTAGATTATTCCTTGTCAAACCAATGCAGCGAGATGTCATGTCTGCACCCACAATAACATTTGTACAAATTAAATTTATTTTTTTGTACTGAATTTTAAAGGAAAAAATTACCAGCAGCAGTGATGACAATGAGGACAAGGAACTACAACCTCCCTCTGGTTCAAACACTGCAACTGTTGGGCCTTCTTCTGTGGTTAAAACCAATGTGCAACACAGTAAAAGTGAAATTGAAGACTATGGTTTTCATGAAAATAATATTGGAAAATTCATCAGCCTGGCAAGCACTTGCTGGTTGATAAGAAAAAACGCCTCTTGGAAAATGTCTGGGTACCTTTGGAGAACTACGATTTTGGGGCAGATGCCAAACACCTGAAGAGGAAATTCAATCACCAGTGGCTGGATGCACATTCACCATGGTAAGCTTAATCATGACAACTCAAAGGTGGTTTCAGTAAATACTGTGTTGTTTCCACCATCAGCCAGAATGATGTGAGAGGTGGTTGGGGTTCTTTTTCAATCCGACCTTTCACAAAGTACAAGGATGTGCATGATTATTGCAAACACATGTACAATCCCAGGGACATCCAACTTCACCAGTCTTGACAAAAATTAATAGAAAGAAGCAAAACAGTACTACCCTCAATTGTTTCCAGCGTCATTTTTTCCAGCACACATTAGAGGCAAAAATCTGGATGAAAGTGTACTTTTTGACTTATGCAATTTATACAGATGATTCACAATTAAAATCTATGTGGCGCAACAATCAGGGAACACATCTTCATAATGATTAAAAAAGCATCGGTTTACAGCATTCTGGCTGATGAAACCACAGATGTCTATAGGATTACGTTTCTTTGATGAAAAGACTAACAAAATCGAAGAAGAATTTATAGGGTTTGCAGAGCTTGAAGGACATAATATGCGAGTGTTGCTCAAAGCCATTGAATATTTTGTGACAAACTTAAATTTAGACCCCGATAAGTGTATGAGTTTAGGTTTTGATCGATTTTCCACCATGGCTGGGAAGAAGAAAGTGTGCAAGCAAACTTAAGATAAAAGTACAGTAAAGCCTTCTACTTTAATTGCTCTTCTCCCAAGCTTAACCTTGTCATGAACAACTTAAATGTTTCCCAGAAATTCGAAACTACATTGGAACTATGAAGGAGATAATCACATTTTTTCACTAGTCCACTTTATGACACAAGCTTATTGCTAGCATTCCTAAATTGTGTAGACTAGGTAGTCATTCGTGTTTTAAGGATCACTTCATTGATATTGTCAATGTGTTAGAAACCTTAGCTGAAGAGAGAAATGCAGCAACAAGAAAAAATGGTTATCAAATGCATGTAGTGGCACGTGGCGTGCTGATCTTCATTTATTATGTCAGTAGGATTAATTACTAAGTGTTCTAAGTAGTATTAATTCTAAGTATTGAAAATGCACTTTCAAGAATTGAATACACTAGACATAGGTCAAAGCCAACTAGCACATTAAAACTATTCTTAACATGCTATGAGTTCACTGGGAAGATGCGAAAAACATTATATTGCTTTTTAAAAAGAAGCAGGCAATATTGCAATGCATTTGAATGTTGATATAACCACCATTTACATTGTTGGCCGACAGAAGCATAGAATCACTTTGTTTTGCTATTTCATTTCAACTGTAATGGATACCTAAATCATAAATTGAATTAGAAATAATAATGTACATTATATATTATACCTACATTTTTCTTATAAACGTAGTACTTAATATTTGTATAAATGGTATTTTCAGAAATATTTACTGTTTCAAACACAGTATAATTGTCCATCCAATCGATAGATTATATTAGACTATAGATTACACAAAAAATAATGGAACAACAAAATAAGAAAATAAATTCTCTCATTTAAGTAAAGTTTCAAATTAATGTATTTTTTCTTTTCCCACCACTGATCCATCACTGTTGAAAAATACAAAACGTTTCAAAACTTGATATAAGATCTTTTTAAAAAAAAAAAATCATCATATGAAGTGATTCATCTTTTAAAGCAAATAAACCAGATCTGTTTTCATAAATTATGATTAAATATAGAAAAGATAACATCAGGAAGATGAAAACAAAATGTGGAAGAGTTAGAAGAATTGATAAATTTAAATATCTTGGAGAACGGTTAATACCAACAGTAGAACCAAGTACATCTCTAAAGGAAAGAGCAAAAAACATAGAAACAGCTTATTAGATCTGTCAAACTACATATAATACATAATCAAACTATACTTAAACCAGAAGCAAAGAATGTTAATACAAAGAAAGAAGTTGCTGATAAAGATGATTGAAAAGAAACAAAGGAGGAGGAAGAGGAGTAAATAGAGATTATAAATTAAGAAGTAATAGAACAAAGAATATAATTAAGATTTATACAAGAAAATTGAAAGAATATGAATAACATTTGAGAAGAGAAGGTTAATATGTCTCTTTTAGAAGAATTAATATTGATAATTAGTGAGATCATGGCATATTACTAAATATATTGTGACTCATAAGCATATTATTCTTGAAATGAGCCAAAAAATGGTGACATTAAAATAATGAATAAAGATAGATTAGCAAAGAAGCTAGTGGACTATTCTTATAAACAGAAAATGACAATAGAGTGGTTAAAAGAAGTTTTTAAAGAAAACATGGAAAAGGAAAATATCAGAATTGAAGATTTAAAAAAATAAAAGTGATTTATAGAGATATGATAGAATAAATAAAAGACTACCAGTTTGAAGAGAAAATAATAAAAATTTTAAATAAAGTGAAGAAAGAATATATTTAGAATGAGAAAATGTTGAAAAGAAAGGAAAAAGAAGCATAAGAAGAACAAAAATACAATCATAATTCCAAGCTTATGCGTAGTCCTATGAGACTAGACTAGAAGATATAATTACTTACCATTTCTATTTTTGAGTATAAAGCACAATAATTAACATCAATTTGATACTTTTAAGCAATTACATTCTGATTAAAAATAACTGCTTGATTTTCTGCATAACTGACTAACTTATGGAAGCATTAATGAAAGCATACTTGCTCTAAAAGTTGGCTTCAACTGAGACAAATGATTACAAAACCAACCTATATAGTAGTAGTGTGCGAATTAATCTGAACACAAGGAATTTTTCTTTATTTCTATGATGTGACTACATTACTTGACCACACCCATTCTTTAAATTGGTTGTGAAATGTAAAGTTATTCTTCTTTGTTTATTTAGCAATTTTCATGTTAAACATGAAATTTAATGTTTTTCATTTTCATGTTTTGTGAAAGTTTATTCCATTTTTTATTACAAAATCATATTTTTGTATATTCTGTTCTGTGTGTTGTGAATATATGAAGTGAATATATAAAGCGATAATGGAGTAACTCCAAGAAAACATTTGAAAATTGTTTCTCTTTCTGAGGAAACCAGTATGACACAACGACATACAGCTTTTGACTGATGTTGAACTAGGGATAATGCAGTCTCCAATTCATTCAGTTTTGCACTGTTTCCACAGTACATAATATTCTTTCACACAAATGAGAGTCTGGCTGGGTTTAAACTGTATCCTACAGAACCCAAACTCAAGAAGAATGAATCAAGTTGTCTACTCAATATGAAAATATGGAAATTTCCAAATGAAATATAATTATAAAAATAATAAGATATTTATTTACAGCAATGATGAAAGATAATGTTAGGGATACGATGGACATATTGTAAACTGAAGTTCTTAAGGGAGTAAGATTGCATTGGTTTGAAAATTAAATGGGAAAGAATTAGGGACGTTTTCTGGAAATATAGTGGTAATTGAAACTGTTTGGAATAAAAGACTGAAGAAAGGATAAAAATAACAGATTGATAAGATCACGTCATAGAAGAACTGAATCATGGTAACAGTCATGTGAAAATTAATGTAGCATAAAAAAATGATAAGACAAATACACTGAAGAAGAAAAGGAAGAGGTAGTAGCAGGATCATAAAACATTACTCTTTATAAGATCATTTTTTATTTTTAAAATCACTGAACAACCCAAAATAGAAATTATCATTGACAAAATTGTAATAAACAGAAGAGAATCAAAATGATTCTAAAGCCATAGATCTGCCTTACGGCAAAAGAGTTTCAATAATGATAATGATTGTGACGACGACAATGATGATGATGACAGAAAAACTGTGTTACTAAATTGACTCAGATAATGAGAAAATTATACTTACTCTTTTAGTACGAACATCCGAAAAATTGAAATCTTTGAAGAAACGTATACTTTGAAGAGATAATAAAGATCTTAAACGTTTTTGTGCATCAGGATTTAAAAGGCGATTTATAAGATCTCTAGCTGCATCACTACATTCAATATCATTTGAAGGCGAAGTATTACTTTCTGAAAATACTTTTATTGCCTCATCAATAGTGTGATGAAGTAATTCATTTTCTGAATCGGTCACATTACTTTTATTAATAATTCCGAAGCCAGCGATATGAATATCTTTTTCTATATTTATTTTACTATCTTTAACCCCACAATTTCCTTCTTCAAATTTATTATCGGATAATTTTTCATTAGTTTCATTAAATGTAACAACATTGCATGATTTGTTATTAGTTTTAATTTCATTACTATTATTTATTGTAATAACAGAAGTAAAAACATTATCTACTGTACAGGATTCATTGTAGGCACTTAATTCATCATTTGTGTAACGCAGTTTACTACTTGAGCATTCAGATTCTAATTTGTTATTTTCATCACCGATATTAGAGGCACAATTTTGTTTACTATCTTTTACCGTTTCAATATGCGTTCTTGCCATAATTTCAGCCATTCTCCTTAATATCACTGGTGGATACTGAAAAGAAAAGAAAAGAAAAAGCTGTTTAATTTTAACAAATAATCAAATTTAACCTTAAAAATACACTGTATCCTTATGAATATATACATAAAATGATTGAAAAATTAAAATTATGCATTTAAATATATACCTTTCACTAGTTCAGGAAACATATTTTACCTGAAATGCAAATTTTTAGTGGATTAACTATTAAAAAATAAATAAATTAAAAAATACATAGCATTTATAACGCACTTTTAAATCTAAAATTAAGGTGAATTTAAAAATTTCAATGATATAATGTTAAATATCTATTCATATATAGATTATTCAATATGGATTCAGGATATTTTTTTTCAATTTGACATCTTTCTAACAAATGATACCTTTTATCTACTTATTCTTCCTCCAATAACTATAGATCTGTCTCCAGGTACAACTTCCCTATCTTTTTTTTAATGATAAGAGATTAATTCTTGACAGCATGTGAAAGAAATGCCAAGTCTACAAGGTTTCAAACCTAGAACCTTCTGGATGAAAGGCAGAGACTCTACTAACATGTAAGTTGGCAGCAGCCCTGAGCGTAGAAGTATGATTCATTGAAAAATATAATTTTCTACTTTAGTTCAGTTTAGCCTATGTAAACATTTTATTTCATACCATTGTTGTTAAGAATTGCTTTCTCTCTGGTTGCAAAGCAGTTTGAGACAGTCACATGTACAGTTGTTCAACTGGCTGCTAACTCTCTCAATTTACATTCATAGCAGAAGTCTAGTATAAATGTTTCTTCTTTAGTTAATAAAAAAATGTTAATGTCTGAGGGTGAGATGGATGATATCGTAGTTTAAAAAATTCCAGAGTGTTACCAGGAATCAAAACACAACACCAACTAATCTAAAAACCAGTATACTAAATAGTTATAATAAACAATATTAGATAGTAACCAATTAGGCACAATATTAAGTATAAAATAAATTACATATTTATACAAGTACAAGTAATCTGCAATCAATCAAATCTGGCAGAAAAAATACTCGGAAAGTTTTAATGCAAGTGAAATGAGAAAACAAAAGATTTACCAGTACTCCCTTGTACTTTATCAAAATTCCTCTTTATAATTCACCATTTCTTTTTGTTTTAATTAACCTTTTTTTATTTTTATTGTAAATAAAGGAATTATTTTTTCCTCTCTCTTTTCTCTTACTTTAATCTTCTACTCTTGGTGTAGAGGATGTCAGAGTCTTCCATCTTATTCTACCCCTTGTTTATTTCTACCTTTGCTTATTTCCAATTATTAATTATTATGCCATTAACAAAAACTTTAATAACTACTTAATTCAAGAATTACAATGATTATTTCTGCTTTTAAGATCCTGAAGTATTTTTATAAAAATGGGCAACAAAAAAATAATATTACATCCTCAACTTCTTTTTTGGTACTTTTAAATCAGTATTGATAGAGATTCAATTCTGAAAATGGGAAATTAAATTCTGAATCAGCCAAGAAGCAATTATGTGTTGAACTGGATACCAAATTCTCATGGTAGAAATCTGATTTTAATTCTTTGATAGAAAAAAAATTATTTTCATATAATTTAATAGATATAATTTCATTTATTTACAATACTTATTATAAAATTAAAAATTATTTCATTTTTATTCTTATTGAAAGTATAATAATTTTTAAAACTTTTTATCTCTTCTTTAAATCAAGAAATGTTCCTCTGTTTTTCTATTATATACAGTAAGTAGTCTCAGAAAAAAACTTTTTCTTAAACTTAAAGGCGAACAAACATGCCAGTTTATATTAGTTTACAACAAAATCATTCTTGAAACATACATCTATGTAAGTTTCTTTGTTAATAGCAATAAATTTAAAAAAATTGAGTCGTTAATTTTATTTCTAAATAATGTTTTTCTATGTTATAATTCTCTTTTTTTTTTGAGTAATCAATATTATAATTAGTTAAAAAAAGCACATCCAATAAGCATTTATTTGGCTTTGATGGTTTACCAAACAATATTTATATGGAATTAATTCAAAATAAAAAACCAATTATTTATTTATTCTCCCTGCGCTAACTAAGACAAAATTAGCTACTATCCTAATTACTTTTTTTAACAATAAGAAATTAAATATTTTGAAGCATGTAAAAAACTCAAGCCTGACTGGGATTTGAACCCAGAACCATGTTTGTTGGTTATACACAAGCTAATTAAAACATAAAACTTTCTTAAAAACAGCAACATAATATATATATACATTTGATTTGATTTGTAACATAATTCTGTATTTTAGGAAGAATCTGGATATGTTTTGTACATGGTTCTGGGTTTGATCAATTTTGTAATTTTTTACACAGTACAAAATTTATTTCTCAAAAGAAAAAATAAAGCTATTTGGAGCGTCAAATTGATACTTCGATTTTTAAAATTATAGACTATTTCCTACGGTGTTGTATGAAGAAACAGAAAGAATTTTAGATCATGTCAACAAATGAAAATACAGTTTAAAGAAACTTATATTTATAAGTTTTAAAGCAACGTTTCTTATTTTTAAGTTAAAACTTGCATAAAATTTCGTTCCAATCTCTACTACATGGGTAAAATGAAGCCATACATTTTTGGAACTTAAATTAATGTATAAATTTAATGGTTTTGACATGAACAGTACAATAAAACAAGTCTAAGTAATTTCTATAAAACAGTATCTAGTAATTTTTGAAAAAAACGTTTAATAATTGATTTATGTTTCTAGATATTTTCAGATATTAAAATGACTCTATTTTTCGGTTTAGAATTATAATACATTTTTTTTTTTGGCAAATTTCAGCCTGTTTTGTTTTTAATAAAAGTCAAATGTCTTAACCTCTTTTTCATGTTCAGTTGATGTTACTTACACATATATTTACATAAAATTAAACTCTCTAAAAATTTTGTTACGTTTTATTAGTTTACTAGCAATTTAATTAAATTACTGCATGTTAAACTTAAGATTTAGATTTATTATTTATAATTGTGTAAAGAATGATGTTTTTTTTTTTTGTGTTTTACAATCACTTTAGAAAAATTACTAGAGATGTAGTTCTGCAATCTATTTCATTTAATTTTTTCAGGTCAAAAACTATATTAAATAATCAAATGTAATCCTTAATTTAACTTCCAAGAATTTCAGTATCGCTTCATTTTATCCTTGGAGTAGAAATAAGGGTAAAAATTTTCGCTGGCTTAATTCGAAATTAAAGCGTTTTGAAAACATATTTATATGAACCTTTTTTCTTTATTTTCATTTTTAGAACGCATGTAATTTTTTGTGTTTCTTGGTGATACATCTGTATTCTGTATAATATAGATAACATAATATGTATACATTGTGTCCGTAAAATAATAGTGGGGTTCTCAATGGTTACAGCTTCGGAACAAAGCATTGTAGAGAGATGAACTGTACGTTAAATGAAAGAGAAACACTCCAAGTTTGTGTGCGCGAAAACGTACGTACGTTTTGTGTTTCCAGTACACGCAAGCAGCACGTGCGCGTTAGTCATGTTTGCGGTGGAGAAGACGGTTCAATGTGTGTTGTGGCTTGCTAATTAGTCGGTAATATCCACTCTTGATATTTATGAGGCGTGAATACAGTCGTGCCTAGTATGAAGATGCCCGTATGAAAATAACATACGACGATGAGACAAACAACTCAAAGAAACAGGCAGCCTACTGAAGCAAACACGTTCAGTACTGCCATCAGTGTCTGATGAAACGATTGAAGCAGTGCGAACTGATTTCTTGCGTAGGCTCAAGAAATCCGTGCGGAAGTGTTCTACAGAGTCGGGCATTCCTAAAACAACTGTTCACAGGCTGTTAAAAAGACGGTTACGTTTCAGTGCGTACAGAATTCAGATGTCACACAACAACTTTACTACAGGGCAAAGTGAAACGATTTGATTTTGTTGTAGACATTCTGGATAGGTAAGAGTAGGATGATGATTTTTTAAACAAGTTCATTTTCATTAATGAAACAACGTTTCATGTTTCTAGACGAGTACATCGGCATAATATTCATACACGAGGTACTGAACCTCCACATTCCGTTATTGAACATCAGCGTGACAGTAAAAAAAGTGAATGTGTGATTCGCTATTAATCGAAACAGAGTAATTGGCCTCTTCTTTTTTTACTGAAAAAAAAAACAATAACGGGGAACATCTTCCTGGATATGCTAGAAGGGTTTGCAGCGCCCCAAATATCGGATAATTACATTTTCCAGTTAGACGAAGCTCCCCCACGCCTTGCCTCATTCGTGCAGGATTTCCTTAACGAAACATTTCCTCAGCGACGGATCGGAAAAGGATCACCTGGCCTGCGCGATTTCCAGATCTTACTCTCATAGATTTCTAATTTTGGAGTTATGTAAACACACTAATTCGAAATCTGAACCATTTAAAATCACTGAAAATGTTTCTTTACCACGCCGGATGTTCTCTGCCATTTATGGCAAGAGACTGAAGACTGAAGATATCTGCAGGGAAACTAAGGGAGCTCACATTGAGATTACTGAACCGATAAGAAAACTGGAGTGTTTCGCTTTCATTTAACGTAAAGTTCATCTCTCTACAATGTTTTGTTTGGAAGCTATAACCATTGAAAACCCCACTTTTTACAGACGCACTATATACGCATATCATTAATTTTGTTATAATTATTGCTAATGCGTTTTTAATTTATGAAAAATAAGCATAAATCAGCTCAGGTGAAAAACTACATATTAAAAAAGATGTTTGATTTAATTTATTTTTTAGTTTTGTTGAATCTATAAATAAATTTATAAAAAGTTATACAAAAGATCTGTATGTGGGATTCTTAAATTCGAACACATAACTCGTATACAAGGATACATAATCACATAGTACGATAATCGAATGTGACAGTACGTAACTAGACGATACTTATAGATATAAAGGAATCAAAGATTAACCCATATTTTTAGATCACGTTTTCGGTAGTCGTCCATTAAAATAAATAAATAAAAATAAACGTAAAACACCGATCAAAAAAATAAATTCTTAATTTTACTTTTTTTTTGTTTTACTTTGTTTTTGTTTTTTACTTCTGTTAAAGCAAAAGCTTGTTGTTTATTAAGTTCACTGAACTCATGGCTAAACAAAAGTACTGCATATTGTTGTACATACCTTACATATATACGATAATATATATAATATAATATGTTGGTTCGTGCAAGTTGCAAGCGACCAAAGGAAGAAGAAGAAGAAGAAGAAAAGAAATAGTAGTAGTACAAAAAGAAGAAAAATAAAACGAAGATCAACGGGGCAGCAACAGCAACAACAAGAAACAAGTTTATAATTGGAAGCAAACGAACGTGCATAGTTACATTACGGCTAACATTGAATTATTAACGCAATATTTTATTTTATTTATTTATTTTATATTTTATTTTTACTTTAGTTAGGTACCCCCCTTTTATGCTACATCGTAATCTATTTCCTTTAGTTCTTCTTCTACTTTTATCTTTTAGTATTCTTTATCGTCCTTCTCTGATGTAATAATTTTTTTTCTTTCAAATTTTATGCTTATACAATCTTCATATAACATAAAATTTATGATTATATTGTTATTATTATTATTTTATTATACTGCTATTCAAGTTTAATTCGCACATTGACCTTTTAGCGCAACTTTACAACTTAAATAATAGAAAATAAAAATAAGAAAGAAAATAATATTGTTTATTGCCCTCCTCGTAAATGTTAAAACTAATCGTAAGAGTATACTTTACTTTAGCATTTATTATTTTCTTTGTACATTCATCAATTTATTGTTGTTATTTCAAACATTTATTACTGTAAGCCTACATATAGGATTTATGTTACTGTTATTTTATATCTTTATTACTTACAGAATAGAAATCTTGTTAATTGTACCTTTTTGTTTTATTTTCTTTTTTTAAATCCACGCTTAAATGATAAAAAACAACTGGAAAATTGAAATGTTAATGTTTGATTTATAATTAATTTTAGTTGTTTTTTTTTTTTTGTAAACAATAGTTCGATTCATCTTTTTACTGTAAAATTCACTTTAATAAAAATCATATATAGTAAAACACCTGAATTTACGCAAAATTCAAATCTATAATTACACATTAAATTAAAAAATTCCGATTTAATTTTGATATGAAAGTAATTTAATTGAGAATATTACCCGTGCGATCAGAAAATACAAAAAAAAAAGACTTTCCAAAAAATTAAGATCCACTACAATAAATATTAAAGAACAAAACTGAAACGTCTATCGAGAAATATATCCAGAAAATTGTTAAATTTTATTCTAAATGATCAGAACTAACTCACAAGATTATGGATTACAAGAACTGATTTTACATGTTCTTAAGAGAATGATAAACAATGCAGATATAATTAAAAAAGTAAAGCATAAGAATATTTTGAACTTTATTTACCGACCTTTCGTATAAAGTACGGTATAACTTTCGGTCACATGGTTATAAGTGTAGGGTGAAACTGAATATTCTTTATGTTTTGAGGTAATGAGGAGTACGAAAATACTATTCAATTAAAATGTAATTTCAATATATATATATATATATGTCAACCTTAAATTGAACATTACCTTTATACATACGAAGTCTGTTCAGAAAATAACCGAACTTAATTTTTTTTAATCTTTATAATTGATTTTACAGATTATTGGTCCTTGTCCCTTTCAAAGTACTCTCCTGCTCTATTCACACACTTTTCCCAGCAGTGTTTCCACTTCGCGAAGCAGTCCTGGATAGCTTCATTTGAAATGGCCTTTAAGGTCTGTGACCTTAAAAGTTTCAAAACGGCGTCCTTTTATCACCGATTTTAATTCCGGAAATAAGAAAAAATCGGAAAAGACCAGGTCTGGCGAGTAGGGAGGCTGAGGGAAGATAGTCATCTGACTTTTAGCACAAAACTGACGAATTGACAAAGCTCAGTGTGCGGAGGCATGGTCGTGGTGAAGTTACCATGAGTTGTCTCGCCACATCGCCGGTCCCTTTTTACGAATTTTTTCGAGTAACCGTTGTAAAACTCCTTGATAGTACGCACGGTTCACGGTACACAGTTTCACCTTGAGGCGAGAATTCGCCTCAAGTGATTATAATGATAAGTAATTCGTCTCACTTGGAGAGTGGAGATCCTTTGCCGAAACATTGAGACGACTGAACGTCTGTCTCGATGTCGTAGCTGTAAAGTCAGCTTTCGTCTTCCATTATGATCCTTTACATAAATATTTCATCGTCATCAGCTGTTCAAGAAGTTGCCGACAAACGTCCACTCGATGTTGTTTCTGCTGTTTGGTCATCAAACGAGGAACAAACTTTGCTGCAACTCGATGCACGTTCAATTTCTCAGTCAAATGTCATGGTATGATCCAGTCAAGATGCTAACCTCTTCTGCAAGTTCTCTGCGGCGATTTACACGCTCCAGATCGTTGATTTTTTGAACGTGGAAGTCGAAGGCCTTCCTGGTCGAGTGACGACCACTTTTAAATCGTGAAAACCATTCGTTACATTGCGCACGACCCAAACGTACACTTGTTTGAAAAGTTGAAAAGTTTCTGTGATAGTTTTCCCCAGTTTCACGCAAAATTTTTCGTTGTATCTTTGCTCCCGAAACTCGCGCATAATAAAAATCGCTACTAACACTTAACACGTTCCAGTCAAATAACAATAACACGAAAACTAAACAAGATAACAAACAATCTAAGAAATTTGGCTACAGAGGAGGTTATGAGAACACAATGCTACCAACCGCACGTAACTAAATATCTCCGTTGGCGAGTAATTAAAAATGTTATTTTTATATACATAGGTCTACCTCATATGTAGACCTACGTATAAAATCTGTGGCTCGAAAATCTCCAAAACTACTACATCAATTTCACTGAACTTCAGATACGAGTACGTTGCAGTAGTGTACCTGAAGTTGTGCATGTGAAGATTTGATGAATATTGGTTGAATCTTTCTTCAGTTACATTTAATTTAAGGTCGTCAACAGACATCATAACTTCAATTTGAAGTTATGTATTGGTGTATTTTTCATACGCGCTTATACAGTGTCACAATGGTTAGTGAGTTTAAGCTTCAAGATTGTAAGTCGGGTCTGCTTATTATATTTAATTACTTCATCAAGTTACGGTTATAATAATTTAATTTTCTTATAAACAGAAAATATATTTTAATATTAAATTTAAAAAAATATATCTCTTAGTTTTCTCATTTAATTTATGTTTTATGTATTTCTTACGCAAAAAAAATTATACAAAATAATTGTATCAAAAATATTATACAAAGTAAAATAAAGAAAATTCGGTCTTTAACTGGGCAAGAATCTTACAAAGAATTAAAATACAAAATTTTTATTAAAAAATATTCCCTTTTAAAATTTTCTGTTGTAACAACTTTAAGGACGAATATAAAATATCCCGTTTTGGACTTACAGGAACAGTATAAAGATGAAGATACCGAAACAATGTAGGGTAACAGATTGAAATTACAGGAATTGCCTGACATGAAAACAATTCACGCGACGTAAAAGAAAAAAAAAACATAAAAATAAAAAACTGATTAAATTTTAAATCAGAATATAACAAACCACAAACTTACGATTTATTAAACACATGAAATTAGGTACTAAATAAATAAATCTTTATTCTGATCGGGAAATAAAAATACATGATATCGATCACGTCAGTGTAAGATGAATCATAAAAAATAAAACAAATTGTAAGACCAAAAAATAAATGGTCTAAAAAGTCCATGTTAATTATTTATAAATATATATATTTTTTTTTGTTTTTAACCTCCGGAACCACCGTTAGGTATATAGCTTCAGAGGATGAGATGAATGAACAATTTTTGTAGCGTGTAAAAATGCCATGTCTGACCGGGATTCGAACCCGGGATCTCATAGATGAATGGCCGAGACGCTACCACTCGCGCCACGGAGGCATGAGTATTATTTCATATTATCTCAATTTAATATAAGTTAAAATACATAAATATAAAACATTACTGCAAAATAAAGAATAAAATTTTAAATTTTAAAAAACCCACAACGAAAAAACCTTAAAAAACGTGAAATAATTATATAACTGTATTTTTTCATTAAAATCCTCAGTGACATTGTGATACTGTTTTTAAGACAATAAAATTTAAGATTTTGATAAACCTTCGTGCGTGACTATGATGATAACTAAAGCTTATCAATGCAGTCTACGGTTCACGCACGACGGTCATTTAAATGTAAATTTTATCGTCTTAAAAGCAATATCACAATGTCACCGAGGATTTTAAGGTAAAAGTGCAGTTATTTAATTAACTGGATAAACTAGTTGATTCGGCGAATCCACTGGTTTATCATCAGATCGAAGGGAAGTTATGGGAGTAAAGTTTGTACACCCATAGAGGCCTACACTTTCTTCCAAACGTCTGCCGCAGTCGTACTTCGCTAATGGATGACACGTATTGTTCCCAGGATGGTTAACATATTGGTCGAAGGCCAACATTGAAGATGGTGCTTGAGAGCCACAGGATAGTTTCAAGGACTGTGATAAAATATCTTGGAATATGGGTGGACGCCAGGATGCATTTCGGCACCCATCTTGGAGGCCTGCTCGAAGGCTGAAAAAGTGATGCGTCTGGTTGCCAGAATACTGCCGAACTGTGTAGGACCGAGGCAGCAGAAGAGGAGGCTGCTGTCTGGAGTGTTGTACTCTACGTTACTTTACGGTGCCGAGTTATGGGGAGGGGTCACTAGATATGGTGTATACAAGGATACTCTTGAATCAATACAAAGAAGGAGTTACCTCCGTATTGCAGCTGCATATCGCACGGTTTCTCGAGAGGCAGTGTAAGTGTTGGCAGGAATATTACCTGTCGATCTGGAGATCACCGGCAGGAAGAAGATCAAAAAGCAACGGGCGTCAACACCTGCAGAAAAAAGGAGAGTGGCTAGTTCCATTATGGAAGAGATGAGGAGAGAATGTCCGGTGTGTGTAGACGAGGAAGAGACAGCATATCACATCTTTTTTTGCTGCCCCCGATTTGAGGATATGAGAAGGGAAATATTGAACACCATAGATAGAGCAGAAATGTTCCTCCCAGAGGAACTGCAGCAGATCATGTTGGAAAGGGCGGAAAACTGAACGGCTGTATCAAAGGTTTGCTAAGAAGATCATGGAGGAGCTGTACGTCTGACGTCTGAAAGGACTCTCGCAGGGGTAGAAGAAGGTGTCGTCGGAGGGTGCGGGGGCGGACAGACACGCGGCTGAGAGCCTAGGGGGTTCCCTGTACGTGTGGGGATCGATGATGTGCGATGTGGTCGTGGGCTCCACTCCCGCGTTTGATGGTGACCCGTGAGGTAGTATGCTGTAGTGTTCGATTGTCTGTGAGGTGTTTGTTTATGTGTTTGGATGTGACTGACTTTGATCTGATGTATGAAGTGTGCGGCGTGAGGTATATATTCTGAGTGAGGTTTGGATGTCATGGTGAGATTTCTGATGTTTGATGTGGGTGTGAGGTCGGTGTCTGTTGACTGTGGTCTCTGAATGTGTGTGAGGGCGTATTCCCCCCTTCCTGAAGTAATGCAACCAGCTGTACCAGGAAGAGTGGGTAGCAAGGGGTGGAGGTTTAGTCGGTAGTGCGCAGGAACACATACGCATCTAATAACATCTTGCGGAACCTGTCTGACCCGACACTGCCTAGGCGTCCGTAAATGGATTTCCTCCACCTCTTTTGGCATACGCACTATGTTTTTTAAAGGCAATTAGATTTTCCGATGATGGACGTTTCTTGAAAGCGTTGTATGCTTTTTGTATTCCTTTTTATCGCTTTACATCCATCATTCTACCACGGAACGGGTGGGTTCTTGAGTTTCCCTCATGTTCGGAAAATATATGTTGATATCGAGTCAAACAGCGTTGTTTATAGCGTCGACATCATTTTCGATAACTACAAATGTTTCGGAGGAGCTTCGTATTAGTAATGGAGCTCGTCCAATCTACTTATCAAACCAAATTTTTTGGGATAGGATATATTTTCATTGAAACATCAGTTGAGATTTGCAACGGAAAATGATCACTTCCGTACAGCTCTTCTAAAATCTTAAAAGTATACTTCATTTTATTATTCATTATATTTTATTATTTATTATTCATTTATTCATTATTGGATTTATAAATGATAAATCTATACAGGACATCAATCCATCTCTGGCATTAAAATAAGTTCCCGAGCCATTGTTTAATATAACAAAGCTAGAATTTAAAAGGAACGTATCCAACTCTCTTCCCCGGGGATCAATTTGATCCGACCCCCAAATAGGATTATGTGCATTAAAATCACCCATTAATAGTATGAGTGGAGGAAGCTGGGTAATAAACGCGTTATGTCATCCTCCTTTCAATCAAAATTCGAGAAGTCTATGCTGCAGATAGTAATCTGCAGCGGACGCTTCATTTTGATAGCGATCGCTTTCAGATTTGTATTTATTTCAACCACTTCGATGGTAGCTCTAGTCAACGTTACTGTGGTTGTTCCACCTCTAGCTCTTAAATATGATGGTTGATCTCGCCCATTAATATTATACTAGATATCTTCTTTAACTGAAATTTACTTTTTGGCGAAAAAGTATTTCTTGCAGACATATACGAACAGGGTCCACATCATGTACTAAGCGTTGGAGCTCAAGGATATTTGACAAACATCCATTGATGTTCAATTACAAAAAAAAACTTGTTTATATTAGAAGGTTAATTTCTGAGTTTGCCAATCCTTTTTGATCTTTTTTTCCATTCTTCGAACTTCTTTATGTTCGAAAACTATATCATCGCTCGTGTAGTTCCCAGACTCCCGGTCGGAGAGTAAGGAAGCGGTGGATAAAGACGGGCATGGCTCGCACAAATAAAATAATAATCTACACATAAATATCAATATAATAGATATAATATATCACGGGTAAATTTTTTGATAAATCTGATGTCAGTCACATTACCTGCCAAATTTGGCTGTATCATGGACGGTAGCCAGCTTCCTATTGAGAAAGATTTAATTTTTTTATTGATTATTCTCTATATCATAGTATCCAAAGTTGAAGCAAGGTTAACGAAGAGCTGGTCTACATCAACAGTTGAAGTAGCACTTGTGGCTGCTGCTCTTAGTTTGGAACTCTTGGTTTGCGGCTGCTTACAATTTTCTGGCCTCAAATAGCTGACCTTCTGTAAGGTTTTCACTTCTTGAAAAGATACTTCGTAGAACCGTTTCCTGATCGACATGAATGCTGTCCTTTCCAATTAAAGCAAACGGGAGAGTTCTTGCATAGTTCCCCTTCATGAGTTTCTTTCCCACACACGCATATCTGCGGTCTCTCACATCGAACCGCGGTGTGGCCAAACCGCTGACACTTGAAGCATTGCATATTTGCGGCACGGAAGCTCGCATATCCGTGCGGTGTATACCAGTGCGTGCTTTCTCCGGCAGGATAGGTCTATTAAAGTTGAGGACATGAGAAGTAGAAGGTAGTACTTGGCCGATCCTTCTCATATTCAACTTTTGGTACTCTATACTACCTGCGTGGACAACTCTTCGACGATTTCTTGGTCGGAACAATTAAGTAAGACAGACGACAACACCTTTTGATGTGTTGAGGATGCTGTGAGGATCGACGCGTACACAAAATAATCTATTTTGTTTAATCTTCTGCGACTGGATATCGTTGGTTATTTCGACGTAAAGACCGCTGAAAGTTTTCTACTTCTTTTACTGAGCCTTCAGCGTTAATTAGTTATTTCACGATCGATAAGAAAACGGTTTACTCTCCAAAAAATGCCATCTTCCTCCGTGATCACAAGTTACTTTGGTCAGGATGAACTACTCTTTAAGGCAGCTCTCTGCGGACTCTTCGCTTCATGTCGAATTCGACCTGATTCAGCACTCTTCTTCCGTTTCTCTTCCGGCGAAACGGTTGGTTTAAACCAGAGATGTTTACGTGAACCCTCTGCACGATAGACTTTTCAACTTATTCGTTAAGTTAATCCCTTCTGTAGCAAGGCTTGCCGTCGGGGTACACCCCCCCCACACAAGAACTACAAACACCGGAGGTCCGATTCGGTACTCCAGTGGAATCGTCATATATTTTGGCAGAAATGCGCAATCCATCCCGAAACTTTCAGAGCTCCCATGCACCGACATGCAACGGCACCTTACTACAAGCTTACACATGCAATAACATCGATCTTGGCCGTCACTGTCCAGCTCTAAAAGTGGTATAAGCCTTTTCCAAAATTATTTCCAATTGCACATGTCCTGCAGGTGGCTAAAAGTCTAGTGCTTATAATGATCTGAAGATGGAAGTCAGCTCAAAAGAATGATCACATTTCCGAGGAAAATGCTCGGAGCCCCGTTAGTCAGCTACATGTATTGTACTTATGCACAGCTATCACCGCCCTGGACGTGGAACGTAGATGATATGTTCTGACGAGGGGATTATCTACCTCAGAGCATTATTATTATTATTCCTATTATTATTAGACTACAGTAAATAAATATTGTATAATACAACGTTATGGTGGTACACCATTACAAATAATTTATCAATGTATAATATACAATAAACAGATCAATTAGCCGCTATTGTGTAAGATACCACAATAGATGCTGCTTAATTAGTTCGGTTAAATCCCATTGATCGTAAGACACCATGTTCAGATATAATAAAGACTGTCATGAGGAGAAGAAGCGAATGTAAAGATAATTCGCAAAGCACTACCCCTACTGCGACCAATTAACAGTCATTATTTTAATATTTCATCGTGAAAGAATAGTAATAACAATCAGTTAAAAAGAATTTTTGCTGATCACAACCGCACAATATAATAGGTTTTCAATACGAAGACCTTTGAAGATATAAACAATAAACGTATTCAATCTACGTCTCGTATAAACTGATAGATAAGGTTTTACAAAAAAAAACTCTTAGCAGGATATAAGAGATCCTGGTTAGTATATGTTTATAGTATACAATTCCGTAAGATTATTAATTCTACGGGTATAATAAAAATTCTGACTTCAACGTTAGGTAGGACTGTATGTAACGGTTTATTTTATTGTTTTCGGGTTAACAGACTTGAAAAGACACGTGGTCCACCAAATAAAATAATAATAATCTTAAAATCACCTTAAGTTCTCCCTACAATAATAAAAAAAAAACAAACCACACAGTTGTGACGTCACCACCACAACTACCGATTCCAGGATTAGGACTTCCAACGAAATACGTAATTTTATTCTTTTTCTGTTTTAAACTTCATTTGTTTATTCATAAAAAAGAGTTATGATAAACGGTTACTGAAGTAATTCGAAAATTAAAAAATAAAAATTAAAAAACTATTCGTAAATATATAATAACCATTAATGTATTATTTATCTAATATTCATAACAATAAATAACTAAGATGTCTAAATTAACAGTTCCAAAATTTAAATCTTATTTTAATCTTTGCTGTACTTAAATCTGTTTAAAAATCAACCACGTCTGAAGAAAAAGGAGTATAATTCATGAAAAATAATACTCTCAAAATCTTTTCAGTTCTGTCAATTCAAAAAAAAAAAAAACTCATAGATAGATGTCCTTGAACTTAACAACGCATAAAAAGCAAATATATTTTAAATATTCGACTGTTTAAAAGAGGGAGGAAATGCATTGTAATAAAATGCTTTATATTCTCGTTTAAGATTATTTATTTATTTACCTGTGGGGAGACAAGATGCATTACATGTGCACGATGTAAAAGAATGAGTATGCCATAAATAGTAACAGCTAACTACTCTGAAAAAGAAATAAAATTCTTATTTTATATATATATATATATACACATGCACACGCGCACAAAATACCATAGACTATTAGGTCGTGTATATTTCTGTGTTATAGAAGCAAGAGAGTTGATTAAAAATGACCCTAGGTATAATATATGCTTATTTTTTATACCTGTTCCATTTCCGTGAAATGCTTATATCAATCACTTAAAAAACTTTTAAGGTATTAAAAAAGATGTTACTATCCATTATAAACTAACAAAGGAGATACATTTTTTTATTAGCCAATTACTTTAATCAGTCTGTAGTTCTAACTATTATAAAAGATATTAATAGTAATGTAAAATTAATAATAATAATAAAACAATACAGAAGCAGAAGAGTTATAAAATGTACCGCAAGATGATGGAGCCAAAGTACTAGCTATAATCCGTGGCGCCAAGCTCGACCAACCTGCTTCCTAAGGCAATGGATCCTTTCTTTCTTTGACCATCTGTACCTTCTATAACCACAAATCTGGTAGGTTCGGCGCCACCTTAACTCGTAGAATCGGCTGCTGCTGTTCCCAATAGTTTAATACCATGTAATTCTTAAACACACCTAACAACTAACTTATATCGCCTCCAGCTATGATAAATAATACGAATTCTTTTAAATGAACTACATTCACAATAATTATTATGAACCGAATCCAGAAAATAACGCATCCTTTTTTTCGTATCATTATAATATCAAATCAAGTATTATTTGCTCATTTATTTTATTTTTATTATTTTTTAAAGTTCTTAAAAAACACGATGCTGTTATTATTAACGACCTCTTTTATACACACATTCAAAAAACTTGTTATTTATATTTTACACCAGTTAAATTACTGGCAGTTCCTCCGAGTACCACTTTTTATCTAGTAACCGAAAGGAAACCCCTAAATCTTATCAAAATTACAAAATACTTTAACTATGAAAGTTTATAGTTCGGTATGTGTCCATTTATCTTGACCTAACTACTGTCATTTTTTAGGTATAAAATATTTTCTTTCGTATAATCTATAATACAATAACTTAAATATAATAAAATAATGCGCCTGATTAATTGGAGTAAATCCTGACAAACTAAGTAGCGCACAGTCAGAAATATGAAATAAATAGGATCTAAAAACGAAAATAAATATTAGTTTTTGCATACAAAGTAAAATCCTACTAAAAATTAAATTTAGTCTACTGATCCAACGAATGCACCGTATAACAGAGCCGGTTTGCAAAGGTATATCTGCAAAATGAATAAACCACCTATAAATAAGATTTACGAGTATATGTTAAATCTTCATCCAAAATTACACTCGAATACTGAATATATGTAATTTTTCTGGATGTACAATGTAAATAATGAATGTGTTGACTAGGCCTTGAACACCTCATTATCACAGATTTTAAGATATTAAACCTAAATTAATATAATAAACTGATATCTCTTGTATGCAGTACCACGAAACTTCAATTCCATCCTAGAATCGCACCAAAAAACAGCAATGTAAAGTCATCAGCAAAAGAAAATTACTTACAACTTGGTAAGAAAATGAAGTAGCATTAATAAAAAAAAAAGAACAGGACCAAACATCTTCTATAGGATCCTCTTAATGAGGAACTTCCGCATAGTGAAACCACTACGATTTTCTTTACTTTCGAAAAATACTCATTAACCTAAATTTTTTCCACAGGGTAATATAATTGTAATTTAAACAATTATTTTGAGTACACTATACATTACCCAACAATGCAGAGTTGTGTAGAAATATTCCCAAATGTAAGAATGATGACTTATCCTAAACCATGTAAGGATTATATATTACTAACAGCTCATTCTCTTCCACTTCCTGGCCTGCAATCATATTGCCTGCCGTATAAAGACGGGATTTATTTTAATTGTGATATCCTTTATATTTCACTTAACGAATGTTTTACCTACCAGACAAATAGATCAATGTTATGTAAAATATGATGTGAATATGAGGGTTAACGTCCACTGTCAGGTAAAGGACCTCCAATAATATCCCTGAATATAATATTTGTGAGATATAATAAATAATTCAATTTATCCATAAAGCTTTCTTAACACAAAATTCAATAAATTCTCAAATATTTCGACATGAACAAAAACGAAATTATTGGTCAATCGTTTCATCGCCAGTTCATGTCGGAAGTTAATCTTCCGCATGAATCCTAAATTTAATAATTGAAAGAAAGTTGATCAATTAGATATTTCCACGACAAAACCTACATTTGATTTTTACCTTCGTTTACTTTACCAAAACTCGTTGTTGATACTTGTAAAAAAACAAATTTCCCTACATTTTTTTTGTACGTTGAATCATCAATCCTTTTCTTTAAACTTACCAAACAATATTTTCCTATCTAGCAAGCGAAAAAATTATCCGCATCTAAATATTCCAGTTGATATAACACAAAAAACACAATCTTGTAGCAAAATAACGTTTCACATCCTGTTGTTGGAAGAAATTAAACTTTCAATTTAAAAGGGAATTAACTTTTAAATGATTTTAAATTTAAACGGAAACGTTTAAATCGTTAAAATATTCGTATTACGACTCGAATAGTAAGTACTTATAAATCTTAACATGTCTAATTCATGATGGAATTTTAAACCGGACTTGATCAATCATGCACTTCGATCATAAATTTGTTATTGTAATAAAATGTTGAAAATAAGTATTAATTATTATTAAATGTTTTATATTAAATAAAAAATAAACTATGGTATTATAGTCATACATCATTAACAAACAGTAATCTTTTGTTTGTTTCAAACGAGGATGGTAGGAAGAGGCTTGGAAGGTTTCATTAAACATAAAAAATGTCTAATCACTTGATATTGCAAGTAGATGCTTAGGAATTTATTTCATCCAATCTCTTTCATGTAAAATGTTAACATGAGGCTAAACTTGGTTTACACTTCATCTCCTTCTTTACAACAAATCGTGATAACTAAAATTAGATTATGTATTCTTAGCAGTAATTGGGGGAAAAGACCAACAGTAACCTTAAATAGATATCTAGAAAATTTTGAAAATGTCAATTGTCAGAGACGTCATAAATTCTACATATCTACATCTTACAGATCCTTAACATAAAGTTAAAAAAAATTTATCCACAAGATACTTAGGCATAAAACGAATAACCATCAAATTTTTAGAAAATGTAAATTTTATTTTATTTTTCCAGAATTGGCCATCTCTGGACCGAGTGAACAAACTTTATTTTTCCTTTGAGGCTTTAATCTTCTGCCATTTCTCAGCAATCATTTGTTTTTTAATCTTTCTGTGTGTTCTTCGATTTTCCTGTTCTTGTTTTCTCTTCCCCTGTTCTTGTTCTCCTGTTCTTCTTCCTCTTTGAGCCACTTTAAAGTTTATAAACTCGTGTACCTTTTTCTTGAAAATTTCTTATTCTCTTATTTCGATCTCTTAGAGATCCTTTCATTCGTGTAGAAGTTAAAAATCTTCCTTATCAATCTTTCTTCATTCATTCTCTTTAAATGACCGTAAAAAATTATTCTCCGTTTTTTAATTGTGCTGATTATGTTTTCAAATTTTCTATACATTTCCTTGTTTGATCTTAAAACGTTTTTATTATTTTCACACTTCGGGCTTAATATTTTTCTTAGGATTTTTCTTTCCTTTTTCAAAATATTCTCAACTCTTTCTTGATTACTTAATGTAAAGAGTTTCTGCCGTGTAATGACTTTCAGGTTTTATGGCCGTGTTGTAATGTCTAAATTTTGCACGAAAAGAAATTTTTACTGTGAAGATATTTTGTTAATGGGAAAGCCATTTCAGTTTTATTTGCAAGATTTTCTAAATACATTTTGTCTAGTCTCTAGTCCACTTTTCTGGATTACTTTGCCTAAAATTTAAATTCTTCTATAGATGAAACATCGAATTTTATAATCTTGTTACTTTTAAAAACACTAAATTTTGGTTATAGTCTAAAAATAATACAGTTTAAAAGTAAATATTTATACTTAATATTAATTTATTTCTCAATATTTTCTTCCTATAATAAATGTCTACTCGGTTCTTATGGGAAATAAATCTAGATTATAAAACACACAAGCACGCGCGCACAACCCCACACTTGGCCAAATTACTTCTACATACAGGGCATTGATGCCATTAAATTTTCAATTTAAAAGGTCAAGGGAGTGAAGTTGCAGAGCAAGGTCACCCTCAGTATCTCGAGATTTCGCCTAATTAACGTCTTATTTTTCTTAGGCACATTTTTTTAACAATTAAAAAATAATATTTCCAAAAATATTTTTGCAAAATCGCACCCCCATCGCAAAAAATGTTCTAAAATTCTTTAAATAAACTAGTGGCTAGGTGGGTATAGTGTGTCACTAGTACCCTCTCTCACCACAAGGAGCGCTAGTATAGCACTGACGTTCAGCTTCTGTAGTCGTCTTTTTCTTTCTTTTTCCTGTTCAGCCTCCGGGAATTACCGTTCAGGTATTACTTCAGAGGATGATATGTATGTGTGTGAATGAAGTGTAGTCTTGTACAGTCTCAGTTCGACCATTCCTGAGATGTGTGGTTAACTGAAATCCAACCACCAAAGAACACCGGTACCCACGATCTAGAGTTCAAATCCGTATAAAAGTAAAGCCTTTACTAGGACTTGAACGCTGGAACTCTTGACTTTCAAATCAGCTGATTTGGGAAGACGCGTTCACCACTAGACCAACCCGGTGAGTTTGCTGTAGTCTTTTGTGCTGTAACGTCACAGGTGAGCGGTAGAATAAAATAAATGAATAATATTTAAAGTGTAAAAAAATATTTAAAGTAACCTCTAGTACCGCCACACCTGCGCGAATGAAATACGGTATGCGCACACGCTTTAGTTAGAATCATTGAATTAAACAAAAAATATTATATTTGTGTGTGTAAGCCGTGAATCAGAAAAAAGCTGCATGGAGGGTAAGTCCTACAACTGTGTTGTCAGCTTTTTTTTTATAGATATTTACCGACGTTAAAGCATTTAGTTAAATAAGCATTTTCAGCAACTTTCATTAAAAAATCAGCTATCAATGAAAAATAAGTTAAGATTTTCCCGAACGAACATTCTTATTATAATTATTACTATTCTCTCAATTACTAATTCATTTCTAAGTTTTTATCTTTGATTTCTACTTAACTCAGATTATTACGTATTATATGTTTGTAAAATATACTAAAGTATTATCGCTTTCATTTAATGCAATTGCTATTTATTGATTCTATATGTATGTATACCGTATCATGTCAATAATGTCATTATTGTATATTAAAATTAAATAAGCGTTTAAGGGATAATTTTTAAGCTTTAAGTTCCCTTAGGTCACGTGACCACTATTCGGTGGCCGATAAATCAATACTCACATATTAGGTTAATCATAATTTATAGTCTTATATGACGCTGGTTCCATTCAGTATCTCTTCAGTTAAAAAGTAACACATTTTTCTGACTTTACATTTTTTTAAAAATCTGCAGTTGGAGCAATGAGCTTGTTATGGTTTTAATAAATTTCTGTTGGAGTCCTACATACACTATGTTAGTATAATTTATTTGTCTCGTATTTCGGGGGTTTTATAGGATATACATACATTTTTATGGCATATATATATTTTTTTTCAATTATTAAAAAATTAGTTCTTCCGTCATTTTGGGCTCTTACGCACAATTTAAAAAAATTATATTTATATACTTTATGCATTTTAGCAAATCTTACATTAGTGCGTTTGAACAAACTCTATAGCTTACACCGTTATTGCGTAATCATTACAAAATTTTAATTTTGGCGGCCATTTTTAGGCGAATCCGACAGCCGATAGCGGCCATTCGCATATCTTTGTAATCCTCTTGTTAATTCGAATCCGTAATCAAAATCAAAATTCCGAGAAAATGAGCATTTGCACAACATACATATTGAATTTAATAACTAACTGTTGCTCGTTGAAATATAAGAGTATATGCTCTTCGCACGTACATATGAATGTGACGAAGGGCAGAGAAACAGTGATCAAGCGAAAGATAATTGGTCAAACAGGCAAACATTAATTAATTCTTACCTGTTATTAGATGTAGTAGCAATATAATTAGTTACGAAAGAGCTCTTTGAAAATAAAATCAATTTAATTGCACAGTAAGTCTTTTATAATTTCAATAATTTAAAATTTGTACAATCCTGCTCTTATATCCGGCGAAAACCCCGGTAAAAATTGAAAAATATTTGAAAAAGTTATGTTATTGAAGAAAACTTTTTATTAGAGAAATACAAAAATCAGTGTGATTATTTTTTAATCTAACAGTAATATTTATTAAATAACCCGTGTTCATATAGCTTCTATAACATCTAAAAAATAAATAATAATACGATAAAAATATTTTATTCAAAAAATACATTAAACATTTACAAAAAACGATTTAAAAACCAACGCCTAAAAAAGAAAATACTAAAAAGACTACTTATTTATTTTCTAAAGTTTACAAACCCAGGTTATTAATTTGAACATTTAACACTTAAAAATTTTAAATAACTAATTATGTTTGTTTAATTAGGTAATAAGTACTAAAAAAACTACATTAAAATAAAAAGAATTTAATTAAACAATCGAATTAAAATACCGGTATATACAAAAAAATATCTAGGTTTTAATTTGTTATATCTCGGTTGAGGTGTGCAGTGTTAATTTAAAACTAGAATCAAACAGCAAAAAGGATAGTATTAGTTTCCCGTAAGGCCGTAGATTGATTCCTTATCCTTCCACTTGGCAGCGCCAATAATAAAGATGGTGACTCCTGAACAGAACGTCTTCTGTGTTTTGAAGTATGCTAAATATGAATCTGTTGTTACAGTAAAACACGCGTTTCGAACAAAGTTTAACTGTGTTCCTCCGATTGACAATAACATTCGTCGATGGCATAATCAGGTAGAAACGACCGGATGTCTGTATAAAGGGAAAAGTACGGGACGACCGAGGGTTTCTGAAGTAAATGTTTAACGTATCTGTGAGTTTTTCCTGCGTAGCCTAAAAAAATCAGTTGGAAAGGTCAGATGCGAACCACCATTGCCTGTGACAGTGTGGAAGTATTAAGGAAACGTGTCCATATCGTTTACAGCTGTTACAGGCTTTGAAACCTACCGACTACGCTGTGCGAGTCGACTTCGCGAACGAAATGTTACAGCATGAAGATGACAACTTTCTTGATCGTATTTAGTAATAAGTCAACATTTCATCTTAGAAGAAAAGTTAACATATACAATTTATGTATGTGCATTGTGTACATATACAATTTCAGAAAATCCTCATAAACTCTTACAATACGATAGGGACTACCCAAAATTAATTATTCCCTGTGCGATGTCCCGACGGCAAGTTTACGGACCGTTCTTTTTCGCTAATCCACGGGTAACAGGATTTCCTTATTCGGATATCCTGCGTACATGGCTCTTTCCTCGAATTCAAGATGGTCCAGAACATTTTATTTGGCAACAAGATGGTACGCCTCCTCACTTGCATTAGTGAGTAAGGGATCGATTGTATGATGTTTTACCCAACTACTGAATCGGTCGGTATAGACCCGATGATACAGCTCGTTTGCGGCGGCCTTTAGGGTCACCCGATTTGATCCCATGTGTTATTTTTCCTTTGGGGTTTTATATCGGATCTTGTGTATGCGCCTTCACTACTTACTGATCTATCTGATTTGAGGCACAGGATTTAAGTGGCTGTCGCTTCCATTTCTTCAGCTGGTTAAATTATGGGAGCACTTTCCTATCAGTTGTATCTGTGCCGCGTTAAGAAAAGAGTTCACATTGAAAACTTCTAGGTGAAAACTGCAAGAGTTATTATTTTATTTTATTTTTGATTTATCACTGTTAAGTCAATGTTAAGAGATATTAAACAGCTTTAAAAATCTGATATTCTTTTTCGTAAACCCCTGTATTTCACAGATTACTCTGACAAAAACAAATTCTAAGAAAAGAAAAACTAAAGATGTACAATAGGTAATAAAACCTAATTGGATACAACTATTTGGAGCACCTTCTAGAAGAAGCCTGTGAAATTTCCACGTATTTCATTCTAAAAGTTTGAGAATAATTAATACTCCTTCGTATATTAACGATTCCTTATTATATTAAAAGCCTAAAATACTGTTTATAAAAGATAAATTAAAATAACACTTCAGAAGATACTACGATTGCATCGTGAAATATTGAGAAATCTTTTAATAACTAGCTGTACACCAGATAGTTTCTAACGATTAGGAAATACGTCACCGAAGCAAATGTTCTTTCATTCAAAATCAATCCTTAAATTTTTTTAATTTACTATCGATCATTATCAAAAAAGTTGAAGTTCATTAATCGTTGAAATTCCACAACTTAGAGAATAAACCTTACGTTCTACAATCAAATCCTTATCTAATGGCTGTCCAATATTTTGTATAATTTAGATTTGAAATAAAAATAATTTACAAACCGTTAACTAAATCAAACATCCTGTGTTTTAAAATTACATTTTTCCATTAAATTCTTTATAAGAATAATTCATTTTCCAGCTCACTACTTACTGATGAAAATATAATTACCTTTAACGTACCGTTTGGTTAACGCCTGAATTGAGACAGTTAGGCAGTATTTATAAGAAATTTACTAAAATTTCAATGCAGGTAGTATAAACACCAGGAGCAAAAGTAGTTAACTGAATTCGATAGACTAATTGCAGATTTTTACATTAATAATACAATAAATATTTATTTAATATTTATAAATGATTCAATATTGTGTGTGTGTGTGTGTTCGCACGCACGCATATATATATATTATTATTATTATTATTATTACTCTTTTACACATACACAAGTCTAATGGCAACTAAGTTTAATCATTAGCCTAAATTAAGTACGAAAAAATTGAAGATAAAAATTTAAAAAAAGAAACAACAAAAAAGATTTAAAAGAGTAAAAGGATTTACAGAAAGAAGATAAGAGCGCATTTCCTTATAACCTGACTGTTCCGCATTCTTCGAAACCTGCAGACTGATTGGAATGTTGGAAATTGAAGAGTTTGAAATAAGGATAAAATGACAATACCCAAAATCCACCTTTTGATAAACCGGTCCCCTAAACATTACCGAATCTAATGTCACATGGCTGCCAGTTATCGTTTAAAAAAAGACAGCCTAAAAAAGCTTTAAAAAAAGATAGTAACACTATGCCAAGAAGAAAAGAAAATTTAAAACAACACGAGTTAAATAAACAATTAAGATTTTAATTAAGTTTCAATCTCATATCGATGTAGTTAAATGTGCCTTTATGTACACAGCACACAAATATTAATTGCTTAACCGATTAAAGATATATAAGAATATATAATCTATTTCGTTGTCCACAATATAACATCAGAATAGTCTACTACATTTTAGGTTAATTAGTTAATTTATTACAAACAAAAAGAATTATGTTCCGTAAAAAACAGCAAGACAAAACAAAAAATATAACGCAATACATAAATAAGCATATACGGTATAACTTCAATCGGAACACGAACTTCATAATAAATAAATTAAATGAGATAAAAAAACACTTTCCTCGGACTTTGCTCCAGGTTCACAATCCGTACCAATAGGAGGAAGGTACGTAATCCGTACTAGTACCCAACAGGTGGTAGAAAAAAGATTTATTGTTCACTCTTCTGCAAGTGATTAAAGAATTATTGGCAGTGTTGAATTATTTTTCTTTTAATAATGACAGAAATTTTATAAGTACAATAGATGTTGTTTATTTGGTTTTTATTATTTTTTTATCAGTAAGATTTAAACTATATTTGTAGTGAAATGGGCTAAGAAGAATCAAACGTATTTTTTGTGGGAATTCATGGTAAAAAGTAAAATTAGTAAGAACATTTCGTTTGACAAAAATTGTAATATATTAGTTTTATTTGTATATATGTATATACATACATATGAGATCATTGTGAGGAAGGTGCATTTGCGAAAACTTCTTTTTTTTATTCATTTTATAATTATTTCACTGTTACACTATTGACCAGTTATTTATGAGGTACTGTATGTAGACCACTTTTGAAACTAGCTGTGTAAAATACTGAATAGAATTTAGATTAAAATTGGTCGTAAGCCGAAGTATCTTAATTCAAAATCTTTGTTTTTCAACGTTCTTTAAAATAATTTTCCACAATTACCGAATCGCTTTAAAATGTTTGAGTTGCCTATCGTAGGAAGTACACGTTAATTTCATACCGAAAAATAAATAGATCATTTCAAAGTAGAAGCGTTTGCTGAATTTCATTTTTCAATGTATAAGAGTTGAAACGTTATTTTAAGCATTGTCATATTTAATAAACAAAAAAAATATATATATATATATATATATAAACTCTTTTAAAGCATGATTTAAATATTTGTGCGAATATGACAGAGAAAAATAAGGAATGCCCCAAGCTTTTTCACAGTAATAATAAAATTAATATTTTAATATATATATATCACCCAACACAATACACACAAACTGAACCAAATTCTTTTGCATTAGTTTATACCACAGCACAAATGAGATAATAAAATAGATTTTAGATATTAAAAGATTAGAGAGATTAAAGAAAAGATAAGAGATATTATAAGATTTTTTTAAAATATTTATCCAGAAAAAGAGTTTAATAAGGGCAAATTTTTTTATAAATAGTAGTTAAGAAAGAAGGACAAGAAATAGAAGTTATTGAAACATAGTGTAATAGAAAAATACGAGAAAAAAGAACAATGCTAAACGTTCACTGAAATGAATTGGAAAATAGGGTTACACTAAAAAACTATTTACAAAAATTTTATTTAGAATTTATAACTAGATGGGCATTTTGATTGTTAAACAATCATGATGATGATGATGATGAGCGACTAAAAAAACTATATCAATTTTAATGAAGAAAAAGGAGAAGTAATTTTTTTCTAAAAAAAAATGTAAT
Organism: Lycorma delicatula; assembly: GCF_047948215.1. Lineage (NCBI taxonomy): Eukaryota > Metazoa > Arthropoda > Insecta > Hemiptera > Fulgoridae > Lycorma > Lycorma delicatula. The sequence continues at coordinate 106,725,999 of NC_134458.1, read as the reverse complement.
TTTAATTTTATTAATTTAATAATTAGTAATTTGTTGTATGTATTGTGTATTAAGAGATTCAGGATTGGTTAAGAGATATAAAAGAGGGTGCGCAAAAGGTAAAATATGCTCAGAAAAAAACCAATAGTTTATTTTATAAAACATTACTGCTGATTTAAGTAGCCCTATAAGAACAAATAATTGTACGTTTATATAATTTAATATTTTATTTATCTTGTTATTAAAATTTATTAAATAAAATTTAAAATTAATTAATTAATGATACATAAAAAATTATAGGCAATAGAAATTATTAAATAATCAATTATTTTCTGGTCATTAAACTATACAGTGTTATTAAGCTGCTTTTCAAACCAATGAATTGTAAGGTCATTAATTACATGGAACAATAATTAATATCAATGTAAAAATAATTAAAATAATAAATTAAAATATAAAACCGTTTGAATCTTCATTATTAAACCAAGGTTATACGTAGTGCAATGATAGGAAAAATTACGGTAAATTTGACCGAGAAAAACAATATTACAATCTAGAAAAATTGGAATCAAATATTATAATGATTATCAGTAATCTTTAAAATCCAACAAAAAAATTAATTAATGTACTTAAGACAATTAAAAATACATCATCCTTCTACATTTTACATTTTGAAAAAGCTAACGACATTGATTCTAAAAATATTTTTCAAGATCCCGGCAGCAATTAATTATCGAAACATAAAGACTATATATAGAATGATTCACGAAGAATGTAACAAACTTTCAAGACATGTTCTACTCGTGAAAATATAGAAGAAGTTTATAAAAATATAAGTTCAGAAACGCTTCGATAGTGACTGTCGGTTACAAAAGAATTCATCCTGATTTTTGCGCCTTCGGTATAATTAAGCAAAACTCTAATTCTTGGGACCCATATTAAGGGGTAAATTTAGTGGCTTTTTGTGAAGCCTGACGTTAAAAAATGAAAAACAATGAGTCCCAGAATTATATTATTAGTAATTTTCGAGAAATCCGGGGTAAAGACAAAAGATTGGGGTCCAAAAACACATAATAATATGTTTGGCGTAAAACAACATTATTAAATAGGTAATAAACACATAAAAACTTTAAACAAACCTTTTTGAGAAGTTGATTCTGAATACAATCATATGAATAAAGTTCACAGAAACTAAATATAAACATAACAATTTCGAACTTTATTAAAAAAAACCCATTCGAAAATGTGATAGGTTTTAACTAGTATTAAACGAAAAACTTTTCCAGTATTACAAACCAAAAGAATAAATATTTTAGAAAAACAACGTATACAAAGAGAAACAGTAAACCAATTTACAAACAATTGAATAAACTTCTAAAGATGTCCTCCGCCGCAGAAAATTCAGCAATATTTATATATAAATTCTATGAAAATATACAAATTTTTCGTATAAATTTTTGGTCATAATAATTCTTTTTAAAAATTAGTTTAAGAGGTGGGAATATTGTGAAAAAACGAATTTTGATTTCTTCAGGGGCATTTTAGAGAAAACTTTATTAAAGCAAATTTGTTACCTACAATGCAATTAGTAATTCTTCAAACTGAATTAATTTATAAATCGAGCGATATACGGATATATTTTTTTTGTATGTAATCACAATACCCAAAGTATCCACGCAGGAGGGCCGCATGGGAAGTAACTTAAAAAATTTAAATGGAAACAGTAAGGTTGTAACAAATTATTTTAAAAACAATTGAAAAACAAAAAAAATTGATTTAAATAATATTAGGTTCCAATTCTAAGTTAAATTGCAGATATTTAATGTTTTTCATATCTAGTTTTAAAAACAGCCTGTAGTACTTCTTAAATAATTACTCAATAATGAAATGAAAAAATAAATAATAATAAAATTTAGCGACTGTTCTAACTCAAAACAAACTATTTTTTGAGCAGATCAGAACATTAGGGATATTATAAAATTTTGCGTAAAATAACTTTGTTAAATGAATAATAAACAAAAACGTCTTAAACAAAACTTGTAAAAAATTTCATTTCTAGTAAAATGATATGAACTAATGACCTAAATTATTACAAACAAATTAGATAAAATTAATTTTTAAATAGCTTTAAATATGTCTCAAATAACATTAAACATGAAATAAATTGTTCTATTAATGTGAAATTTTATTTGATTTTCATTTTTTTAAATTTTTATTGTTTATTTTTTTCTAAAATATTTAATTATTTTGTAGTATGGAACATTTTTTTCGTTTAATACCTAATTAAAATCTTCCACATTTTGATTTTTTTTTTTATTAAACTTCGAAATTCTTACAATTCTATTAGTTTCTGTTAACTTTATTCGTACCATTTATTTGAATCAAATTATTTTACAAGTTTTGCTTAAAGATTTTATGTTTTATTACCCATTTAAGAATCATTTTACACCAATCATAAAATAGTGTATTTTTCGATCCCAATCTTTTGTCTTTTACCCCATTTAAAAAAAAAATCGACTAAAGATATCTGGGATCTATTTTTCAATTTCTGGTTTGCAAGAATTACAGTCTGGCTTAATTTTACCGAAGGTGCCGAAATCAGAGCGAAATCTGTTCAGAAGATAAGCCAAGGTAAGAAAACTTTGTCTTGATAAAATATAAGAAAGGAAACAATTCTATCAAACTATAATCGATTGTCAATTAATACCGTTTAGAATATTATTTTTATTTTAAGTAATTTTCTATAATAATTACGTGAAAATACATTAAACATCAGAACGACATCAAACTGTATATCACTACCTTTGAAAATCCAACACTGTATAACGATTACAAACAAAAATATTTAAAATCAAAAACGTTTGCAAATCATCTAAATTTTCGTTTATAAAATAAATCAGTTAAAATACTTGAAAGAAATTTACAGAGAAATAACTAGTATTAAAAAACAAAAATTAAACAAAGAATCTGTGGATTTTGTCGTCAATAAAACTTGAAATACGGCAAAAAAATAATAATACCTGGGTCATGTTTATTACAACTAATCACATATAATCATCCGAAACCAATCGACATCTTATCAGGTTCTGGAATTTTATCAGTATCGCTTATATTACATATCCTTTTTATACTATTTACCTATTATTTATTAAAAATTAATAGTAGTAGTAAAAATATGTAAAATTTAAAGAGAAAAAGAAGCACCGTTCGTTGATCAGATAACTTTTTATTTGTATGAATAAAATAACATAAACTTACACCGAAGAAAAATAGAAAAAAAAACACGTGAAGATAAAATATAAGTTATAAGATACAAATAAAAAAAGGTGTCATGCAAAGACTTAAAGAACAGTCGATTTGGCGTCAGTCAATCAGTTTGTAAGCTTGGAAGAAGGAAGAAGGAAAAAAGATAGAAATAAAATAAAAAGAAAAGAAAAAAAGAATATGCAAATTTGAGGTGAGAAGAACATAACGGTAAGTTGCACAAGTAGATGTAGTCGATAAAGCGTACGGTGGCAGCTGGTGTCCTCGTTTCAGTTCATTTGATTCCACAAAACCGACCAAAAATGAAACCCGTTTTGTCAACTCCTAAACTAAACAGTATTGGGGTGGTAATATTACGTTTTCCTCTTTGGCTCGCAATCAGGATTTTCTTAACTCCGTTATACAAAAAAATTTATAAATGTAAAAAACATACGCGTTTAATTTTTTTGTTGTTGTACAAATGTGTGTGTATATATGTTTATATGGATATAACATATAGTATGAGATGTCTTGCCGCTGCTATTCGGTTGGGTCGTCGAACTGACCTGTTGTTGGTCAATAGCCTCCAAGGTGAAGGACAGGGCATCGTATCCTATTCTCCGCTATAAATAGATAAAATACTAAGTGGAATGGATATTTTTAGTCCGCTTCTTTCTTAACGTAATTCTCTGAAAACATGTTTTGCTTCTTGTTTCTTGTCGATGATGCTGCTGCTGCTGCTGCTTTTGGTACGGCGAATGAAAAACCACTCGCATAACACATGACTGTTGTTAACTTGCGGCTTCGGATACAGACGAATACCATGATGATGGTGGTGATGATGATGATGATGATAATTTGCACGGGTCTGGTTTGTTCTTCTTTTTTTTTTACATTTCTACTTCTTTTACCGCTTCCTGGATATCGCAAAATGATCTGAGATTTTTTTTACCTATTGCATTTTTATGTCGACGCTCTCATTTTCTCTTAGATAACATCCGACTTTACGGAAGTATATTAGCAAATAAATTAAAAAAAATTGGAGGTAATCTAAATATTGACCGATTAATCATTTGCCTTGCCTTTTTTTACTATTATTATTAACTTAATCTTCTTTTTTTAGCGGCCTTAAGAATATCATTTTAAACTGGTAGTACAATTATTTATAGATTAACATTTAGCTACAGTATATATTTAAAACAAACTAAATACTTGTATTTTAATTCTTTTTTAAATAAATAAAATCCTGATAAAAGTGGATCAAAGTAATTTACCAAGGAAACTTTTCTTCGTAAATATATTTTAATTATAATATAATTATATAAGAGGTAAGAGGGAAGGGGAAGGAGTTATACTGTATTTTAAATACAGCGAACTAAAAATAGATTTTATCGAGTCGATATAAAAATACGCTTTTTACTTTCTCATGATCTTCGTAATTTATATACTTTGTATTTCAAAGGAAATTTATTTAAATCTTTTTTTTCTTAAGCCCGTAATTCATATCTGCCTTCTTTTTACCCTTCTTTCTTTTCCACCAACTTCCATAATACAGTCATTTAATCAAGAAAAAACTTAGCGACAATAATGATGAAACCTACGAAAATTTGTATAAAATTTAACGTCTCTCATAATGATACAAATTGAAAATTAAATAAACAGATTTAAATATGTAAATGTGTATATTTGTTTTTATCTGTAGATGAGTTCCTCGGTTAATCCCGACGTAAATTACTTCCAGGTAACTTGGGGAAAAAAAGGTTTTTCAAATGAAAAAAAAAATCTTATCTGGTAAGCATCGTATTTTTACTTCCTTGTACGAAGTAAAGGAAGAATTGTGATCGCGAAAACTTTTGGTTTTCACATTTCAACGGAAATATCCATTTTGACCATCCCTGAATCCATTTTGACTAGTTTCGGCGTGACGTCTATATCTCGCATAACTCAAAAACGATTAACCGTAGGATGTTGAAATTTTGGATTTAGGACTGTTGTAACATCTAGTTGAGCACCTCCCCTTTTGATTGCAATCGACTGAACCAAAAGTGTCCAAAAAAGCCTAAAATCCAAAAACGTTTAGATTTTGGACTTTTTTTAACTGCAGTAACAAGCCCTCACTGAGAAATTTTCAACGATGTATTATAAGTAGTACTTATTTTCATTGTTTCCAGAGTTACAGCCAAATAAAATTTTAAATAATGAAATATTTGGATCTTCGAGGGTAAGGCACATCGGTTCGAATCAGATTTCATCTCCCTTTTTTTTACCTTTTTTTTTTTAAATTTAAATATATTGATTTATTAGAAATTAACCTCTGATTGTAAAAAAAATTTACGATAAATAATAATTCAATAAAAAAAAAATACGATAAAATATCAGACGTTATTAATGAAATAAAATTTGATGTACTTCTAATTTAAAAAAAAAAAGGTGTGTATGCAATTTAATAGGCGTACAAGGAAGTCATGTGGTGTCCACATCAGTTTTTTTTAAATGTTCTACAGAAAATTTTATATTTTTTATAGTACTAAACCAAACAATACGCGTTGAGTAGCGTCGTACGACGATTTCGTAATCGGCATTCAAACGCAACAAATTTCGATTTAGTTTTGTACCGATGCATTATTCCACAACCTAACTTAAATAGTCCGAAAAATCTGAAAGTTATGAAATAAATAAATAGTTAAACTGGGTTGCTGATAGAAAAATAGAAACCTTATTAAATACTTTTTTAATGGAATAAACAAAAACTGAAATATTATTTTTTTCAAATTATTGGAAAATGCATTATTATAAGACGCAACTATAAATATTTAACTTTTATAGTGACATATAAAAGCTATCAAAGGCTTTTGAGCAAGCGTGAAAGAATATATAAGAAAGAAGGAAACACTTCCGAATAGATCCTAAACACGTATTCATATGATTTTATATGACGACTTCGAAACAAGGGTACGTTTTTCATAGTAGATGTAAGAGTAATCTTTTAAAGTCAATTTAGTTTAGAAATCAGAAATAGAAAAACTTTAAGAAATACATCTCTATTGCAAATAAGATCCAAAAAATTATTCAGTCATATAGATGATTTGAAGGTCATTTTTTTCGGCACCTAATATTAGGATTATTGCAACATCATGACAAACAGCTTGAAGTCATTCCGTTATTCAAACTGTTTTCACTAAAAATTCAAGAAGATTAGTTGGAAAATTTAAAGCAAAATAATTTATATATTCGTTAATTCCAAACATATCGGTAAATATTTTTTTTACCGACAGCAATGCCATGTCCGACAGCAATGCCGACAGCATGCCAAACCTTCTTTTACGTGTAAAAATAAGTGAAATTTAATTTTAATATTTTTGAAAGAATTAATGAATTTTTCTTTAACCGTTATTTTATTTAAAATTTTATGGATCCATTTTTATTTATAAAATGGATGTAACAGAAAATAAAAAAACCGCTGACCACATTTTTTAAAAATACGTACTTATTACGTTTTAAAAATAAAACGTCTTTATTGTATTTTTTTAATCTGAGAATAATAATTTATATTTTACCTTTTGTGTCAGGGTTAATTTACTTTTTCTTTTCTTTCTCCCGAATAGGAAAGATTTACCTTAATTTTGCATTTTAATATTGGATAATAATTTATAAATTTTTGTAAATTTATTAAATTATAACTTATAAATTATTGTAGTTTTATTTAACTATTTTATTTTTAATAAAGCATGAAATAGTATGAATGGTTTCTTAAAACTTAAAGTAAAAAAATTTGACATATTTCCGCATTACAATCAACCTCAGCTCGAGAGCTCACCGGTAGTTACTTTACACTGCTTCTTTTGAATCCCTTTTATTATTTTTACAAAGAATTAGGTATTCTCCTTTACGTTTCTTTTAAATACGTAATAATTGCATTTTACATATATATACATACAAGGCAATCTTCAATATAATACTAAAAAATGATGTAAAACAAGTACATATAAGATTTATCAAATTATCAACGCCGTTTCACTTTTTCTAGTTTTTATTTTTTTTTAATAACCTTCCACTTATGTTTGGAAGAATTTATAAGTGTTTTGTTACTAGAAACTTTCCCTAGAATAGAAAAAAGCATCATGAAAACATACGGTCAATCTTTGATTACTTTTATCTTCAAAAGTTGCAATAAAAACCGCTAGTTCTTTGGTGGACAAGTAGTCCATTTTATTTTATACGAAAAGAATGAAGGAAATTTTATTCAATATTTTTTTCCTAAATGTTATAATTACAATAAAAATTAAATAACATAATAATAATAATAAATAAGACCACTTAAAGCAGGAAAATATAACAGACTCAAGCTTAGCAGCGTCAGATGAATGAGTGATAACTTTTCGTTTTTATAAAACAGACATAATATTATCATTTAAATTATTTTGATTTAAAGGTTTCATAACATAATTTACCCTAAGAAATTACCTAATTTAAAAAAATGTATTTATTAAATTCAATATTATTTAACATTGAAAAAATCTAACATTTTAAAATTGTGCTTACTGACTTATAAAAAAAGAAAATGTTACAAAAGATTAATTATTGCAGTTGTTCTTTTTTCAATTGGAAATGCGAAACGTAATACAGAATTAAATAATCACGCGCGCGCACGCGCGTGATTATTTAATTCTCTGCGTGCGTGTGCGCGCACACACACACATATATATATATATATACATATATAAAATCAATGTCCTTGTGTTCTAATTTTACGAACTGATAGAAATTCTTTCCTGAAAATAGAAATAAATGTGTATAAATTAGCTATAACATGCAAATTAATAGATATTTCTAAAATAAGTAAATATATATTTACAGTCTCTCTTTCTCTCTCTTACTCTCTCTCTTTCTCTCTCTCTGTGCGTGTGTGTATGCGCGTGCGCGTTTATTGTTACAGAATAATGAACGAAGAAACTTTTCAACGTCTGTTTTATTTACATACTCTTATAGCCTGCATGTTCATTCTTACTTAAATTAAATTTATATACGTATGTTATACCAACATGTAATGTTCTGATACTTAGCCACGTCTTCACATGACATCTCTTACATGCTTCTCTGCTATCCTCTTCGTTTTAAAACAATTCCTTCCCTCCAGCATGATGTTATTCATCACTGATAAATAATACAACCTTTCCCTCTTTATCCTTTTAACTAATACTTCAACAGAATGCATTAGAACCTTATCCAGTGCCCATCCATTTTCTCTTCATTTTTAAAATAACTTTACTATTCACTATAATAAATATATTTGATTATTTACGAAAATACTATTTTTTCTACCGTTGTATTATAACGTTTGAATTACGCGGCTGGCACCTGTATCATAATGAGAATCATTAGGAAACTGATTTTCATTATGACACAGGTGTTCAGCCGATCAAAAGCCTACTTTTTTCAACCACTGACCGATTAGAAGCGGGTATTGTTTAATGTATCAACTGTTTTTTTTTACTTTAAGTTTAATCCGATTTAGCAGTTAGGAAGCAGAAATTAATTTAAAAATACCTCGATAGGTAAATTAGGTTTTTATATTACACTGTTTATCCTTTTCTTAATTATGTCGAATTCTGAGGAAGAAACGTCTTTAATACCGATCGATATTAAAGAAAAGGCAGAACTTATGATTAAAAACCTACCGGTACAGAAATGTATTGTTTAACGTATTTTTGAAAAATTAAAAATAGTAATCTGTAAACAAGGTATTCTTTCATTGATTTACATCAATAATCCAATATTTTCTTACTCATAGAAACAATACGGTGTGCAACGCTCTATAATGGCTATTAACTTTGACTTGCGAAGTTTACGACACTCGCAAAGGCTTGTGTCGTAACTTACTTCGCACTCGTGCAATAATGGCTATTATTACAGTCTCGTTGCATAATGTAAAATTATAGTTTTTAGCTATACTGATAATCCAGGAGGTTTTATCAATAACTGTAAGAATTTCACCAGCCATGAAGCTTAATTTACAGCCACTGAAAATGTCCTTATGCAGATCATATCAAGATTATACCAATTCAACAGATTTCTTCATATCAACAATGTGTTCCTTATAAAGGGGATTTGATCTATACCAAAAAAAATCTATAGAATAAGGACGATCTACTTATGGAAGAACAGCTGCAAAAGACAAATAACTCAAATCAGAAGGTCGTTTCAACGTTCCTCTCCAAAGGGTAATTATCTAGCCAAACCTGTCAACAAATAGGGACATTTTTACTGTTTTTCTTCAGGGAACAAAACATTAATTGATCAACAATTTTTGATAGGCGAACTTCAATACAATCTAAGAAATATTGAATTTTCCTTTAAGATAGCCATTCAAGGAGAGACTCAGGTTCCCTAACAAAAAAATCCCTCATATATCTTAGCAGTTGGGTAGAATTTGGAAGTATTCAACGGACGATTATCGGAGAATTAATTTTTATTGATAAAAAATAACCGGTTTAATGCTATATTCTCCATTCCTTTCCGTTAATATTTTATATTTCAAATTCAATATATTCGTATTTTCAATAATCTAACCGGAATATTTAATCGCCTGTATTTTCTCTTAAAACTTCCTTTTTTATCAAACTAATTCCGAGTATTTCCAGATACATATCGTAAAATTTCTTCATTACATACGAATATTGGACATTACAACAATAATAATACATTTTTGGTTTTTGCCCGTCAAATAAAAATTTAGAACATTAGGAATAAAATATAGGGAATTTTTCTCCAGTAGAATGTCATTACAATTGGATGTCATGAGGAAATACATAAATACTAATACAAGTAAACGATCTTTTGACGTAAAAATATACTGGATTTTTAAGCTTTTATGTCACTTTTTGAACATTTAGGGACCGTTAATCAAGATAATTTTGATATAAGTTTTCCTAAAAACCCAATTAAGGAACAACTATATCAAATTTCAACTAAATTCCTGGAGTAAGTAAAAATTTCTCATTGTTATATTTGTAGACTTAGACGTTACTACCAATTTAAACTTTCCAACATTTTCGGAATAAAAGCGGGAGAATAAAAAGAAATCAATTTATCCAGATTCAAACTCTAAAGGACATACCGGAAGAATATTTTTTTCTTGTGGAATTGTGAAGTTTTAGAAATATAAACCTTACTCATTCAACATAGTTACTATTCAACGAGCTGGAATTAGGGAATCTATATTTCTCCTGTTTCATCCATTTAGGAGAGATTAAAAGAGGAATCCATTTTTTTTCAACCGCTGTTGTTCGACTAGGAATATAAGTAAGAAGCGGACAGACTTTATTCCAGACACCTCATCCACCTATTTCAAAGATATTCCAAGAGAGATCTATCCAGGAAGGGAGAAGTACATTACTGATCAGTAAATTTACGTTAACCACCTACATCTTATAAGCTTAATTTTCCTCCAGGTAGTAAAGAACCAGCCTAGAAAAGACTAGGGTTTCTAAAATTAGAACCGTTTCTAGAATCGTACAGATCCGACATTAGCTCGGTAGAATGTCGAAGATATAAGCAAGTTTAGCAAATAAATTGTTAAAACAGGAATTTATGGGATTCATTCAATAACTTTCAAACAAAAATGTTAGTAAAAAAATAACATACTTAAAAAGAGAAAAACAGCTACGGAAAATTCAAGAATCAAGAAGTAACACTGTATGTATAATTGACGTCAAGAAATTAGTTTCAAATCTGAAGATAACGAATTAGAAATGGTTAATAGACGGAAAAATAAAAGAGTAAAATCATAAAGAAGGCAACGATTCAAACGTGGCAGTGCATAAAATAAATAGCAGAATAAACAAATTTTTTTTAACTCGGAAAACAAATCGATTAAACAAAAGAATTACATTAAATTTCTAGCTACTGTTTAAAGAATAATTGAAAGCAGTTGTTATATTAAATTACATCCCTTAATGTCAAATTATGATTGCACACCCAGTACGATTTCTGGATGAAGAGAAAAATTCATTTAGAAGTCATGACCTTCTGTATTACATAAATGAAAGACAATATACTCTTACTGAAATCATTATAACAATGGTTTTACCATTAAAGCCATTATTCTGTGCGACTAATAAAAGGACCCTGAAGTGGCCATCGTTTCGTTAACGTGTAACAACACTACGTAATGTAATTTTAACACTACGAAGAACAGGTTAATCTTTTAAAATACTTTTTTTTAATAAAGTACGAAAATCATAATTTTTTAAAGTTTTACCATTTTTTTTTCCTAAATTGAACGAATCTTCAGTTGACATAAGTTATTGCTGCCAGTATAAGACAAACACTTGTACTAACAACAACAACAAAAACGACTAGCGATGCCTGCAGGATGTAGGATCCAATCAAAAGCGCAGCGGGAATCCAGTTATAAACAATACTTATAGGCCGTATAGTATAATCCCCAACATCTCAGGTTGATTACCCTAAAAGTACAATGAACTTTCGAGGGCAGATCATGAATATGTACTTACAGTGCTAAATAACAACGGCGTAATATAAAATTTATATGTTCAGGTAAATACATATGCTTCGCGTTAATTCATGACACTACGTGTCCATAAAATAAATTTTAACGTAAAATCGTTTTGTAGGCTATACATATATATCTAATTTTTTTTTCACTATAATTTATCTTTTATATATTATAAATAAAATTAAACAACAGGATAAGAATTAAGACAAGATTACTGTTAAATAATTGCAGAAAATGTAATTTAAAAAATAAATAAATAATAATCGAAAGCGTTATGAAAAAGATTTAATCTGTCCTGTTTAATTACTACTATACGGTATATAAATATTAATATATTTATATTAATATAAATATAGATTTTGACATTAGAGTATATTAATTAGTAAAAGTCAATATTGTGTATTAATGGTTTTCTTTTGAGATAAACGATGCTCTTTTGTTGTTACTTTTTTGTAGTTTTTTAAAGTTATATTAATTGTTCAAATCATTTTAAATATTTTAACATTTCAAATACCTTTCCGAGATAAGATTAGTTGAACGGTTAAGATTCGTAGTAAATTTTGAGACTTTTAGGTAAAGTAACCGCTGAGGTTAAATAATATAAAATAAATATTTTTCATATCTGATAAGATGTACGAAAAATAAAAGAGAGAAACGCGATTTAGGAAGGATTTATTAAAGAACCTGGGGCAGCAACCTTCTAAAAGGAAATACTTTTTTTAAAGTCCAATAGATAAGATTAAGATATAATCGTTCAGATAAATCAGTACTCACGTACATCAACAAATATCATGTGCAACAAAAAAAGACCCAATTTCAAAACCATACCCCTGTGCTACCACCCATCGTCAATAAATGAAATTTGAACCACTTAAAAAATGAGTGCCCTAAAATTTTAAATACCAGCCGACAGATTGCAATACAAGCGCTCAAACATACGCTAACCTCAGAACCTCAGTCGTAAACAACATATGTCTTTCTTTCTTTTTCTGTTTAGCCTCCGGAAAACCCGTAAGGTATTACTTCAGAGGAAGACTGTGACGAATTCATTTTTGAGCGAGATGGAACCCTGCAACATCGGCAGATCCCAACCCCTTAGGGGAAAACACCCGCCTAGTGACGTTCCGGTCGCCACCCCCCTCTCCACGGTTCAATGTCCTGTTGGGATTTAACGGGAGTGGTCTATTGCTCTCTGACGTTTTACATCTCATAGTAATGCCTGGCCTCGTTGGGATGCCACCGATGTAAATGCCTCGGTAGACATTTCCATTGGTGATTTATTAACTCAGCTTTTTCCTTCGCTGTAGGCCTCGTCCGGACATCTTGAATGTTCTAGCAACATAGACACATGCCGAATACGTAGGTTTCTAAATGAACATCGTCTCAACGCTGGACAGGACGCACGAGAACCCAAGACTTGGCACTACATTCTTAACGACCGAGATCCTCAGACATTACACTTTGTGACTTTTTCTTGTAGAGATATGTGAAACAAAGTGTTTATGTTCCACCATTACTTGCTAATCTGGATGAGCTGGAGTCTGTAGCTGCAGCTGTAACCAGGGTTACAGCTGCAGAGACCTCTGTACCAGAAAATTGCCTGCAGCAACATGTTGCGGAAAAAGTCAACTATCGTCTTGATGTTATCCGTGCAAAAAATAGAAAGCGTATAGTATATTTATAACTTGGAAAGAGAAATGTTAAACATTTTTGAGCAGTATGTAATTTATCTTGTACTTTTAACACATATTTATAATGAAATATATCTGTTTAAAATCGGGTTATTTTATCGATACACTCTGTATTTCAATAAGAAGAAGACGACGAAGAAGATGAAGAGGGGAAATAGAATTTGTAAAAGAAGTCAAAGTCAAAGACAAATCCAAACACTTATATGTATCATGTGCTGTGCTTACTGCTCTTGAGTAAGGGTATACTATTTTCAGGAATTCATTACGGTGAGTGATAGACAAAATTATTTCTTCATAGATAATATTCAGTTATCAATTAAAATTAATTACAACAGGTCAACATAAGTCATACGGGTAAATAAACATTCGTGAAACAACAAATATTAAATAATTACATTACTCGATGAATTACGCAGTTAGAAATTAAAACGGGAAAACAACTATCCCATTACCCTATAATGTTTTTACATCATAACAACTATAGAAACTGTTCACGTGAACAACTAGCCTTGTGCTTCATTATTGGCTACTGTAATGCGAGACACACCCTCAACCTAATCTTTATCAGTTCTCTATAGAAATTCCTCTAAAACTAGTTTTCCTAATCGATAATAAACAAAATATAATATAGATAAAAGTAAAACAAACAAAAAAATTATTATGTTTTTTAACCTATGAACTACATAAAAATGATTAAGACAGGAAAGTTTTATGTAAATAAAAGTTCCAACTGAATTTTGAGATCGATCCGTAGTCATTCTGTTTCATCTATTATTATTATTTTTTTTTTAAGGCTATTTTTCAATTAGTTCATTTTTTGTACATTTTAACAAATACCAAAAATTATTCTCGTCTTATACAAAAATATACATAGCATATATTTAGTTATTACATCTGATAATATTAATAAGGTAATTACTCGTAGTTTTAAATAAATCTAATAAAAACTCTACATAATATATCAAATTATTTTTAAGTTTTTATCTTGATTATTAACTTAAGAAAGCTGAAAGAAATTTGATGTACTTCTACATTTTGTAAGTATTTTTTACTGCTTAATACTTTCATTTATTATATCTGAAAAATTAAAATCGATCATAATGAAGAATTTTAAGTTTCAACTGAAAGATAATGTACAATTTCAATCCCCAAAGCTGTACTTCATTTTGTTCAACTAGATTTGATATTATTTTTTGTATTGATACCCCCGGACGATTATTTGTAGAGATACTATAAGAGCACCTCATTACACTTCCCAAAACAGCGTCTCAGGAGCACCCGTTTGTTACCAGTTGGTGATGATTTGTCTAGCCTTTCACGAGGTGCTCGCGTACCTCACCACTCTAGCCTATCACGCAGTTCCCACGGGAAGCCCATTACTGTTAAACAGAAATGTTTTAAATTTATTTTATTTTATTTTATTTAACGTAAATTAGATTCTATTATTTTTGTAATATTATTCATTCGATTGATTTGAATCATTCAGTTCAAACCCAGATCAAATTTTGATAGTGACTCACAGTTCATTAAAGTTTGTGCTTCAACCAGCAAATCTCCAAAACTACACACAATCACGCGCACACACACACACACACACACACACACGCACACACACACACACACACACACACACACACACACACACACACACACACACACATATATATATATATATATATATATATATATATATATATAATTTTTTTTTCCCGAGATGAAATATATCTAAAATCCTTCTCAGTTAAGCCAAGAAACATGGGTAAAAATTTGTTTGCGTATGATCGAATGGTTTTTTGTTTATCCCGAACAAACAGAAACTCTTCTTCTCTTTATAAATAGTAATAGCATAGATTTATAATACTATATGTATTTTTAAATTGGTTTTTCAAACAATTTTATTTGATATCCCCAAAAATGTTCTTACACTTTAAAGATAGTGTTATCCACCGTCAAATTTCTGGCTTTTATCTTAACTCAAAATGTACTCATTTTGGCGTCAAGATAGAAAAAATAATTACATTCTTCATATATATATATATATATATATTAAACTTTTGAAGTAAATCATATAAAAGTTAAAAGTAATATAAGAGATTAAAAATCTATGAGCAATTTGTAACCATGTAAATCTCACACAATTTAACACAGAATACATTAATGCGAATTGAACTGAACCTATCCAGATATTTTAGAAGTTGTAGAATTAAATGCTTTTAGTTAAGTAATTACTAATGCAGTTAACTACAGTTACATTAAGCCTGTCGAAATGTCGGTAAATAGAAATAAGTGCTTAAACATAATTATAACTAAAAACATAAATATCCACTTCATTTATGGTTTAAAAAACCAAAATACAGTAAAAGATTAGTTGAAACTCGTTTTTAATTCAATTGTTTTACAGTTATTGAACATCAGTATTTCGCCACTAATTCCAGATTATTATCCCATGAAAAGGAATAATTCTTCAGCAAAAATATAAGAAAAAAAGGGGAGAAATTAATTTCTCTTTTGCGTCTAAGAAAGTAAAAAAGTTAAATTTAAAAAAAAATGTTGCTTAAAAAATTATATTATTACAAAATTATTTTATCATAAAAAAAAATTAAAAGTAGAGAATAAATTGGATAATATATAAAAATATTTTAAATTATGTAAACTTACCGATAAAAAAATGCCAAAAGTTTAAAACTTACCTGCAATAGAAAAAAGCACCAATTAATAAATAAATACAAATACTAACACAAAAGATAGTATTTTATAACAAATACAAGCAACAAAACAAAGGTACAGAACGATAAAAAAACAGGGTACTTGAAATAAATAATTAGTCTCTCCAAACGATGTTCTATAAAAATTCTTACAGGTGAAGTCGCAATCACAATGTAAACGATTAAGAAACATCGATTTCAACGCTAGTTGTTGACGTAGGAGTTGTAGGCGTAGGAGTGATTCCTATACCTAAATTTGAGGAAAACCTTTTTTCATAGACCATTAAATCAATTTTCTAAGAATTAAATTTTCTTCAAATGATAATAACATTATCACTTTTGTTAATATCAGTTACACGTTTATTAGCAGTTCAAAAACGTTGTTGTACTTCAAACCTAAGAAAATGTGTTTTTCATCACCGAATATTTCTGTTTAACGCTGGATATCATGAAAACTACGGGAGATACAGTTTTGGGAAGGACCTGTTCTATTTGATTTTTCAGGTCAAAAAACATAAGAAATCAAGTTTACCCTTTATATACGTCTTAAAAATATCAGTATGTCCTCATTTCACGGGGAAATGAAATCCGGGCGTATCCGTAACTCGATAACAAAGCGTTTTTGGACATGTCTGAATCAAACTTCTTTCCTTATTTCAAGCTCTAGAATCAGTTTCCAAATTATTTCCCTTTTCTCCTTATCACCATAAATGTGAGTGTGTGTGTGTGTGTGTATATATATACACGAGTATGTTCAGTTGGACATCCTCCCGAATGTGGATTTCATATTAATTACTATTGGTGAATATACTTATTCGCATAAGTTAAAATATTAATTAAAGACTGCCGGTCTCCGTGGCACGAGTGGTAGCGTCTTGGCCTTTCCTCGGGAGTTCCCGGGTTCGAATCCCGATCAGACATGATATTTTTCACACGCTACAAAATTGTTATTCATCTCATCCTCTGAAGCAATACCTAAGGATGGCACCAGAGGCTAGAAAAAAAAAAGAAAAAGAAGTTAAATAAAAGTTAGAGTAATAATGACAAGGAGAAAGGTTAGAGATTAGATTAGGATAAGGATTATTCGAGCTTACATGTTAAGTGTTGTAGCCGAGATGTATTCATTAGTTAAACGTGAATGAAATACATAAAACGCATATTTATTCGAAAAACATGATTATAATCGTGGTTGAAGCGCACAGATATTTTTTATTTTGTAATTTTTTACATACTATTTTTTTTTGCTTACTTTAAATTGCATCTTCATTAATTTTATAAGGGATTTAAAATAGAACATAAATTTTAATTATTTGCAACTTAATATTGTTGTAATGAGATAATTAAAGGTTTTTTTTAATATTCATAGGTCATGGATAAAAAAAAATGTGAACAATATTACTGTACTTTTGAATTAGATAACAACTCGGAAAATAATTAGCTGTAGTGTTTGGAGCCCGTGAAGGCCTAATAAAACTGCAATCAAGGCAAAAAGAAAATACCGGAAAATCTACAATTGTAGTTTTTCATTTATATCTATATGTGATATTCAGCGTTGTGCTACAATATATTACTGAAATAAATTTTATTATTTTTTCTTTTTATAAATAAAAATTCTTTAGTCAGAATTTAAAAACTTTCGTGGGTCAGAAGCATTGAGTGTATAGCTTTCTATTCACAGGTCCAACTACGTAATCATTACTTAGGTCAAGTTTATCAGCTACTATAAACTCAACGGTCCGGACTAATACAAACTGTTAATAGTAATTGCACGCAGAAATGGATCCTTTTCTTCCTGTTTAGGCTCCGGGAATCACCGTCGTACCTACCGCCGTATTACTTCAGCGTACCTACATCACTTTACCTACACCGTATTACTTCAGAGGATGAATGAGGATGATATGTATGAGTGTGAGTGAAGTGTAGTCTTGTACAATCTCAGGTCGACCATTTCTGAGAAGTGTGGTTAATTGAAACCCAACCACCAAAGAACATCGGTATGCACGATTTAGTATTCAAATCCGTATAAAAGTAACTGCTAGGATTACTAGGATTTGAACGTTAGAACTCTCGACTTCCAAATCAGCTGATTTGCGAAAACGCGTTCACCGCTAGACCAACCCGGTTGGTAGCAAGTGCTAACTTAGATCGGCTCAACCAACCCGCACTCGACTGTAACCTAGTTACAGTAGTGTCGTATAGAATCAGGCCTAAAGTCGCCTAAGGCATCCATCTCTTACGGAATGGTAGACCCTAATCACAAGGCTTTCTGCCCGCATTGGACGGAAAGGGAGCGCATCACGGAAAATAAGCTCACAAGCAAATCGTTCCGTCGGGTTCCTGTCACCGAAAACTCATTTCGATCGGAACGCAGTCCCAAAATTCAAATATACCATGAATATCAGTCAGTTTTCTATTTATTACGTTTCAGTTAAATAGAAAGACCCGGTAGCAAATGACGTAAGTCCGTATACTGCAGTAGTCAGGAGGGTATTGCATCCTTAACAAACTTGCGTTCCGTTCCAGTGGATTAACGATTTAGACTTGCCTTTCTGTGAGATATGTAAATAGTTTTAGGGCAGGTAATTTAATATTTTAATAACAATTTTATGCTGTTCCTGCCATTGTTCAATTGTTCTAGGTTCTAAATAACAACACATCCCATCCTGGTGATTTAGAAATGTAACAAATTAATAGCAAAACTCAACAGGATAAAGATATAAGTTTAAGGATGTAAAAGCGTCTACAGGATTCCATAAAACTGCTCAAGGTATCTAGTGATCAAACATTGTTTTATCTGAGAGAGATTTACGAACCGTTACAACTTTACTTGACGCAAAAGAATGTTACAATCTCCAGTGAAATGATCTAAAATTGCTCAAAGATCTTGGTACAATGAGATATGACGTACCCGACACAGGTTATAAGTCCATTTCTTTTTCGGATGCACGTCGAATGCAAAGTTGTACGTCAAAATACTGTTTCTCCTATTTTATCAACATAGGACGATATCAACGAACTCAACGTGCAATGTAATACCCCAAAATTGTTGTACTCGCTATTCTACAAATACTGTTTGACAAAAAATTTCCAGAACAACGGTTGGCTTAGACGGAGAGCCCTCACGATTTGCGACGAAAGAGAAAATTTACTATAAAAATCCTCATACTCTTAATCAACTGAAGGAAAAAATTCGGGAAATTCTGGCGTACAGCAATTTGTGAAGAAATAAGCAAGCAGTAGAATCTCCAAGCGTCTACAAGTACTCGTGATAAATACCAGAACCTAAAATGAATTTTAAAACAGTAACCACTTTTACTTTTTGAAATCTACAAACATAAATTATTTCACAAAATTAAAAATAAATGTTATTACCAATTAATTACAGGGGGTTAATTTACAATCATTTTATATAAATATTAAACTTTCGCTTACACTTTTAGCATCTGCATATAATTTTTATAGAAAAACTACTGAAAAATATTTTTTTTATTTAATTCTCTTTGAAATTTTAAATTAAAAAATTAAGTCAGGAATAAGCATCCCACACTAGTTATACACAATTTTAAAAATTTATTTTTAAAATTGGTTAAAATAAACAATTTTTCCAAAATAAGAATAAAACGATTTTAGTTAAAACTGTTCTTATACAGAGTGCCTCATAAAGAAACGGAAAGAATTTCAGGACGTGTTCTACTAAAAGTGAAATAAAGAATAAGATTCATATAAATACGAATAAGAAAACTGTAATTTTGTCGAGTTAAAACTCGAAAATAATTTCGCTATGAGTTTTGCTACAAGGCTAAAATGAAGCCGTACTGAAATTCTTGGAATTTCAATTAAGGAGTAAATTTGATAGTTTCATACGGTATTTGAATTGAAAAATTGGATAAAAACAGGCCCTTGAACTGTATCTCTAATAATTTTTGAGAAAATTGTTGTAAAACTCTAAAAAATGGTGTCACAAAACACAATATTTAAGTTTTCCTACAAACAACTTAGTTAAATTTCCAGTAAAAAAATAAAATTTTGCAATAAAAATATTTGTAATGAATTTAATTATGAGAAAATCTGTGTAACGTCAGAATATGAAAATATTTTAAAAGAATCGACTTTTATTAAAAGTAAACAGAAAGAAAAATTAAATGATTACAGTACTATTCAAATTTCATTGTGTAATGTTAAAAATATTAAGCAACGCACAAATTCATTATTTCAGAACTATTTCTGTTCTGAAAAAATAAATTGAATTTTTTTTATTTTTTAACTTTGCAATAATTAGAATTCGTGTATTGCATTAGTTCTGTATGCTTTCAAAACTGAAAATAACAGTGTTAGAGTATTACTTTTTAAAAATGCCTTTTTAGTTTTCAAACGAAGAATATGCAAACGATTTTATATTCCAAGAATTTTAGTAGAGCTACGTTTTACCCATCGAGAATAAATCCGAATGAAAATTTTCGCAAGTTATAATTCGAAAACGAAGCTTTTTTGGGTCCATGTTTACATTAACTTTTTCCTCTATTTTCGCTTGTAGAAGACGTTCATAAATTCTCTGTTTCCTAACGTTTTAAAAACATTAATCCGAGGAATTATTTTTGGTTGATAAATTAATTCACCACGAAGCTTACAAAGAACCTTGTACGTGAGAATATAAAAATGGAAATTTCTTGCGTATCAAAAATGTTATGCCCGACCGGTATTGAACCCGGGACCTCCCGATGAAAGGCCGAGACGCTACTACTCCGCCACGGAGATCGGCTAGCATATCAATTTATTTATTATCGAAGTAACAAGCTGATGCCGAAATATCTATGTTTCCTTTTAAGAAATGGGTTTTGTAGCGTGAAAAAATTATGAAGCTGATCGGGAATCAAACCTAAAACTACTCGTATATACATGAACATATATACATAAACTCTACCAAAAGTACCAGAACGATATTAAAAATCACCTAAAGTATAATTATTTAGTTATTTTCGAAGATTCACGATACGAAAAATTTAAAGATAACAAAAAATTCCTTTGTAGTAGTGTCGAAAAGATTTAAAGCAATTAACAAGAAAAGAATTACGACCTGGTAAAAATATTAAAATTATATAAGAGAATAGACTAATTATACTTTAATAGCACAAAATATTAGGGGAACAGTTATAAAACTGTAACATAATAATTGTTACTATCCTAAAAATAAATTAGAATTTACCGGAAGGCATAATTATTTAGCTATCTATAGTACATCTATATAATTATAATTGAGGGTTACCACCAAAAAATTTACACACAAATATCAAGATAATGAGATTATATAATGGTTGTTAATTTTTTGTGTACGATGTATATAGGGGAGAATGCGTATGTATGCGTTCGCATCAACGTGATCGATGACCTGTCCTATTATATTTTTAATCATCTTTTATTTTATTTTCTTCTTTTTCCTTTAGGTCTTATACTAAAATTAGAAAAAGAGGGGGAAAATGAGCGAGTACGATGAGGTTTTTTCAGTAGAGGGCAAACACGTGTTGTTTAACGGAATTAAAATTAATAATTTGTTTCGTTAAAAAGATTGACTGTCTATCGTACCTGTCTTAATACATAAAAGAGGTTGGGTTGTACTATTATTATTATTATTATATACGGTACCACCCCCTTGCTGTTGTCTTTTGGCCTATCTTCTGTATTATACAATACTAAATTACATAACATAATAATTATGTAATTCTATAAAAAAAGTTTTAATTTAAAGAGAGAGAGTTTTATATAAAGAGATAAATTTAGTATTAACGCAATCCGTACAAGTTTATAAAGGCCTGTAAAATATTTTCCACGAAAAATCTTATTTTGTGAATAAATGTTTGCTTGAACTTTACAATGATAAATTAAAACCAAATTAGAGGAATTAAGACATATTTTGGATAAAATTCTTTTTTCTTTTTTAACTTTATTCAACGGATCTATATATATAAAGAAAATATCAAGAAAAGTTTGAAAATAAATCTAGAAACTTTTACCTGAAAATTATATATATTTAAAAAAGAAAAATGATATTCATCTTTATACCAGAAGATCTAAATTAATCAATAATAAATAACAAACGGAAGGTAGATGTATGAAAGTATCATAACCAAATGTTTGTAATCGACCTGAAATAAAACGTAATTTACTACCAAATAATAGCATAGACATTCTCAAGAATAAAAAATTCCCAATTCCAGGAGTGATAAGAAGTATTTCCTCATTATCTTCTGCACCGAACTGATACAAGACCCTATCACCACGAAAAGTCCACAAAAAGAAGAAGCAAGTTCTGTATTATATAATCGACGCCTTCACTTTATTTACAACAGGGACTGGTTGAATAAAGAACATCATTACTTTCGGAAAAGAAACTCTGATTAGTATTTTTCATGTACTTCATATGCATTACACGGGCCATATTCATTAGAAAGAAGATCGGATTAGATAATGCAAAGGAACAAATTAATGTAATTAATTTGAGAGAAAGAGATAGATTCACGAAAAATGTAACAAACTTTCAGAACAATTCTACTGGTGAAAATAAATAAGAAAATTTAAATAAGCACAGATTCGAAAACGCTTCGTTTGCAGAATGTCGGCTAACGTATTAGCG
Organism: Lycorma delicatula; assembly: GCF_047948215.1. Taxonomy (NCBI): domain Eukaryota; kingdom Metazoa; phylum Arthropoda; class Insecta; order Hemiptera; family Fulgoridae; genus Lycorma; species Lycorma delicatula. The sequence goes on along the minus strand of NC_134458.1, from coordinate 106,703,235 downwards.
TGTTCTATTATTCGATTTTTCTTATTTTTTTTAGATTTTGCTTAATATTTTTTTTAAATATATACGTAATACTTTTGTTCTCTAATACTAAAACTTTTGTTTCATTTAATATCTATTTAAAATCATTCACATCTTGTTGATATGTTTTGTTTTTAATAAACTTCGACATTAGTACTACGTTTGCGTTTAGTTTTCGTGGGCTTTAATCGTACTATTTTACTGATAATTAAATTATTTTCATATGTTTATTACCTCCTTTAACAAAGCTATTTTATGCTTAATCTAAAATAGTGTGTTTTTCGGCCCCAGTTTATTGTCTTTTAAGCTAATTTTTCGAAAACTACTAAATATACAGTTAAAAAATATACAGAAACCTATTTTTTTTTTTTTTTCAATTTTTCAGATAAAATTTCATATAAAATCACTAGATTTCCCACTTAATTTGAGTCCCAAGAATTACACTCCGACTTAATATTACCGAAGGCGCAGAAATTAAAACGAATTCTTTCGCCAGCCAGATTCGTTAATAAAACGTTTCTGAACCTATATTTATATGAACTTTCTTCTTTATTTTCACTAGTAGAACATGTCCTGAAAATTTGTTACATTTTTCTTGAATCATCCTTTACATAAACAGGAATTGAGAGAAAGGGAGAGAGAGTGTGTAAGTATGTGTGTGTATGTGTGTGTGTACAATACAATGATCACTTATTAAAGGAAAAAAATATACACTAAAAAATAAAACGATTAATTAAGATCAGTAAAGTAAATGCTTATTTAGTGTATTTTACTTAATTGTACGCATATCACAGATCAGAAGTTCTTGTTAGATGAAATCTATTGCACTTTTTTCTTCACAATTTTCAGTCTGATCATTTTCATTCATTCATTTTCTTATAGCTTCCTTAACACTTCCCTAACGAATGTCTCTAAATGTCCCAATTTTTCTATTTCTTATTCATTTCATTTTATTCAATATTTCTTCTTTAATATTTCGTTGAAGGCAATTTCTGGACAAGATATATGCCTACCATATCCTAAGAAAAAAATAATAATAGGCGATTTTCTTCTTCCTTACTATTTACATTAAACTCTGCTCCTCTTCTACCTTCTTCTCAACAATTTTCCATTTTTCAGTTTGTCAATCTATTTTACATCTTTTGTTAAGAAATTTTATTTCTTTTGTTTGACCTTCCACGTTTAGAACCAAATATTACAATGCATTTGGTAAAACTTTTTCTCATTTCATTTGTGAAACTTCCCGCCTACAGAAACCTTTAACTTTAACAAAAGTTATTTTTCCACCAAGTATCAATATTACATCAGTTTAAAGACACATCTAATAAATTAAATGAAATAATTTTTACATTAAAATATTTTCAATATTTTTTATTTCTTCTAGGTAAAAATAACTGAGAGTAAAACCTAAAATATTCGATTTTCTCTCGGGTATTTTTTCTACTTAAAATTCTTATATTTGAATCTTTTTCTATCAAAATGGGGTATAAAAAAGCAGGGATTATAAATAAAAAGGCATGTTCTTCTGTACAGGAAACTTTAAAGTCATCGACAATGAATTTTTAAAACATTAAAAAACCTAAGTATATATTTATCAGTATATATAAATTATATCTGCACATTCTGCATGAGTGAAAGACGCGGGAATTTTTCAAAACAAAGAGTTTAAAATGGAATTCCACTTTCTTTACATTCAAATTCAATTATAAATATGTAGGTGCAGTTTCGAGTGCAAAAACATTATATAACTTGATTCTCAAAAATTATTTCCAGCGCAAAAGCTGTTCGTATAAATCATATAAGAATATTCTGCACAAGTGAAGAGACGCGGCATTTTTCAAAACAAAAAATTAAATTTGGAAAGCAATTTCACTTTTTTAAATTTAGATTTGATTGGAAAAATGTAAGTACAGTACTAGAGTACTAGAGTACTAGAAACACAAAACCACTAAATAATTTGATTCTCAAAAATAATTAAACACAATCAAAATTATGCCAAAAAAATCTAAACCGCCTAATTTTTATTATTAACACGTAACTACAATTTAATGACAATTAGTAGCATTCAGATTACTTTCGAAGGATACAATCAGTATTTTTTACCTACTTTTTCAAAGGTCTAAATTTGTTGTACTAAAAACGGCTTTTTTATTTTTTTTAAATTCATAAAAGTTTGCTGGTAAGTTTTAATTTGTTTGTTTCTAATAATAATTTTTTTGTTTTGTTTTACATACACCTAAATAAATTTTTAGAGAATTTAATTTTGAGAAAATTAAATTCTCTCTAGTTTTGATAATAATATTTACGCATTTATTAGTCATTTAATAAAGTTATTGTATTTAAAACCTAAAAAAAGACATGTTTTTCGTCACCGAATCTTTCTGTTCAAAACAGAAATCAGATATTGGATACCATGAAAACTACGGAAGATACAGCTCTGGAACCTATTTTATTTGATTTTTCAGGTCAAAAAGAATAAAAAAAAAACAAGTTTACTCCATACATAACGCCTTAAAAATTTCAGTATGACCTTATTCCACCGGGGGAAATGAAATATGGGCGAAATTTTTCGCTAGCCGTAACTCGATAACAAAGCGTTTTCGGACATATGTTTGTATGTTTTTTTTTCCATAATTCAAGTTCTAGAATCACTTCCAATATTATGTTCCCTTCTTCCAGAATCACTCTGTATAATGGTATACCCCTCACTAATCATTAATTATTGGATTTCCCTAACATGAAATATAATCAAATTTAACATAGTATTCTACCTACTGGGTTGGTCTAGTGGTGAACGCGTCTTCGCAAATCAGCTGATTTGGGAGTCGAGAGTTCTAGCGTTCAAGTCCTAGTAAAAGCAGTTACTTTTATACGGATTTGAATACTAGATCGTGGAGATTGGTGGTTGGCTTTCAATTAACCACACATCTCAGGAATGGTCAAACTGAGACTGTATAAGTCTATACTTTATTTACACTCATACATATCATCCCATTCATCCTCTGAAGTAATACCTGAACGATAATTCCCGGAGGCTAAACAGGAAAAAGAAATGAGCGTAGTATTCTAAAGACGGTTTTAGAAAAAAAAGTGAAAATTATTATCAATCTAGAAAAAAAATTAAAAAAACCAGTAAGACTACAAACTAAAACCTGACAAGCAACCTGCACGCCTAGACAGTCTAGTCTAATCTATTATTAAGAAAGGATTTTTTCTCTCCCTCGATTCTTACTGTATGAAAAAAAAACTATACTTCAAAACCAAATTATCTCACAATAATTGTGAAGTAACAGAAATTTAACAGGAATATTTTTTTTTAGAAATTTCCTTTAAAATATCTAAATAAAGTTTTAAAAGGAGTTACCTATGTATTCACTAATCTCATCTGTATATATATATATATATATATTATAACAGAGCTGTTATGGTAGAAGCTCGAAATTCAGCGTACATATTAACTCTAACATTATATAAAACTTAACACCGGCTTTCACCAAAAAAGTAAAGCTGGGTTAAGGATAAACTTCGTAGTTCCAATAAATATTACGACCAAATATCGATAGAGACTAGAATTCAGCTCTTAAAGTAATTCCAAAAATACTTCTTAAAAAAATGTAGGGCTTGAATCCCGATCAGGCATGTCATATTTTAACGCAACAAAATTTTCATTTACATATTCCCACGCACAAGCTTCATCTTACGTCGTGAATTAATTCATCAACCAAAAGGAATAAATAAATATAAAATAAAATGAAACTAAAAGTATTGCAGTTAAAATTAATTTAAACAGAAATAAAATGTGATCAGTTGATAAATGAAATGTTTAATCTATAATAATGTCCGTAATTCAATTCTAATAGTATAACATTATTTTTCTTACTTACAGAAAATACCCTGCCATTTACCAGTTTAATATACATGTAATAATTATTTATATCTATTTTTATAACTTAATATGTAATAGCTATAAGCCCCTAGTTAATTACATTCGCAAAATAATTGAAATTCCAAATAAAATCAAAGACAAAAAGTAATATTAAATTTTGGCAATTACATTATTACATAATTCAAGAAAAATTTTAATAAATAATTTAATTTTTTTTTAAAAGGTAAAAAAAATAACCACTTACTTTTTAGTAATTATAGTTTTTTTTTTTTTTTTAATAGTTTCACGTAATGAAAATAAAGGGAAAATTCCAAATTTATAATTTCCACGAAAATTATAAACATGATTAATGGAAATTGATAAGAGTTAAACTGTAGAAAACAAAAAGTTTCTAATTATATATCCTTAACATAACAATAAAAATAACGACGGACTAAGATTACAGTGTGTGTGTGCGTGCGCGCGCGCCCACGTGTATATATATATATATATATATATATATATATATATGTATATGTGTATATATATATATATATATATATATATATACATAAATTTTGTTTAAATACAAAGAATATGCAGTTTACTTACATTTACTTTTATCTACTTAATATGCATGTACTTCCAACATTACTTTTCAGTACATTCATACTAACTAGAGAAATATAAATTAAATACTCGGGGGATAAAACACCACCCTCTCTTCTAAAAGAAGCTGCAATTTAAAGGTATGATATGTAAATAAGTTATTCTGCAGAAATAAATAGCAAAAGAAAAAAAGATAAAATTTTATAAATAGCAAAATAAAATATTGATAAAATTTTATCACTGTATTCTTAAAATTGGCTGTACTTTGTTAATTAAATAAAAAAAACCAGCATTAATTCATTACAAAAGATAAATTGAACTTTAAATAATTATAGTTATTCTCCCTCATATCTAACCATTCATGAAAAGTCAAACCGAAATTAAGAAAAAAAAAAAATGTATTCTGGTCGGTATGTACTACATTATACACATTAGATCAAAATGGGTAGGTGTACTACTCTAAAGAAAAAAAATCTGCCCTATCATTTGTTTGTACAAATTAAGGGAAACCATGCAAAAACCACGACTACAGTTCATCACAAAGTAAATCAAATGTTTTAAGGTAGCGCAAGTATACAAAATAACTAGTAAAACATTTAGAGGCATTAATGAACACTATGAACACATATTACTTTTTACAAATTAAGGAAAAATTCAGGGGTATGTTTTACCTTTTTACAAAAAACTAAGATTTGTTTTTAAAACTCATCGATATGTAGCAATATTACGTAAAAACAATTGTTTAATTCTATTTTAAATAAATTAGGTGAAGGAAATCTGAATAAATCAGTATTTTTTTCTTTTCGTTCCGGCCGCTACGGATCGCGTTAGAATAGTTTTGACTTCTTTTTCTTTTCCCAGAAGGTTTTCATTCGTTTGTTCCGTTGTTGTCGCCTTTCTTCCCGTCCATCTATACAGGTTTATACCCTTATTTTTCTTTCTGTCTGGAAACTAGGATTCTCAAATCAATTTTCTAAATTTATCTCTATCTACATAGGTCTTTAGATATGTTTAATTTTTTTTAGATCTGTTTCTATTTCTTTAAATCGGTCGGTCTTTGTGGGTCTGTTTATGTAGAAATTATTTATACTGTTAATCTTTTGGTCGCTCATTCCCCATAAATGTCCATAAAACTGCAATCTTCTTTTCCGGATTAATTACCCTATTTTTTCTGTATATTTTTAAATCTCTTTTTCACTTTTCAATTTGTAAATTCCATCTTCATCTTTTGGTCCATAAATTTTTCTTCAAATTTTTTTTCTACTTTTGCTATTTCTTGTTTTGCCCCATGCAGTGCTTCTGGTAGGACTACAGTTTTATAATGCCTTAATTTGGAGTTATATGACAGGGATTTTTTATCGTAAATGTTCGTGAGATTACGTGCGGTTTCCATTTCTCGTACTCTACTCTTCACCCTATTTTTTTCAATAATATTCGGTGTTATGATCAATAATTTGTTAAAAAATAATAATAACGGAAGAATAACAAGGGCCTTTCTCATAAGCCAAAGTATTGAGCTGATAATAAGAAAATAATTCTGTAGTTTGGTTAGATTAGACGCAAGTACTGCTATCTTTTTTTTAAATAATTAATCGTTTCTCTTTTTTTATATAACAAAGATAGCACTTTAGTTAATAAAAAATGCATGAATAAATTACAAAAATCGACAAATAAAAATCATGATTATTTATTAGTTTTTACACAAAAGTCACACTGACGCCTTAAAAAAGTTACTATTGTGTTTCTTCTTTTTTTTATATAAAATATATATATATACGAACAAAAAATATCTGATGTGGACACTACATGACTTCCTTATACGCCTATTAAATTACATATATTTTTTATTACATTTTTTATTATTATTATTGAATTATTTATTGTAAAAGTTTTTTTTTTTATAATCAGTGATTAATAATTATTAATAAATGGATATATTTCAATTAAAAAAAAAATGTTAAAAAAAGTGAAATGAAGTCGGATTCGAACCGAAGTACCTTCCTCTGGTAAGATCCAAATATATCATTAATTAAAATTTTATTGGGCTATAACTCTGGAACCAATGAAAATAAGTACCACTGATGATATATCGTTGAAAACTCTCAATGAGGGCTTATTACTGCAGTTAAGAAAAAGTCCAAAATACAATTTGTTGGGGATTTTGGGCTTTTTTGGACACTTTTGGCCCAGTCGATTGCAATCAGAAGGGGAGGTGCACAACTAGATGTTATATCAGTCCTAAATCCAAAATTTCAACATCCTACGGCTAATCGTTTTTGAGTTATGCAAGATACATTCGTACGTACGTACGTAAAGACGTCATACCGAAACTAGTCAAAATGGATTCAGGGATGGTCAAAATGGATATTTCTGTTGAACTCTGAAAACTTACATTTTTCGCGATTACAATACTTCCTTGTATTCCTGTACTTCGTACAGGGAAGTAAAAAAAAATCATAAAATAAAAACATAACAGTAATTAACCTTCCACTTTTTTCGATGGAATATAATTGACATTTACGAGTATATAGGACACACAATACGGAAGGTACAATCCGTTAACAGATTAAGCTCATAGGTTAATGTTACATGTGTTAATACAGCACATAATTAACACTACAATATATTCCAGCCTACTATGTAAATCCTTAACTTTTGTACTTAACTAAGCATTACTAAGTATTATGGTACACTCATTCAGAAATTGTGTATAAAAGTACCGTATAGTAAAACATTAATTTAATTCTATGTTCTTCAAGTTATGGAAATTTATAGCGCTTTAAAATATGAAATATGCGCTTTATACTATATATAGTAATCACAATATTAAAATTATTATTTATTATTATTATTATTTAACCTACTATCGCTGTTTTGCGGTTAAAACATCAACTGCAATCAACTGACCGACAATTAGGTAATCATTACAAAGCTCAAGATTAAATCGAGTGAAATTGAAACCTTTTTAAATTCATCTTTATATAATTTTAAGCGTAACTTATCAGTTACTCCTTCATATTAAATGAATAATAAAGTAACAATTTTCTATAATCCGACTGAAGATCGATAACAGATCCCCAGATTCATGACTTACGTATAAATAACGGATAATGCAATATGAAGACGAACCGGAATAGTGGAACATTGAAGGAAAACAGGATCTTAGGTTAGAATATGTAATTATAAAATGATTACAACCCATGTTATAATAAAGTTTATATATATATATATATATATATATATATATATATATATATATATATATTTGTACACTTAAGGGTTATCCTTTTTTCATAATCTATTGAGTACTTTCGCAGATTTCCCTTCTTCTTCAAAACTGAATTTTTTTTACGAAAAATTAAATTTTATTATAAAGATTGGTGTTTGCTACCTCAGTGATTGAAATCGGTATTACAACTGAATAAAATTATTTTGCCGACCTCCGTGGCTGAGTAGGTAGCGTCTCGGCATTTCGTGCGGAGGTCCCGGGTACAAATCCTGATCAGGCATGACATCTTTTCATACGCTACCATTTTCCACCGGGCTAATGACTATAACTGTTGATGCCCGCTCTTTTAAAACAAAAAAAGAAGAATTTTAATAAAAAGATTTAAAAAATTACTTTTTTTGACACCGTATTTAAAAAATATATAAATTATTAACTCATGAATATTTATTTAAAATAGATACCATTTCCTTAAGACATGCTTTTCATTACTTATATTTTCATTATTATTTTTTATGCAATAATAAAAAAAATCTCTATTTTTGTTATTATTGATTTAAACAATTTACTTGTTCTCTAGACGTAAAAATATTGGTTTCAATTTTTCTCCTAAAGTAATCAGGGTAAGTGAATTTTTGTTTATTGTATTTATACGTCTGAAAATATATTTCAAACAGTTTTGTTGTTTCTTTTTGTCACTACAGAACTTTGTTTTTCAATTTTACTTTTCCGTATTCTATTTTATAGAAAACTTATTTATTATAAATAGTATTACTATAAATATTTTTTTTTTAATTTTCGTAATTACTTTTAAAAGATATTTCATACTTTGTTCATTACTAATTAAAGGAATATGAAAAAAATATTTTATTTTAATATTGTGCTTTATTAATATTATTTTTAAACTGTTTTTTTTTTTTTGTTATATGATTAATTCACTGCATAAGCTTCAGGCTTGTTCATGGGAATATGATGACAAATATTTTTACCGAATGAAAAATGGTAAATTTTACCGGTATTCGAAACCAGTACATTTCAAATGAAAAAGGAAGGCGCTACACCATTCCGCCATGAAATTCGGTGGGAAATTTATTTATCAATTCATTTTAAGTAGTTTATATTACATAAGTTTAGAATTCTGTGAAAATTATTAAATTAAATTTTTCATTTTACTGAGCAATGTTTCCAGTTACAGTTATTATTTTATGGTATGATTGTATTGATTTACTGTTTATTAATATTACTTTTCAAAAGATACAAGATTTTAATTAATTTTTATATTTTTTATGCCAATATCTAAAATGTATTATTTTAAAGCATTCAGTTTAGTTCCAAGATATCTAAAATTATTTTGTTTTTTAACTAACATCACCCTCAGAATTGATCTATTTTATATGACCAAAATGTCATTAAAATATCCAATCTGTAATTTTATTTTACGGATATAATGACGAACATTCACAAATCTTCCTATATTAAATTAAAAAATAAAGTCAATTTTCCTATAAAATAAAGTTTATTAACGCTTAATTTGAAACATATTCCAAAATTTACAAGTTTAAGACGAAGCTATTTTCTTTTCTCCTTCTTTCTAAGTACGTTTCTTTAAATAGGTTATTTTATTTCTATTTAAAATATGACAAGCTATAAAAATTTTGCCAATATTAAAGTAAAAGTTTCTTCCTAAAAAAAAAAAAAAAAATTGGAATCGGCTTGTTTGGTAAATATTAAACTCTAAATATACTAAACAAAATATTTTAGTCAAAATGAGAGATAATTTTCATAATTTTTATGCCGATTTAAATATCCTGTATTAATAAAAATAAAAACAACCTACGTAGATGCCTACACCTTTAAATTAAAAAAAAATTATCATTGATAACTTGCAAGTTTTGACCAGTACAGTTCTACCTGATACAACATGTAGATATTTATACCTATTTTTATTACGATGAAAAATAAATTTTACGAATAGGAACGCAATAAAGATTATATATGCGGGAAATAATTTTTTTTTTGTTTTCTAGTGTACATTTTTATTTTAAGTTGCAAAAAATAAGAAAATTGAATTATTTATATCATTAATGACCGTTTTACACTAAACAAAATATATAAACGGTTCAAATCCAATTATTAACTGAGCGTGGAGGACCAGTAGGAACTATATATCTAAGCTGTACAAGCACGGGAATCATCTGGCGTTGAATCTACTTGGCAATAGTGAAGAAGTAAGACGATTGAGGAAGTACATGTACTGGACTTCGCTGATCTTTTAGGGTATGCGTTATCAGCATTGGAGTGCATGACCCGTGGGATGATAAAATTGGTTATTATATTAAATATGGTTTAAATTTTTAGAATCTATACTGGAATTTTCCATATATTGAAGCTGATGGTTGGCTCCGAGTAAGCGGTCTGATTCTCTGCTAAGAATTCGGTGTCTATATTGTTTTTATCTGCCTTTAATATTTGCGACTTAACTTGGATGACAGAATCTCTTGTGACTTTATTGCTTATTATTTGTTATCTGTTATCTTGTTCTTATTATCGCTTCGTTTGCGTCACGAGAGGTGATGCATATTATTAATATTTTATGTATTTGAGGTGGGCTATCTTTGGATGGTCTCCTGACACGTTATTCTTAGCCTAACATTTTACTGACGGTTGCAATCCTTTTGGCGACCGATTGTAAAAATAAATATATAACAGACTAACCACCAAAACTTGTTTGTTTTTGTATACTCGAATAAATAATAATTAATTTATGAAAATAAATAATTCAAAATGACGAAATCATATATGCATATGCTATAACATACTTGAATTACTAAAAGACAAGTATAAAAACGGAATGTCTGTTATCTTGAGATGACTAAATATGTATTTCACATTATTATTAAAAAATAACTGGATCACGATGAAAATGAATCGAACAACTGAACACGTTAAATCATTTGGACCGATTAAAAGCAAAGAATTAGTCTAAATGAAGACATTACAGATCGTCATACAAAACATCAGACTTTTTCATAAAACACAGGTTAATTAGTTATTTATCGGCGACATTACTAAACGTTAACATTATTTATCGGTAACAGCAGGAAGTAAAATATAATGGAAAAAGAGTCGGTGGAAGGATGTTGTTTATGCTTCTTAAATTTCAACTTAGAAGTAAACGGGAAATGTTCGTTTCCGAAATACTATTCAAAAATAGAAAATAAAGGTGTTACCAAGTAGTTCCTGACAACAGAATAATTGAATGTCTGCGAACAACTTATCTGGTGGGACTGAATCCTTTTTGACCATTATCGACTTCTTGATAATGTTTTCTGAATACAGGTTTGAGTTTATCTTTTACAACACATTACGGTGTAGTGATTACAAATAATAAATTACACTCAGAATATGAACAAGTATTCAATTCAGCAAACAGCTGTGTAAGTATAGTTACAATGTAAAATTAGCAGGTAATAATAATTTATAGGAATAAGGATCACAGACGATATTAAAACCATAGAGTGAAAGGTTTGGCACTGCTCTTTAAAGTAAATTTTATGTGTTGCCTTACTCCATCAAATTCTTAGAAACGATCGGCTAGATCGCCAATATCTGTTTGGTAAAAATGTTGCCTATTAAGATTATTTTGATTTTCCCATTAGTGGAAGATTTGTGAAGATGTTTGAAAGCTCATACAACCACAAATAATTTTCAATAGTTGGGAAATGTTAAAATTTGTTTACTTTTCGTAGATAATATGTTAAAGAGGCGGACATTATATATTCAATTGATGTCTTCGGTAAAATTCTTCGTGTTCATTATTATACGGAGAATCTAAAAAAAAGTGAGCGCTGCACATTACAAACTGTCAGAGAAAAATAGATTTTGCGTTTTTATTTTTTTGTCTACGTTGCAGATACTAACTGATAATTTTGTAGATGTCATTATTGGAACCACTCTTTTTCTTGATGTCAGGAATTTTAGATGGGTAGATGGTTACGGATCGAGAGGATCTATCTATAACCACCCTGTATGAATACAATAAAAAGTGATATTCTTTCCAAGAGATAAGGCGATTTCCGTTATGACCAGCAGGCTGAACGTTATACGAAGTGATTGGAATACGGATGAAATTGTTGTTTTATCGCAGGCGTCTCCTTTCTCCTGGCAATAGATTAATAGATAACGAAATGAGATATCTGGAAACTTTAAGAATATCAAATAAATCAATCGGTCAGAAGCAGACATGGCATACTAAACGGCGTAGGTTATTATAAAGGAAATATCAATTCGATGTGGCTGTCTGTTAGTTGCCACAACGTAACGGTTTTTTTAACAACAGTAATTGCATAGCCAGTGATACAATCAGTTGTTACATCAGTCTTATCCTAAAATCAGGTATCGTTTATCGAAGATAGTCTCGTTGGTTTAGTATTTAGTAATGAAATATATATATATATTAAGTTTATTCGAGAATTAGAATAGTGTACTGTGATAAAAAAAATAGGAACTAAGTAGGTAATTAATTACCTATTAATGTATTAAGGATTAGTTAAGTTAGTATTAAAAGAAAAAGCAAACAACAAACAAATTAAAGGAAATTAAGCATGCAGAATGTTAAAAAAAACTATAGTAAAATATCTTAATTTATTAATATTAACAATTTTTTACGGAGAAAAAACCAATTATTACAATGAAATTAAATAAACGTGTAATATTACACTTTTAATTTATCGGAAGAGTTGCCGGCCTCTGTGGCGCGAGTGGTAGCGTCTCGGCCAATTTCAGAGTTCTCGGGTTCGAATCCCGGTCAGGCATGGCATTTTCACACACGCTACAAATCATTCATCTCATCCTCTGAAGTAATGCTTAACAGTGGACTCGGAGGTTAAAAAAAAAAAAAATTATCGGAAGAGTAAATAAAAATGAAAAAATAATTAATAATCTATTTAAATTAAATATCATGTAATTAAGATAAAAATTTATAGATAATAAAAATAATGAAGTTAATCAAACATTTAATAAAAAATTAATTTAATTTAATTAAAAAATTTAATTGTATTTTTTATTTATGAATTAAAAAAAAACAATAAATAATTATTAATAGTGTTTATAATAACTGTAATAAAAAATATGTTAAACAGAATAATATTACATGTAACATAAAATGAAAAACGAATTTTAGTAAATTAAACTATAAAATCATTTACTTATTGTTATAATTAAAGACGCAATAACTACTACATAAAAAAATAATCTACGAAATATATATTTTAACAGAAAAACCCAACATAAAATATTAATAGCAATATCAGATAATTAAAAATTATTTCAATGAATATATTACCTACTGGAACATTAAAAATGTGGGAAAAATATAATTAATGTGACAAATATCATCTGTTGTTAGGAACTAATTACATGAGAGTAAGGAGAAAATTAAAGAAGTACTATGAGCTTCATTAATGGTTCTTTTCCATTTTCCCATGAAACCATAAGATGATGATAAAACAAAAAACTACTAAGTACGTTGGAGTGTACGCCATTCAACATTTTCAGTATTCTTACAGCGGGTAAGGGAATTAGGTTTTTTCTTCATACTTATCCCATCTCTTCCGTCGATTTTTATTTATTGTTCTTCTTGTGTTATACCTTATAGAAATACCTTAACATCTTATTTTGTAGTATATAACAGTAATTTTAATATAAACAACAACAAAATAAGAAAGAAAAAGCGAATTCCATTGGAATAATTAGTTCATTAGCAAATGTTTATTTATTTTTAGTGTTATTTGCCGTATGGCAGATCCTTTTTACTTGTCCGTCTCCATTTTCTTCTATTCCTAGATAAACCCTTAAGTTTGATAGCTCCCATTTTCTTTTATATTATCTATAACTTTTAATCTTCCGGCTTTACCTTTTAATTATCTTCTGCTGATCCTTCAAGTGTTAATTTAGTTAATCGTTCTCCCAGCCTTCTATTCTGAATCGTTGTGAATCATTGTTTTTAGTTCATTTTATACTTTTCCAACAAATTCTCTCTAGTATGCACTATTTCAACTGATGGAGTTAAGAAATATTTGATGGAGTTGATAATTCAATTAGGAAAGAATTAATTGGAGTTAATTTTGTATCGGTTTAAACATAAATTTTTGTTTAAAGCTCCTTCATATGTTCACATAATTGTTACCGAGACTATTATTAAAATTAAACAATATCGAGGAGCGTCGCTAGCGATCGCCCTAGCAGGTATGATAAATTGACAAAGAGGCGGCGAGGCTACCTCTATAATCTTAAAAATAGGATTTTTCGACATATTCTATACCTTGAAATTCATTTTATTAAATAAGCAAGAATTATTTTGGATATGTTAATCGTGTTAAAGAATTCTGAATAAAAGTAATCTTATGCGCAAAGCAGTTTTTCGATTAGCATTCTCGTTTTTTTTATTGAAGTACATTAAAGTCCCACAGTAACTACCATAAAAATATTCAGGCTTTAGAAGTGGTCCGACCGAGATCAGCTGATAATGATCGGTCAAAAACGACTCAACCAATTTATACCAAATTTTAATACGCGTATCTAAATTTTAATAGAACTGATGTAGTAGTCTGGAAATTTTCGAGTTTCAAAATGTTATACACAGGCATATTTAATATAAAACACATCCCGTCAATTATTTTTCATGATTTATTTAATATTTATATCGAACATTGTTCAGCATACAACCATGCTTTTTCAAAACAGAAATTTGTCTCCGGATTTATTTTCAAACTATGTGATCATTCTTTTTATTTTACAAAAAAGATTATTTAGGAGCAGGTCTGGCTATCTGTACATGGAACTCTATGTACAATTCCATCTTTAACCCTATGCAGAAAATGAAATCAAAACACAAATAAACATTCTGTCAAGCTTAAAGTTTCATTCGATCATTTTCCTACTACATGAAGTTTCTTTCACATTTCAATATAAGACTTTTTTTTTTTACACACAACTCTGTGCCTAAACACATTTATGTTGAGATAATGTTTCTTGCAACTCATTTACATATTAGATCTCAACATAAGAGAATGTGATGAACAAAATATATCCCCCATTCCACTTTCCAAAACAGCGCCCTAGGGGCACCCGTTTGTTACCAGTTGATGGTGATGATCGGTCTAGCGTCCCACGAGATGCTCTCGCATACCTTACCACTCTAGCCTCACACGCAGTCCCCACGGGAAGCCCATTATTGCTTAACAGAAATTTTTTAATTTATTTAATATTATTTTATTTAACGTAAATTTATTTCTATTATTTTTGTAATATTATTCAATCGCTTGATTCGAATCATTCAGGCAAACCCAGCTCACACAATGATAGAAACATGGGTAAAAATTTGGTTACGATTGATCGAGTAGTTTTCTTGTTTATCCCGAACAATCGAAAATCCTCGTCCTCTTTATATACGAGTAATAGCACAGATATAGATCTTGAAGGTATAAGAAAAAAAATAATAATAATAATTTAAATAAACACATTAGACCAAATTATCAAAAGTAATTAATATCTACGAAAATAAAATATTTTGTACAAAAAATTGTTTCTTGAAGTAATTTTATCAAATGATGGTTCAGAGTAGAAAGTGCGTAGCAATAAATTATTAAGGAAAGGATTTTGGAAAATAATTCCAGAAAATTTGTTGTAAGATGTGAATAATCTGTTACAATAAAAAAAAAATGGAGCGATAGCACTGATAAACATAATTTTTGTTTCCTAACATGCAATACATGATTTTAATCTGTTTTTTGCTGCTGAAAACGAATATGAACTCGGAATCTTTCTATCGCTCACAATTTTTGAAAACTTTTTCAATTTTAATTAAAGTTTTTTCTTTATTTTTCTACGTATAGTAAACATTTTAAGCTTCTATATTGTATTTTGTTAGCTCGTTTTTTATTGTTTAACTTTATTAACATAATTTGTAAGCTATAAATAAACAATACCAGACAAAGAATTAATCGTATCATAGTCACACATTATGACATCATATCTAATACTGAAGAGTGAGCCTTCATGGACAAGATTAATCATGTCTGTTCAGGTGAAATTATGTAGCTGAAAACATAGCTATGTTGTTTGTATTAAGCACTGGCTTTAGGAATGAATTAATTTTGCACAGTCTTATTGCTGTCTTAAGTTTGCTAACAGTGCAGTGTCATAATGCCTCGAAATTGTGTAAGTGATGTGGATGCCTTTTGTTATGTATGTGGTGAGTTTACCGTAAAACCAAATAGAAAAAACATTACACCTTTAATTAAAAAAGCATATCGTTTGTACTTTCGGCGTAAAATTGGTGATCAGGATAAGATGTGGGCTCCTCATACAGTATGCACTAATTGTTCTGTATATTTAAGAGGATGGCTGAAAGGTACACGGAAGGCTTTGCCATTTGGTGTACCTATGGTCTGGCGTAAACCAAAATGTAACCGATTGTTACTTTTGTTTAACAAGTGTATCTGGAAATTCTAAAAACCAAACATAATGTAAAATATCCTTCATTGCAATTTGCAATCAGGCCTGCACCTCACAGTGAAATTATTCGAGTTCTTGAGCCACCTGTGAATGTATGTTGCGAAAGCAGCGATGAAGAATCAGGCAGTTCTGAAGAAGACAATAATGATTTCGATTTTTAATTATCTTCCTATAAGCCACATCTTATATCACAAGGTGAATTAAATGATTTGGTTAGGGATTTAAATTTATCAAAAAATCAAGATGAACAGTTAGGATCAAGACTGCAAGGTTGGAATTTACTTCAAAAAAATACAAAAAGTTCTGGCTTTCGAAGCCGACAAAAAGAACTTTCTCAGTACTTTATTGATGAAAATAATTTAGTTTATTGAACAAACATAGATGAGCTTATGTCGCACTTAGGAACAAGTTCATAAACTTGAGGACTGGCGCCTTTTCATAGATTCGTCCAAATATAGTTTAAAAGTAGTTCTACTACACAACGATAACAAATATCCTTCGATAACAATCGCTTATTGTAATAATTTGAAAGAAACATACGATGTGAAGAAAGACGTTCTTGAAAAAATAAATTATAAAAAACATAGGTGGAACATATGTGATGATTTGAAAGTTATAGCTTTTTTATTAGACATGCAGTTAGGCTATACTAAGTACATGTGTTTTATTTGAGAATGGGACAGCCGAGCTAGGGGTAAAGATTATGTTACCAAAGAGTGGAAGAACCGAGACAACTTAACTCCAAATAGGAAAAATATTATTCATGAGCCCTTAGTTGAACCCCAAAAAATAATTTTACCCCCTCTCCATATCAAGCTAGGACTAATGAAAAATTTTGTAAAAGCAATGAAAAAGGATAAGCCCAGATTTTTGTACATCAGGCAGAAATTTCCGAATGTAAGAAAAGGAAAAATTAAAGAAGGAATATTTGTTGATCCTCAAATAAGAGAGTTGCTCAAAGATGGTGTATTTCACTCAATGTTAAATAATGTAAAAAGTGACAGCTTGGGCTTCATTTAAAGACGTTTGCAAACATTTTCTCGGCAAACAAAAATCCGACAATTACTACGATATCGTTAATCAACTTCTTACTTCATAAAGAGCTATGGGATGTAATATGTCTTTGAAAATACATCTCCACTCACATCTGGATTTTTTCCCGGAAAACCTCGGAGACATAAGTGATGAACACGGTGAACATTTCCACCAACACATTTCGGTGATGGAAAACCGCTGTAAAGGGAAATGGAATACAAACATGCTAGCCGATTACGGTTGGACATTAATTCGGGATGTGCCTGAGGCTATTTATAAAAGAAAAGCATCAGCAAAATCATTCTAACACAGGTATGACCATGCAAAATTATAAATTTTACAGATTTTAACTATATTTTCCCTTAATTTTTTTTGAAGCGTAATTTATTTAAAACTAAGATGATAGAAAAAATTGTATTTACAGAACTGTAATGTACGCAAAAAAGCAATTCAAGAAACGGTATCACACTTAGAGAAACATTAATTTTTTTTTTGTCTATCAGTGTAATTAATGATAAGGCGAATAAACTTATAGTGTAGAATGAACACCCAGAATATTACGAGGAAAGCATATGAATATGTTTCAATGAAGACGAAATGCGGTAGATGAAAAAAAAATTATGGAAAGATGGACAGCGTATAGAATGCATGAATATCGCATGCACTGTAACACCAACGTTTAAGTTACGTTATGACGAAGGAATATAATATAATAATCATTACTGTCCTCATTGTAACAGACAGGTACAAGACACTTCAACTTAATCCATACAAATTATCTAAGAAAAAAATCAAATTTTTGCTAACCAACCAGTCTTTATCGCTGTTTCTCCATCACTACCTTTATCATTTGCTCCTTTCTAATCGTCTTTCAAGGACAGGTTGGTAAATGGATTTTACAAATTGTCTTCTACAAATTCCTTTTACTTCAATATTTTTAAGTAATTTTTATTTTCCTTAAAACAGGTATCTAGATATACTTAAAAAGGAGATTATAAATCAACGATTCACAAAGTCATCAATTTAAGTTCATCGACAATTTATAGAAATATTAAATAATACTGATGCGTGTAACATTCCGCTAATGGTATGTTTTTTGGATTTATCAACATTTCAGGTCATAGGACAGTCTATACATAATGTTTAATATTTAATTATTTATTTTAAGAACCACCAAGAAAAATTTCACAAAAAAGAGAGAATCATACTTCCTATTAGGAATCGAATAATATTTCCATAAAATATTGATTAAAATTTAATTTGTAGAAGTTTCCTCCTTCAAATTTCTTTTACTAAATTTAATTTTTTACTAGTAAACTATAAACTCTGTCGCATAGACAAATATTGAAAATCTTTTTCAATAAAGTATCTCCTAAAAATATATTTATATTAATTTTGTAGGCTACTTTCTAATATATAAACGTTTCTACCGTGTATCTTTATCGCATAAATATGAACTCCATTTTTTTAAGGATAAAATACCCTTCGTAGATAATCTAGCATAAGCAATCGTTAAAATTTTAGTCGAGATTAATCGACTATTTAAAATTAATTCTGAAAGTTTTGTCAAAAATTCTCAATTATGTTTGCAAATCATGCAAACATAATCATCATGATTATAACAAATATACAAAATTTAAAACACCGGGCTTATTATTTTCTGTAATATAACAATTCCTGAATTCTACCAATCCCATCGATAACACTGTCAAGTTTTTAATACGTTTTTTAAATCCTTGACGGAGTAACGATTAAAGGACTGCAGGATTAATGTTTACAGAGACGTTCTTAATATTATTTTATCTTGAGGGAAAATTCTAGAGATCTGCTGATTTACTTCGTCGTGGTAATAGTCGTTACATGAATTCGACATTTGAGGCAGAGTAAAGAGTATTTTTTCTGAATAATATTACAATAAAACTCACAATAAAAAAACAAAATTTCGATTCCACAACCGGTTAGAACTGATATAAACAAACATCATTCTACTCGAGTATTCTAGTCTGTATTTCTTGAGTTCACTGAACATTTTTTTTTTCATCTCCTCCCCTGGGCTGGATAAACGTGAAGCATAAACATAGCCCGGGGGAGTGTCCACTACTTTAACTGGCATTGAGAATAAAGAAAACAAATGAATAAGTTTTCTTATTTTATATTATTAATCGTATTCCCCATATCGTACGTAAAGATCCAAGACGGCTGATGACAAAAGTACGCGGATGAGAAAGATGAATCTGGTTCGTCGATGATGTTATAATAACAGCCAGAAAAAAATAGTTAAAATATTATGCTACCAATTCTCTTGATTGATTATCAGGCATAATTTTAAACGTATTTTACAATTAAGGGCGACTTTGACAACGACAGATTCCTAAACTAGAAGAAAACTAGCTAAGGAACCAGAAACAATAGGACTTTGAATCGCATAACTCTAAATCCAGTACACCAATTTAATGTTGCGTAGGTTTGTATAAAATATGACAGTGTCAAAGTTATAAACCAGCCCTTTCCAGTTGATAATTTGCACACTTAATAAGCATAGAAATTAAGGATTAAATTTTACATCAGTACATTGTGGGTGCAACAAACTTAATGGTCAAGTAAATAACAGCACAGACAGAAATATACAGTTATGTATATACACGTGCAAATACACACACGCGCACAAACGCACACACACACACACACACACACACACATATATATATATATATATATATTATGTATATAAGAGATGGCAATGACTTGATAAAATAAACTGAAAAAAAGTTACTTGGCAGGTAGAACGAAGACGATACGCGTGAAGGACAAACATTAACAAAGTTGACTCAGTTGACAATAGCTTTTAAAGAGCATCGGTGAGGTGAACTGGTCACTGACTGGATAGACCATTACCTTATATACATATAAACAGTCAATTCACTTCTACTTGATCTTTTACATTGTTTAGGTACATGCAACATAGGGAAATAAAAAAAAATGTATACAATGAAACATTTGACAGCAGTTTCATGTGTTTTTTTTAAAATCTTTTTAATATTCTAGTATATTAACCAAAATCTTTTTACACGTGACTTAAAATAATAATATAAAAAACAGGAAAAGATTACATCCGTTAACTAATATCAATTAACTCTCGTACAACGGTCAATTTATTATTATAACTATATGCTTTCATATTTAATGTATTCAAGTGCATCAATATTAATAAAATGGAAAATGCCTGCCTGTAAAGATTTCTTTCATAGTCTGATTATACAAGAATGGTTATTCTTATTCTTAATATTATTCTTCATAAACTTAAAGCCATTTAAGTTTTATTTAAATAAAACCTTTATCGTCAGTATTTCAGAAATAAACCCCTGGGGACGGCGTTCTCCTATCTCTAAGGCAAAAATGTTTCTCTACTATTTTCTCGTTTATTGTGAGTTATTAAAAATACGGTACAGAAAAAATTAAAAGGATTTAAAAAATTTTATTTTAAACATCATTTGAGATCTCTGTTACTCTCCACGGCGAAAAATCGTTTTCTGTCAATTCTCGTTTATTCCAAATTATATCATTTATATTGACGGGGGGAAATAAAACCGATACAATTTAAAATAAATATCACCTAAAAACCTGTTTGAATTCTTAACCGGAGGCTGTATTACTTTCAAAATGATATTTTCCTATTTTAACTCTGTAAACGATCAAAATTTTACATTAAAAAAAAAAAACAAACATTTATCTAATATTTTAATTTTTAATCGTGAACCAAAGTTAACTATGGTCAAAAAGATTAAAAATATTTAAAAAAAAACTAATGTTAGTGAAATAAAAAGAGATCAGTACAATTTAAACCGAAATTTAAAAAAATCAAAATTATAAAGAAAGAAATGTGTTGAAAGGTTATTGAAATAAGTTAAA
Organism: Lycorma delicatula; assembly: GCF_047948215.1. NCBI lineage: Eukaryota > Metazoa > Arthropoda > Insecta > Hemiptera > Fulgoridae > Lycorma > Lycorma delicatula. The sequence continues at coordinate 106,682,056 of NC_134458.1, read as the reverse complement.
AGAAAGAAAAACGCACAAAAATCGTTTACAAATAATCAACTTAAAATGTAAAACCAGACAGCCGTGCTAATTGTTAAAACAATCATCACCAGAAAACACTGAAGAAATAAATAAACAGTAATAATAATAAAGAAATAATTGTAAATATTCATAACAATGTTTATAGAATAAAAAAAAATATACATAAAATTTTTGTTCAAAAATTAATAAGTGTTGCTTTAGGAAATCCTAGTTAAAAGCGTAAAAGTTATCTAAAAACAGTCGAAATCACTGAAATCTACATTGTAAATTGCCCATATGAAGCAATGAATTGGAGCAATGCATTGAAGCGATTTTTATTTTTTATTCTTTATTATTAACTAAATAATAATTATCAAAATTTATTATGGAATAAATTATTATAAATTCATAATTTGTATACAACCTGAATAGGGCATATCTGTGTTGTTATATTATATACATTAAAATAATATTAAATTAGTAACGATAAATACCTATTCAACGCCCGTTTACAATTCCAGTCATAAAAAATGCAATAAATTAACGAAAATATCTCAAAAATGTTTTTTTCTGTACCAAAGTAATGTTTAGATTATTTTTTTATAAATAAAATAATAATATATAGCACAACTTTCCTTTACAGAATAATTAACCAACTACCGTAATTTTTACGCCAGATCTATTCCATAAAAAAAAAAAAAAAAAAAAAAAATGCACTTAACTACTGAATTTTTATATTTGAATTATATTATTTGATTGTCCACTTTCTCTGAAGTTACTCACGTGCTCTCAGCGTTGTATAAATGTTAATTATTAATCATGGCTGTGCTGCAAATAATTTTTATGATAAGTTCTACAGGATACTTAAGCACTTTTTAGAATCATTTGTTGGCATAATTTAATAATCTGTTAATTTTCATGATTGATTTATTATGTAATTATTATATTAGTTTTAATTATAGTCAAAAAAAACCTTAAATTACTGTCCGTTTAATTTTTTTAAATATTTATTTATGATTATTTTTTAATTAATTTTTTATTTTATTGTATAATTAATCATAATTGTAATTATAATCATTACGTGATCAATAAAATAGCCAATTTTAAATTTTAAAAAGCATTTTTGATGAAGTAAAAAAAAAAAATGGTTTCCGATTAAAACAAAAGTGACATAAACCATCCTCAATTTTTTTTTTTTTAATTTTCATATTCCCAGCACGTGTTCATATTCCCAGCAAGTGTTATGAGCAGTTGCTCAGTAGAACACTTTCCGTATCAGAGGAAAAAGTTGATATTGTTTGTCGCGCGTACAAACTCAGTACATGTAAATTTATTATAACGTGAGTTCAGATTTTAGAAACGACTGCGCGGAGGATTTTGCGAAAACAGTTTAAGATTTTCATTTAAATTGCAGATAATGCAAAGTGATGATTATCATACGCAAAGATTTCTTATGGAAATGCAAGTTGAGGAAGAAGTTGGTTTACTTCATACTCTAATTTTAGGTAACCAGTAAATTTCACGTAAGTAGAAAAATCTATAAACATAAATTATAATACGTGGAACAGCACAAAATATATACGGGCCGTTCTTTTTTCATGATCAAACATTAACTGGAGGAATTTATCAAGATATGTTAAGTGAATGATTAACCCTTCAACTTCAGGAAAAAGGGAAAACTTAATTTTCATACAAGATGGAGCACCTACTGTCAATGCAGTCCACCAATAGAAGTTGAAAATTATCAGGGCGAATGCTTGTCATGACGTTGGATTGATCGTTCAACAGACCAAAATATACGGAACAACAAGCTGGTCTTCAAAAGTCCGGATTAATTAGCTTGTGACTACTACTTTCTGTGGAGTTTTGTTTAAGACATAGTCACTGTATCACTCCACTTCCGGTAAATGTAAATAACTTAGAAAATCGTGTTTCAACAGTTGTTACTATGTTGGGCAGTATATGATCAACCAAATCGGTTGCATTATATGCTTGATTGATGTTTGAGACTAATCGGGGTTTTATAAACCATTACATGTTTTAACTTGATCTCCGTACGAATGGTAGTGTCTCTGCCTTTCATCGGAGATTCCGAGTTCGAGTCTCTGTCAGGCATGGCATTTTTCAAATGATACGAAAGTCATTATCATCACTAAGTAATAATTTTAGGCATCAGTCGGTTGTTGCAGTATAAATAAATAAAATCATACGTAATTACATAGAATACAATGACCCGGTAGTTTAGAAATATCGCTGGATAGCTGTTAAATTAAAATATCTAACCCGTTCTGGAATCACAGAAACACAACAAATAAAAAGATTTACAAAAAAAAATATTTTCATAAAAAACCCACTTAATTATTTCGTGTTTTTGTGTATTTATTATAATTCTTTTTTTATAAGAAATTAATTTTGTTCTGGATGAAAAATACCAGCCTAACCGAACACAAAATCATCCAGATGAATGGTGCAGAATTAATTTCTACGTAACATATAATCTAAATTGAAAAATAATGTTTAGTCCTCTATATGAGTTAGGTTTGAAGTACACTGATAGATAACTAATAAGTTAACTGATAGATACAATATTAGGGTAGTCATCGTTAATAAATCAATACACTGTTCTTCGGATGACAATAATTCTTCTGGGTATTGACTCGTGTACCTTAAAAAATAATAACTTGTAAGTTATTAACAGCTTATTGTTTCCACCTTCACTGAACGAGAGTTATTTATACAAGAATTAAGAATTAAAAGGATATACCGATGTATAATTATATAAGAAAATTAAATCGATCTTTATACAAGGAAAAACGTCGTAAATCTTTTGGAAAATGAAAACTTTTGAAATTTTATACTTTGCATGAGGTTTTTTTTAGTAGCGAATAAGCCCACTTAGGACTACTTAAAGTAGTTAGAGGTGTCTCTCTGCCTTCTTTTTTGTCCACATTTCTCTCATTCTTCTGCTGTGAGCCACTTTTCTCTCTTTAAACCAGGTTTTTCCGATCTTCTTCTAAGGTTATCCTCTTGGTCAACCTATAATTTCTGTATTTTTATGCGAAAAAGTTATTCTGTTCTCAATGTCTGCTTGAGTTATTCCTGCCAGCTTTAGGTCATTTTTAATTTCACCACTCCATTTTATCGTGTCTGTATTTGCTTTACTTCTGTTTTCATAGCATTCTACTGTATGTGTCCATTCTTTTGATATATCCGCAAAATTTTAATCTGCGTTTTCTTATGTCCACGTGAATGTTTGTGCACAGTTTAATTTCCTGATTCCTTCTGAGTCTGTACTGTTCACCAGTACATTTTGATCCTAAAATCTTTCTAATTATTTTGCGCTCCTTTTCTCAATGTTTCCTATGACTCTTTTCTACTTAAAATAAGTGTTTCTGATCCACAGAGACATTCCGATTTAATGACTGTGTTGTAATGTAACTTTGTGTGAAAACAGATACAGTTTTTGTTATAAACGTTATAGGTGATACGATATGTCGATTCCAATTTTGAGATCTAATTCCATCAGCTGTTTTTTTCACTTCCGTTTTGTTGAATCGATTCACCGAGATATTTAAATAGTGCGACTCGTTCGATTTCACCATATTCAGTTTTCATGTATTCTGGCGCTTGCTTGTTACTGATAATGTATACCGTTTTTTCGAATGAAATCTGAAGGCCGACTTTTTCTGCGGTTTCTATAAAAGATATTTATTACATTTTATTATAAAAGGTTTTTTATTTATGAATCCTCTCATGTAAACGCGACAAATTTATGAAAAACCGTTTCCTTATTTTTAATGATTACGTTTCATTAATATTTCATCAGGATTATTTAATCTGATTAGTTTGAAAACAATAATTAATAATTCTGCAAGATATAATAATAAAAACCAAAAAAATCCCCTTCTTATAATGAATTCTATTTTAATCTTACGAAATACGCAGTAAGTATTGCACAACTTAGTTGTTAGTATGTAACTTAAACAGTAATATTTTATATTATTTACAAGTATGTGTATTTTTCAATACACATAAATCTTTGTAACTAATAATAATAGCAAAACGTTTGTAAGGAACTATACGGTACAATAAAAATGCAACACTTCGGTGACAAAAACATTTTATAATATAATAATACATTTTTTAATAATAATATTAAAATAAAACTAATATTTCTTTTTCGGCTAATCAATATATTGCATTTTATAGAACTGAACGAACAGTACAATAAAAATAATTACAGTATTATAAAAAAGTAATGACTTTACTGGAGAAATGTTATGCTACTATATATCATGGTGGAAAGAAATCTTCAACCGGCGACGAGAGGATTTAATATTGATTGTACCGTCAATTAAAAAAGATGTACTATTTTGTTTGACATTGAATTCTCTAAGTTTGTTGTGAATCAGCGAACGCCTTTGTCAAATTTAACGAATGAACAACTACGTCATTGAATGAGGAAATGAAATTTTTCTACTTAACGAAAGTATACCTTCCCCCACTTGTATTAGACGGGTGCGTGCGCATACACACACACACACACACACACACACACACACACACAGACAAATTAATCTTTCTTGAATATAACTAACCACCACTTCTATACATATCGGTTAAATTATTCAGTTGTATAACAAACTAGCTTTTTAACAGACATAATTTTAGTGGAGGATATATTTCTAATCCAGGCGTAGACAAAGATTATAGCTGTACTTGTATTAAACATATTGTTAATACGTTACCAGTTGTACAGGGGTGTTGTTTAAGCGCTTTATCGCGATAATACTAGTAGGTAGGTAGGATACATCGGTATCCTGCTGCTGTCTGCATTACATTAAAGGTTGTGGCTAGAGAAAGACCTGAGGGGCCAAGGGCATATACTCCCTCCGACATAGAAATTACCATTTTATTATTATTTCTAACTACTAAGACTAATAACTTAAGACTAACAACAGACAGGATGGAATATTACGATGATGATGATGATGATGGTGATAATTGCTGAAGGCCGAAACCAGCAGTTCGAAATTTTTTTTATTTTAATTTTTTTAACCTCGGTACGCTTCCTTGTATCATCATCAAATTCTTTAAAATTTTATTTTAAAATAAACGTGATCCCAACATTACGTTTTTCTACAACTATATTAACATTAAACAACTTGTAATATTATAATACATTTAAATAATATAAATGTATACGATAATAATTCTCATACTACGAGTAAAAATACTATTTTATAACGTTAAAACCATTACCGTGCAACCAGTTGTAACTGAAATCTAAACCAAGGTCTAATAATACAACACAATATAAACTTCAATTATATTATAAATACATAAACTGAAAAATACTTGTAGTTTTAGAATCAGGAATTAGTTTCTTCTGCATTTAATTAAAATTCTAATGTAAAATACGACATCCATTTATAGATTTATTTAAAATCTGTTGTAACATTTATAAATCTTATTACGGCAATTGTTCATAATGAAATATAAATTCACAACAAAAAAAAATCCTTAAAAATATATTTCCTCCTTATTTTTTATTATATAAATATTTTAACCGATGCAAACGAGATCTCTATTAATATTTTAAATCGCTCACTTTTCGTCTTTTACAAAAATACAAAATTTCAAACAGGGTCATAATTAAAAAATAATACTTTACATGATGATAAATATAAATCGACTGTACGGATATCCAACTGGATTATGGAAAGGCTCATTATATGAAAAACTCGAAACCGATATAAACTTGTTGACAAAATTAGAGCGCTGACTTAAAGATAAAATATGACTACAATCGGAGGAATTGCACATTGATGGGGGTTTAATAAACCAAACATCTGATTTAATGATGAGGCAAAAGACGGGTCTTTCTTTTCTCTAAAGTTATACACCGTATTTATTCATCAACAAATGGTTTGTACATAAGATTACAGAACTCATGTACTCGTATGAATCTGGGTACTGGAGAAGGAGGCAATATAGTACACTAAGATTTATAAAAAATCCAAAAGTTGAATCTAAATCAAAGACTGAGATAAGCCGATTACGTTGTTAGACGGTAAAGTAATGAACAACAGCGATGATAAATGTTAAATATAAACAAAGGAAAACGAAGAGAAAAACGAAGGCCGAAATTGAAGCTGCTACTCAGAGTGTAAGCCGATTTGGAAAGGTCGGGTGTCCGTAACTGGAATATACTGGTTCGGAATAAAGACGGCAGGGAAAATATTATTTAGAGATCCAAAGTTTATCCTGAACTGTAGTATTATTAATTAAGGTAAAGAAACGGTTAATTTATTTTAAAATTATAACTAACTATTCTTAAAAATCGAAAAACTCCAGCGCCTTTTTGTCTCAGAAGTATAGTAGATTTTGTTCGTAGTAGCACGCTTTAGAATGATATATTTACATCTTATGAAATTTTCAGTGGAAATATGATTTTTTTTTTTTTGCTGCGGCTTGATTTCTAATTACTTCTTTTTGTCTTTGATCACGATAGTTCTATCTTAACGGTCAAAGGAAAACGTAAGACTGCTAGTGTACACACCTAGCCGTAGGCATGCTTGCAAGGACTGTACAAGTTACTTATATCCTAGTCGCATATATTAGTGATTAGTCACACTTGTAATTAGTTTTTAATAAACAGCCGTACTTATCGGCACCCAACCGATGCCGTATAATTTGAATAAACAGTATGAATCGGTCTGTAATAAGTCTAAATAATAACTTCATTGTCATTATTATTTGATTTTATAAAATGAAACCGTTTTCTCACATATGAAATTTTAAAAATATATATATTCTAATTCTATAATTCTTTAAGTAATATATGCTGTCTTCTTTTTCAATGACAATTTTCCTTAAAAACACATATATTTCCCGGGAAAAGGAAAGTATATCTCAGAAACATTTCATCAGTTTCTTGAAATATACATTATAATGTTAGATTTATAAGACATTTTTTATCATCATCTTGTGTTCTTCCAGGAGGCAGATTCCTTACGGCAACGCTGTTTCCATTTCCATCCATTTTTATCCCAAACATTCTCCTACGTCCGCTTGTAGTTTCCAATCTTCACCTCATTTTTTAACCTCATCCTTATTCCTCGGTTCCGATTACTGATCCTTCAAACGCATTTATCAAGATGTCCTACCCGGTTTTCGTTTTTTTCTGTACTTCCCGCATGTACTCTTTCTTCTTTAGTTTTGTTAAAATTTTCTCATCCCTTACTTTATCCGTCCATCTTACTTTGTCGTTACTCACATCTCAAAAGCCTCAATCCAGTTCCTCTCCCCATTCCTCATCGTCCATTGCTCACTTCCATATATCAATTAGGCCAACCGCCTCCTAAACTCTAAATCTAGGCTTTTACGATATAGTACTCTTCTTACTGAAGATTCCTTTGCCATCGCTATCGTTCCTTTTATTTCCACTGCACTCTTCCACTCCTCTAACACCATAATCCTTAAATATCTTAAAATTTTACTTTTTTTTTATTCTTTCTTCACTTGTCCTTACCGGTAAATCCTCTAAGTTGTTTACTTCCGTTATTTCAATTTTTACTATAGTTATTTTCATTCCGTACTTTCTTTTGTAGCATTGCATATTATACACAGTTTTTTATAGCATGAATTTATTAATCGGAGAGAAATTTAGCTCGAAAATAAATAAGATAAAAGAAAAACTAATGAAATATGAAAAAAAAAGTAGGACAGTAAGCATTAAATATTAATACAGAGAAACAAAATATAGTAGAACTATAGTAAGGAAAATTCTGTTATTTGGAAGGGAAAATGATAAATGACGGTTAAAGTAATGCAGTAAATACATCAACAACGGGGAAAAAAGAGATAATTCATTTTAAAAAAAAGAAACCTGGTAATATCAAATATAATTTTAAGAATCAGGAAGAAATTCTGAAAATATTGGGAGCACGTTATTGTAATTTAATACAAGCTACAGGGAAAATTGAGACTGGAATACATAAAACATTAACTGACGATGTAGGTTGCAGTCAGTAAATACTCTGCGCTTAAAAGAGTAGCACAGAACAGAATGGAGACTAACATCAAACTATTTAAGAGAGTGATAACTAAAAAGGAATTTTTTCCCCAAGAGAGTAAATTTTTTCTTTTATACTAATCGTTTTATTATTTGTGTATACCTTATTACTCTTATTGTTGTTAGAGATTTCTACAATTTTCCATAACAGCGGTTTATTTTCTTTTTTTTACAATAATAACCAACATTTCAATATTCCTTCATTTTTAATGAAAGATTCGCCAACACAGTTTAAATTTTAAACAGTTCGCTGATCATACAAATAAATTCTTAATTTACGACTGTGCTAATACCAGCTAATGTACAACTAATAAACATATTATACATTTGTAAATATATATATATATATATATATATATATACAGAGTGATTCAGGAGTATAAGGCAATACTTTGACAACTCATTCTAGAGGCTAAAAATAAGAAAAAAGTTCATATAAACATAGGTCCGAAAACGCTTCGTTAGCGAGTTATACAGGGTGAAAGATTTCGCCCGAGTTTCAGTTCCTCCGTGTAAATTAAGGCTTTCTGAAATTCTGGGAAGGTCAATTAAGGGGCAAATTCAATTGTTTCTTATGGTTTTTGAGTGGGGAAATCGAAGAAAATAGGTTCCCTATTTTCCCCCGGTGAAATGAGGTCACACTGAAATTTTTAAGGAGTATATACGGAGTAAACTTGATAGTTTCTCACGATTTTTGACCTGAAAATCAAATGAAACAGGTTCCAGGTCTGTATATCCCGTATTTTTCATGATATCCAACGTGTAAAAATAAACATTTCTTGACGAAAACAAGTTTTTTAGGTTTGAAGTACAATAATTTTGTTAAATGACTAATAAATGCATAAATTCTATTATTAAAATCTGTAGAGAATTTAATCCTGAGAAACGGAGGTAATAAACTCTATGAAAAAAATCAACTTTTATTATTAAAACAAAACTTAATAGAATTTTTTTTTTACATTCATCCGGCAAAACATTTAGGAGATTCCTATGGCAAATGTATGGTTATTTATACGATAATTAAAATTACATATCTGTTTTTAATAAAATATATGTATATATTTTTTTTAATATATATATATATATATATATATATATATATATATATATATATATATGTATATTATACAAAAAATAAAGTTAATAGTAAAATTTAATGAATTTAAAAAAATAAAAAAACAGCTGTTTTTAATATAATAAATTTAGACTTTTGAAAAATTAAGTAGGCAACGCTAACTGTATGCTTTGAAATTAATTTGAATGCTACTCATTGATGTTGTAAAATGGTAGTTACGTGTTAATAATAAACGTTAGGCGGTTTAGTTGTGTTTGGGATAATTTTGATTGTGTTTAATTATTTTTGAGAATCAAATTATTTAGTTTTTTGTGTTTGTAGTACTCTAAACTGTACTTACATTTTTCCAATCGAATCCGAGTTTAAAAAAGTGAAATTCCGTTCTGAATTAAAGTTTTTATTTTGAAAAATGCCGCGTCTCTTCACTCGTGCAGAATGTGGTGACAAGATTTATACGAACGCTCATGTTCCATCTGAGCATCAACTAATACATATCTATAAAAAGGAAAACATTCTTCAGGTGGTACAACTTAGTCCTACAACGAGCACGCAAGAATTTCTACACGCCTCGACAATCTACGAAGAGCAATATGACGGATATTGTATGTTCACGGACTGCGTCCTTATCATGTTCAGAAAGATCAACATCTCCAGCTTGGTGGCCATGCCAGACGACTGCAGTTTTTTTAATGGGTTATTAAAAATAATTAACACTTAATTCCATTCATACTACTTTCGGACAAAGCTACTTTTACCTGTAATGGCATAAATAACACACCGAATTCACATCGGTAGTCTGAAGAAAACCCACACGCAGTAGTCGAATCAAATTTCGAGTAAGGATTTTCGACGAATGTTTTGTGGTATGATCTACAACCAATTAATAGGCTCTTTAGTACTGGAATAACGTGTCACGGGGAGAAATTATCTGGAATTTTTAAACGATGAATTTCTTAGTCCTTGAAAATTTCCATTGGCGAAACGAATTTTGAAACGTAAACTTGATGGAGTAGCAACACTTTCACGAATTAAGTAAGACAATTCATAGATGAAAAATTTACTGGTAAATGGATTGGCGTCAAGAGCCGGTAAATTGACCACCTAGACCAATCACCTGGCCTTACTCCGTAGATTACTGCTTATGGGGATGGAAGAAATGCAAGGCATGTTTTGCAAAGTGTGTTAAGTTTAGTTTTGAATAAAAAAATTAAATTTTTTTACAGCCTTTTTTATATTAATTTTCTCAACATTAATTCTCTACAAGTTTTGATAATAAAATGTACGCAATTATTAATAATTTAACAAAATTATTGTACTTCAAACCTAAAAAACGTGATATTCGTCATCGAATATTTCTGCTTTACGTTGGATATCGTGAAAACTACGGAAGATACAGCTGTGGGACCTTTTTTTTTACGATTTTTAAGTTCAAAAAACATAAGAAACAATGAAGTTTACTCTTAATATAACACCTTAAATGTTTTAGTACAACCTCATTTCACTGGGGGAACTGAAATCTGGGCGAAATTTTTCGCTAGTCGAAAATCGATAACAAAGCGTTTTCGGACATGTTTGTACGAACGTTTTTTTTCTTATTTCAAGCTTTAGAATCAGTTCTCCAATTATTTCCCTTTTTTCTTAAAAAAATGACAGGCCTACATGAAAATCAACAGCGGCTACAAAATTAAATGTAACAATATACATAATATACCTACATTATATTTCAAATGATTAAGAAAATATAAAATTAATTCATAATTTAGTAATAAATAATACATAAAAAACTAACTATATTTTATTAATTATTTTTTTTAATAATATAATTTTTACTTATTATTAAAATATATTAAAATTCTACATTCGAATTTCTAAGAAAAAAAAATCTGATGTGGGCACTACATGACTTCCTTGTACGCCTATTAAAATAACATATACATATTTTAGTGTATATGCAATTCAAGTGTTACCTATTCGCGCATAAGTTAAGTTTTAAACTAAACGAGGTCTGTTTAAAAAAACAAAAAAAACATGAACTTTATTTATACAACTAACATTATTAGAATTGGTATACATTAACTGTAAATAATTAACTTTTAATATCATTTTTTGTATATGTTAATGACGAATTCAAACAAAATCAAGTGCATCGAACGAGTATTGCAAAAGAACTTTACTCGACGAGAGTCTATTCAGAACTGAATATTATTCTGTACATTTGGCACAAGTGAAAAAAATTTTCTACAATCACTTTAAATTGAATACAATTCAAAAATTTTTTTTTTCTGTCAAATAATTAAATAAAATGATCTTTTTAAAAATAAATAAACAATTTTTAGAAGATTTTGCTACGAAAATCCAAAATAATACGATTCTAAATTATAATTTTCACTTAATATTAAATAAACAGATGTTTCACCAAATCTGATGTGGACACCACATGACCTTGTACCCAAATTAAATTATATAACACACATTTTCCAATGTTAATTAATTTTTTTTTTCACTAATAACTTCTAATTTTTTTCATATATATATATATATATTTTTTATTATTGAATTATTTATTGTAAAAGTGTTTTTTTTTTTTACAATCAGAGCTTAATAATTATTAATAAATCAATATATTTCAATTAAAAAATAAGTTAAAAAAAGTGAAATGAAGTCGGATTCGAACCGATGTACCTTCCGCTGGTAAGATCCAAATATTACATTAATTAAAATTTTATTAAGCTATAACTCTGGAACCAATGAAACTAAGTACTACTGATGATATATCGTTGAAAATCTCTCAATGAGGGCTTATTACTGCAGTTAAGAAAAAGTCCAAAATACAATTTTTTGGGGGATTTTGGGCATTTTTGGACACTTTTAGTTCAGTCGATTGCAATCATAAGAAAAGGTGACCAACTAGATGTTACAATAGTCCTAAATCCAAAATTTCAACACTCTACGGCTAATCGTTTTTGAGTTTTGCGTGATACATACGTATGTACGTACAGACGTCACGCCGGAACTAGTCAAAATGGATTCAGGGATGGTAAAAATGGATATTTTTGTTGAAATCTGAAAACCAAAATTTTCGCGATCACAATACCTCCTTTACTTTGTACAAGGAAGTAATAAATAGATAAATTATAAATTTTTTACCAAAAAATTAAAACTCAAACTCTCAAAGTTTTTTCGAGAACAATTTAATTTCGTGAACTAACAAATAAAGCTTACAATAAAGTCAATTTGAAACATCGTTTTTTTCCCTAAAAATTGCTATTTTCCAAGACTTCGGAATACTACGGAGTTTTAATTTAACCAAACATTTAGATCAAGGAAAATCTTTGAGCCAAACTTTAATTTATCAAGAAATACATTTCTTCCTATTGACAGACAATTGTTAAATACATTCAAGCTTTATTTTAAAATACATAGTGTCCCACGATAAATCCGACATACTTCACAGGTGTATTCTATTCATCAAAATAAAAGAAGAAGTAAAATTTCGCTTTTTGTTTCGAAATTTTACTCAACAGGATTTATGTTTTATTTTTTTGTTATACAATGATCTTTTTTTTAATCTGCGTGTACTGCAATTTTTCCCTGCGTAATTTTTATAATAGTATTTAATTAGAGATTCTCAAAGGATTTTCGAAAATTATTTAATTTAAAAACCGATTTTTTTATTGAATTCTGTGATAATGTTTCAAATCCAGCTTATGTTTCACTTCGTATATCTTTAATATTTGCTGTATGTATTTTTACTTCCTTGTACGACGTACAAGAAGCATTGTAATTGTGAAAAATTTCGGTTTTCAGATTTTAACGGAACTATCCATTTTGATCATCCCTGAATCCAGTTTGACTAGTTTCGGTGTGACATCTGTACGTACTTACGTAGTATCTCGCATAACTGAAAAACGATTAGCCGTAGAATGTTGAAATTTTGGATTTTGGACTGTTGTAACATCTAGTTCTGCACCTCCCCTTTTGATTCCAATCCACTGGACCAAAAATGACCAAAAAAGCCCAAAATCCAAATTTTTTGGATTTTGGATTTTTTCTTAAATGTAGTAATAAGCCCTCACTGTGAGCTTTTAACGATATGTCATAAGTGTTACTTATATTCATCGGTTCCAGAGTTATAGCCCAAAAAAAGTTCAATTAATGAAATATTTGGATCTTACAAGGGGAAGGCACATCGGTTAGAATCCGATTTCATTTCAGTTTTCTTTTTTTTAATTTAAATATATTGATTTGTTAATAATTATTAATCTCAGATTTTAAAAAAAAGTTTACAATAAATCAATATTCAATAACAAAAAAAAATGAAAACATTTAATAAAAAATATAAATAATATAAGTAATTTAATAGGCGTACAAGGAAGTCATGTGGTCACAAAATCAGAATTTTATTTTTATCAAAAAATCGGTTATAAATTAAATAAATGTCGAAAAACCTTAGAGAATCTCTTATTAAATATTACTACTATAAAAATGACATAGGGAAAAATTTCAACACACGCAGATTAAAAAAAAGGTCATTTTAATATAACAAAAAAATAAAAATAAATCGTGTAGGGTAAGAATAGATAAATCTGAAAATAAATAAAATTTAACCTGAAAAGAAACTAAAAATAAACAACACAATAAGGGTATTTCAATGTCGTAAAAAAAAAAATAAAAATAAACCCATTAAACCATCCTTTTTTTACATGACGGCAACTGATAACATCAACGTAACAGCAACATACAATAGAATAGAAAATGCACTTAACATTAGGAGTTGCCATACCTTTTTGCTAACGATTCTAAGATTATATTGAAGGAGAGGAACACGGTAAAGGAAAAAGGGAGGGAACATTTGACTGTTGTATATAGACTATAATGCATTATATACAACCTTAGGAAGAAAAGAAAACATATAACCATGTTGCATACTTTTCGTCTTTCTTTCTAACCATATCGACTGCTTGGATAAATATAAAATAAAATAAATAGATTCAACAAGGAAAACATTACGAAATATAAAATAAATAACTGAATATATTGAACGATTCAAAAAGGACTTTACAACTTTAAAGGCATATAAAAGTTTATTCAAAGTAGTTACAGAATCGGATTAGGTATCATTTTATTGCAAAATACGTTAAGTTATTCGTAAAACTTTGATTCGATATGAGCGCCAAAACGGCAGACATCCAAACTAAAATAGATTTCTTGCTATACTTGAGTCTGCATATTCGATGCCACGCTTGCGACTGATGTGGTAATTCGATTTTTGACTTCTAAAAGATTGGAAGGTAAGGGGAGAACAAAAATTTTGGCATTTAATGAAAGCCAAATCCGGGGGATCCAGATGATCACGCGGTCGTGTCAGTTCTATTATTCCTCCGATCGAGAGAATTCCGGTGTTAGCGAGATGATGGACGTCTGACTAATGAAAGCCTATTTCTTAGTCATATATATATATATATATATATATATATATATATATATAAAACAATAGAATGGGAAGATTTACTGGCACATCCACGTATACGGTACCGTTTGTTGTATTCTGAGTGGGAAAAAGGCCACAGTACACTAAAACTTGGCCAACATGTTCATGTTAAATCTCTAGCAGACCAATCAGTCTCAACAAAGCTATTTTTACCAAACATAAATTTTGCTAGGAGGATTCTTACCGTTGTGTACAGAAATTACGTTAAAACATAGTCGCGGATTTTGCTTCAATCCGAAATAGTGAAAGCAGCCACCTGCTACCTGAGCCAGAGCGCCGCTATCACTCAAGGCGAAAGAATTTTCATTACGGCAGACCCAACACAAAACTTGATATGTTTTGCTTAAAAAATACAACAACCGATTCAATAAACCTCTATACGCCTTCAAAGTTATAAAACCCTTTTTAATCGCTCTGCTAAATGAATTTGTTATGTCACTTAAGACAACTGTATTCAAATATAATTACATTATCGATTAAAAAATCTATACGTGATATATACGTACACGATATCACAAGTGTATATTTTTCACAAGGCTTAATCTGAATTTCTATTTTATAAAAGCTGAAATCGAATTTTATTTAGGTAATTACTTTCATTTTTGTCTACTGGTTAAGGGATCACTCAAGTAGGTTAAAACCAACCATAATTAATCATAAAATAGTTTTTATTAAGCCGACTTGAAATAGACCAATCACTTATATTACTTACAGGAAGAGGGGAAGGAAACCTCTCTATTTGTTAATTAATGGATAAACTTTACTTCCTCATGATTTCTAAAAGACAGACCCTTATTCCGTGTTAAAATAAATAACAAAAATTCCCAGATCATTTTTAAAATGTATTGTGAATAAGTTTTAACTATAAAGAAATTTTTAGAAAACACCGAACTAGGCTAGAGAAAATTTTTTTAAAATTTTATTAATCATGGCCCGTTGGTATTGATATATAATTTATTTATATAATAGTTTCCACTTACTAACAATCTTTAATAGTATCTTCGAGCGCTTTCAGGTTAGTAACCTATCCTCAGGAACATTGATGTGTTGTAATTATAATTATTTACTCCACATATCATTAATTATACTAACTTGAATTTTAAAAACAAAAAATATAAATATAACAATTGATAGTCAAAAGATAAAATAATGTAAACGTTATCAGTCATGTCAGTATGAAGGCCTCAATTGTTATCACTGATAACAACACACTATTATGATAACAACTGAGACCTTCATACTGACATGACGGATATCGTTAAGATTATTTGACCTTTTTACCATCAACTGTTATATTTATAATTTTTGTTTTTAAAATTCAAGTTAATATAATTAATGATATGTGGAGTAAATAATTATAATTTAACACATCAATGTTCCTGAGGATGGACTACTAATCCGAAAGCGTTCGACCATACTAGTAAAGACTGTTGATAAGTGGAAACTATTATATATATATATATATACATATATATATATTACCAAATAACTACTTAAAAGTTAAAAAAAAGTTGCTAAATTAATAAAACAGTGTATTGTTTTAAAATAATTTGTAAAACCTCTAATTCCTCAGTATATTTAAATTCACATATAAATTGGCATAACTTACCGATTTCAGTGACCTGATATGAGATCCATATCAGTCACCAAAATGGTGTACTTTTTCCTAAGCTTAATTTTATCATTCCATGCTTAGCTTATTTTAGGGAAATAAGGAGTAAAATAGTTTCCCGTTATAATAAATTTATAGAAAATAGCAATCGGTAGCTTTTCCCTTGTATCCATTTTTTTCGGATTACTGATATACATACATACATACATACATATATATAATGTGATCAACAAAAGATGGCCACACTGAGATCTCAGAAACAATAAGTTTTATGATCAACTTTAAATGAGGAACCTCCCTAGATTTCTCCCTACATTAAAGATACAGTAATACAATTTTGAAATCTTTGCCCTTTCTCCAATAAGTCGGCCAACTTCATTATTTCAAGTAGAAATCTCATGTTTTTATTGCATTTTTGGGTGGAAAGTACTATTTTAAGACATTTTTATTCTTGGGTATTTTTCTCTAAACCCAGCGGTTACAGAGCTGAACAAAATTGTTCAAAAACGGAAAAAACAGGTGATAATTATTTAGCCTTCAAATTGTATTTATTGTTTTTGTAAGTTTACAATTGTCAGCTTGTAGCTCCGAAACGGCTGTGCTTAGAGAAAGATAATAAAAATGTCTTAAAATAATATTTTCTACCCAAAATTGCAATAAAAACATGACGTTTCCATTTGAAATAATTAAGTTGGCCGCCATATTGGAAAAAGGGCAAAGATTTCAAAAATGGTGATTGTATTTTTAATGTAGGGAAAAATCTAGGGAACGCTCCCTATTTAAAATTCCTCATAAAATTTATAGTTCTGAGGTCCCAACGGTGGCCATCTTTAGTTGATCACCTGTGTGCGAGCGTGTGCGTGTGTATGTAATGTATTACATTAATCACGTTAAAAATGAGAAGACATCGTATTCCAAGAATAGAAAAAGGAAATGTCCAGCAACTGCCTGGATAGACCAAGGGATAAGTGGCAAAAACTCATTATCAGAACAGCATTGCAGAATACAAGTTAATTATAAAAAGTAGGAGATAGATGTGATTAAAAGTCCATATCGATTATAATACTGATAAACAAATACGAAAGTCTGTTTGTTTGTTACTCGATCATGTAAAGACTACTGCATTGATTTCGATGAATCTTGTTTTATTTTCTCTATTATATTTTTATAAAGAAACATACAGGTTAAAAAAAAACCCCGAATCATCCGTTAACTTTTTTTAAAAACGAAGACATTTTGGAATTTTAAATAATTTATCAGTTTGTGAAACGTGTAAATCTCTTCATTCAGCGAATATTACCCCATTATTTTCTGAAGGAAAAAACTTAATTTACAATGTAAACGAATAATTAAATAAATTTAAAAAAAAAACATTGAATGGATTTTGATTGAAAAATAAATTATTTAGTCGGCCAGCAAATATGCCCATAATGGTTTCTGGAAACTTATTCAAATGATTTTAATTAAATCACAATAATAGTAATAATAATAATAATAATCAAATTTGAATGACCATTCTAATAAAATAAACTGATTAAAACAAAAAATTATTTAAGTGAAAAAATTCTTTGGTATTAAGTTTTAATTAAAAAACCTATCAAAAGTGTTTCCATCTATTTGTCAAAAAAAATATTAAACTTGTGTGAAAACACCTAGTATTTTTTTAAATGTATTTTAATGTAAACAACCAGAAAAACCATACTCCTACGCTACTTTGTTCTCGTGAAGAAGGGACAGATTTCAAACATAGATGTCAATAGCGAATGAATTACAAGGAATGGCAAATTACTCGCGTAGTAATCTTATGAAAATTTCGAACAACGATAACCCCACCCAGCCTAATTCTCTAAATGGCCTAGACAGCAGTTCCTCGGCAGGATTAATACTTGGCATATTTTTTAATTTCTATTTACAAAGTATTTTGTTACTTAGATAAATATAAAAATTACATGAATTATATTTTCAAGGAAAGACTTTATTCTATGAATTTGAATAACAGAAAACTTAAACCGCTGTCATACCTGTGTATTCGACTGTCGCATACGTGTACACAACTGTGGTATAATTTTAGTAACGACTAATCAATCAGGATTGACCTGATTTCGGAATTTATTTGAATATATTTCAACAATGCAACACACCACTAAATATGATACGCTAATAACAGGCGGTAATAAAAAAAGATAGATTTAACTGTTGAATAAAAGAAAGAAATAAAAAAGAGCGTTTAATTCTCTGCAATTCGCATAAATTAGAAATCAAGCAATTTATTTTCAAGTATACAAACAACAATTAAACATGAATCCAAATAAAACAATCAGGTTTATTATTGTTAAGTAGGACAGTAACGACAAATATTCGTTTTAACATTAAGCATTATTCTATATGAGACCGACGACGGGTGGTCTATATAATCTAATCGGGGTGCTGAGATCGTACACATTACTTTGTTCAGTTACCGTGACAACTGCGTTTCTTATCCTTGCCATCTCGTCGATCAAACTCATTACTATATACATGGATACATGGTCACGAATACTATAGGTCTTCCACAGGTCAATGTTACGATGGTAGCAATATTATTCCAAAACTGCTATTTCAATTTTTACAGAATATATACACAATGATTTTTCGATGTAGTTTCGGCTGACATACGGAATGTTTAAAAAAGGACAAGATTTACCGGAGATGTTACTAAGAAAAAATAATTTAAATTCATTTTAAGATCGTGTTAAAATTAAGAAAAAGAATTAAATAGATGAAATTTAAAATAAATTTATAACAAACTTGCAAAATATAGAAAATCTATTAAAAAAAAGTTGTAATACTTCATGGAATTGGTTATTTATTGCTATAGAGTGGAAAAGTAATATCGCACGAAACAGTTACCTAAGATTTCTATTTTAGGATCGGGCGTAATTTATGATGACGTTTTATTGTTAAATTATCATTAAATGTTTAAATAAACAAAAAAAAGTTAAAATAAAGAAATTTAAAAAATCAGTATTTTTTAAATCTTTTTCTGCTCCATCTCCATAATCACTTTCTAAGAAAAGTTTTTGATTTTTTTACCTTTACTTTTTTAAATGGAAGAATGTAAATAAATTCCACTGAAAAATGAACAACCAATAATAAGTAACTAAGATTTCTTTTTTGTAATGGGGGTGAATTATGATGAAAATTTATTGTAATATTATTACTAAAAGTTTATTATTTAAAGTTTTAGTAGTAATAATAAAAGTTAAACGAAGAAAAGTTTTAAAAAATGTTAAAAATCGACATTTTTAATTCTGATCGGCTCCCCCACCCACAATATTTCCCCTAAGTATATCTTTGAGTCATTTGCACTACTACTATGCTTAGGAAGACATAAAAAAAAAATCAGTTAAAAAAATATACAATAAATAAAAGGATGGCTTTTTCGATTTCTGAGAAATCAGAGAATTTTGAGACAAAAATCTTTTTTTAAACGTTAAAATAAGAATGCAACATGTACCGAGATAAATACAAAGTGAATTTATGTTTGAAAAACTTTCAGAAAACTGACCCCCAAAAAAATCCCCCAACCACTGGAGATATTGACCACACAATTTTACCAAAAAATTGCCCCATATATTCAAGTCTCTGTACAAAATTTCATTAAAATCGGTTCATCCAGTCAAAAGTTATTAACCTTCAAACACGCCAACATACTACATTCATAGATACGAAGAACATTAACCCCCGCGTTTTTTTGTTTTTTGGGGTTCCTGTGTCTTATTAGAAAAAAAAAATAATGATGCTGTTTATAATTTAATGCACAGGTATAAAGTAACTAGCAAGTCGTCTGTACAACATCATGAGGTAGGTACGTGCCCACCCACTGGTCACGAAATAATAAAAGGATATCGTGAAAAATTCCTGGAATATATATATATATATAAAACATACCTACAAAAGAAGAACGTAATGCATAAACATTTTTTTTAATATTTTATAATTCAAAGAATCAATGTAAAATTTGTTGTTTTTCAAGTGTTATAAAAATTTTGGACTATTCAAAATTGAAACTGTATTTCTTTTTATTTCTCGCTCAATCCCTCTCTTTCTCTCTTTATGTATGTGTGTGTGAGTGCCAAATCTTCCAGATATTTTCACGATATTGTAACTTATATTATTATGCTATAATATGTATCCCTAATTACAGCCGAATAAAATTTACCGTAAGACATACGTATAGACCTTGAAAGTGTTATCACCTTTCTAGAAGCACGTGGCCACTATACACCTGACAAAGTATGAATTTCCGACATAATTAATTAAAACACATAATATCAATAAATAAAATAATGGTTATAATAATTAACTTAAATTTCATTATCAACTAATTAATATTATAAGAAATGAACGTTACAATTTCGTGAATAAAGCACTTTTTTTACGCAACGAAACTTGAATCTTACGAATTCCATCCTTGAATACGAATATTATATCCTTTTCGTGGTGCCGATCCGTTCTGAATGTCGGTGATCAAATTGTTTACCATTTACTTTGTTGACCAATCCTATTAACCCCTAGGAAAATAAAAGAAAGAGAAAAATGAACGATTTTTTACCCACTGAATTCTTTTCTGACCAACACCTTTCTTTCCAAGAATTTCCCCTTGAAATAGAATGTAAAAAAAATGAAATATACTTTCATTTCTTATATACCCAAAATACTACAGCTTTCAGTGTTCACTATTTCTCTGTCTTCTGTATCTAGCAAAGATTTTAAACTTTTAAGGCACGATCCGTTCAAGATACCTTTAAAATGGTAAAAAATCAAATCTTAAAAGCAATTGATTTTTTTTGTTGATTCCTTTGCAGTCCTTGTTTTTCCACCAAAACGAATGGAGGGCATATAACAACATAGTCTAGACTTAGTGACCTAACTTTCAAATCAAACTATTGAAAATATTATCAGTTTTTTTTTTTAATACAGTTGTACTTCTTTCAACAGAACAAGAAAATTGATCAAATTATTGATCGTTCAATTGATCATTTATAAGGATGTTGAAGCATCTGCAGGGACTTCTGGTCGATCGTCTAATATATAAATGCAAAAGTTTGTGGCGGTTCTGTCCGTTTGCAACAGCTTCACACTATAACCAACTGACCGACTGCTTTCAAATTTTCAGAAAAATCTTATGGTATCTCAGGGAAGGTTTTAGGATCATAGATAGAGGCCTTAGCTCCATTGTGGGGGGGGGGGGTGATATGAATTTTTGTTCTTAGACGACGACCTAATACCGTTTTGATTTCATTTGTCGACATAAAAATAATAGACAACGCTTTTTATAACAAATCCGATCTTCAGCACTATACCTCTTACTCAGATATAGGGTATTCTAGGGTAATGGAGAGGGGAACCAAAAGGGATATGTTCGTCTACAGCAGGAGCGTATCAGAGCTTGTATGTCAAGGACGAAGGAAACGTTGGAGGAAAGAGATCTTTTCAGGCTTTCATTGTTGTTTATCAGTATTAATCTCACAACCAAGAGGATAACGAACATAACAAGAGTCCTGGCTAAACTGGAAGGACGAGCGAAGCAAGCCCTGACCGGCTAGTAAGATTAAAAGCGGTGCATATTTTTTTTTACTAATGGCCATTAATTTCATTTTACTGATATTAACACCAGACCGTATTGTTAGAGTTCTTTCCATTATTTTAACTATAAAGTGTTGCAAACATACAGGTTAATTACAAATAGAAATGAATATGAATAAACTTCTCAAACGTAGGTCATGAAATTGTTATAGGGTACTTCAGATCGAAAAGTGTAACCTATTACCACGGAAAAAAGAGGAAATTTCCTACTTTGGTAAAATAGATATATGTATATACGAGGTCTGCAAATAAAGTAATGAGACTGGTTCAGAAAAACTTTTTATTTGCAATCCAATTATACATGAATTCTATCACCTTCGAAATAGTTCCTTTGGGAAGCCACACAACGCTTCAAACGGTTTTCCCACTCTTCATAGCAGTGTTGGAACTAAAAATCCAGAATATCCTTCAGCTGGTCGGTTACATTTCTTATTATGTTTTCTACTGTTCCAAAATGGTGTCCTTCCAGGTGTTTTTTGTTAAAATCGGGAACAGGAGAAAGTCGCAACGACGCAAGTCAGGTGAATAAGGTGGTTGAGGAACTACAGGAATGATTTTCTTTGCCAAAAACTCATTAATTGAGAGTCCAGTGTGTTAAGATTCCTTTTTCATAATGCAGCATCCACTTGTCTTTGATGGCTGCTCTCACACGGGCAACTCTTTTCCGCAGTCTTTCAAGAATTTCTCGATTAACATATTGATTTACAGTCTGCCCTGTAGGCAAAACCTCCTTATGGACAATGCCATTACTATCGAAGAAACAAATTAGCACGGTTTTGATTTGATAATTTTTGCTTTTTTGGTACATGGTGAGTTTGAAGTGTGCCACTCCTTGCTCAGGGGTTTTTGTTTCTAGATCGTACTCATATCCAAGATGCATCGCCACTAATAACATTTTTTAGAAAATCAGGATCAGTTTCAATTCGCCCTAGATGATCACGGCACACTTTCACCCTATTGTTTTTGTGTTCAACAGTGAGGTTTTTTGGGACAAATTTGGCACAAACTTTTTTCATGTCAATTCGTTTGT
The DNA here is from genome assembly GCF_047948215.1 of Lycorma delicatula. Classification (NCBI taxonomy): domain Eukaryota; kingdom Metazoa; phylum Arthropoda; class Insecta; order Hemiptera; family Fulgoridae; genus Lycorma; species Lycorma delicatula. The sequence goes on along the minus strand of NC_134458.1, from coordinate 106,659,143 downwards.
AAAAATTTGATGGATTGTGTTACGGTTCATATTTAATTGTTCTGGAATCATTCTGACAGTTAGTCGCCAGTCCTACCGTGTCAACTCTCTGACTCGTTCAACATTGTCGTCACTGTTTGACGTTAACGGTCTTCTAGAGCGTGGTTCGTCCGCAACTGATTCTCGGCCATTTGAAAATGCTTTAAACCACCTAAAAACTTGGGCTCATGACAGAGCGTCATCTTCATACGCCTTTTTCAATTTTGAAAAAGTTTCAGTAGCATTCTCACAGAGTTTAACACAAAACTTGATTGCACAACGTTTCTCATAATTAGTATCACTCATTTTTGTAACGCACAACAAAAACACGTTTCACGAAAAGTTTGTTTACGTCTCACGTGGCAACAATAGACTGAAATATTAATACCTAATATAAATCAGTTGTTCATATAACCATATGTTTACTAGTAACTTTACAGTGTTGCCGCTTTGGATACAAAAAAAAACTAGTCTCATTACTTTATTTACAGATCTTGTATATGAAAGAAATGAATTAAGTTAACTATAGAAGGAAAATTAAAGGAAAAATGTATTGAAGTTATAAACCAAATAAGACTAGTAATAACAAGTTAATAACGATGGTTCTTAGTAAAATATGTATCTGATAACAGGAAAAAATACTTCACAATAATTAAGTATAAATATATCATAAAACAGATATTTAAATCTAAAATATTCACTTCCTTTTTGTTCAAAAATTTTCTTTGGCTTTTTAATCATTATATTTTTTCTTTTGGGAAAACCAGCAAAGTAAAATATTTAATCTTCTAATTGTTTTTTTAATAATTTTCTAAAAAGTGAGATTTTCCAATGGTTAAAAATCTTTTTATATTAAGTACATCTAGATAATAAATTTAAATTAAAAATAGTTTTAAAAAACTGATAACGCACCAAATTAACAAAATTTTCAAACTATACTAAATAGATGAAATCAATTTAAAAAATAAAATATAATAAATATATATACATAAATATTAAAGAAAATCATCTTTTTTTCCAAGTCATAATTAAGTTGACTTATTTGGTGTTATTGTCCATTCTTTTCTGAGTGGTGCTAATATTTTATTATTTTTTATCCCTTCATTATTTGGTTCATCCTTTACAATTTAATTACCTAACAAGATTTTTCCACTTTTGGCATATTGCGTTCTCCTACCTAATGTTTAATTCCTTATTATCTACATTCAATTACATTACATTGTTTTATTTTTATTTATTTATTTATTTATTCTTTTTTACAAATAAGACGCATATAATATATATTTAATATAAAAATACTTCATAAAAAATTTTAATTAACTATATTATGCACTTAACAAAGCAGTCTTATATATAGCAGATTTATATATATATATACCCGTTAAATTATATAATTTTATATTAAAAATACCGCAATTTCCACATAACATGAGAATATCTCTTCTTCTGTTGGATGTGTAAATTACCCGCCTTTAATAAGGGATTTTAAAAGATGACTGTCTAGATAATTTGAATAAAAATTAAAAAAGAAAACAAAAGATTATTGCTGATCATTTTTTTGTATGCATATAATACATGAAATTAAATGTTTTTTTTTGAATTATTAATTATATCTTGCTTTCATAATACGAGTTTAAAATAAAAATAAAAAATAAATAAATAATAATGATAATGCAATTTTACATACTTTACGTTAAACGGGTGCATTATATTATTAGATGTATAATGTAAAAAGGTATGCATTTAAGTATATATGATTATACAAGTTGATTGAATTGTAAGAGAAATAATTTACTTAAACCGCTTAAGGCGTATAAATAATGACAAAATAATACAAATAAGAAAAACAAATCCCGTTATAATTCAGTATTTTGATTCTTGTAATTTTTTTTGCCCCCATCAAAATATTTTCAGATTCTTTACCTTTGTACTCGAGGAGATTGTTATTTTTATGTAAATCTTAACAAGTTTCGCTTGTTACGATGATCTTTTCCCCTATTAAAATTCAATAAAGGTATTTCACCGTGTTAGAAAATAGTTTAAAAAGACTATTATTTCTTATTGCATTGTTGGAAGCTAAGTATTGTATTTTTATTTTATTTTACTTTTTACTTTATTGTTTCCTACAAGCTATTTCCTCTCAACTTTGAGCGGTATTTAAGTAACGTTTTTTTAATTGTAAAGTACGGTTTTGATACGATTTTTTGTTCAATTACTTTATGATTATTACTCTTGATTTCGGCTCAAGTATTTACTTTTAAGAAAAGGCTTGATGTATTATTAAAAATGATTTAGTGTACCTATTCCAGTGAATTTTTAAAGGAATAATAAAATTATATTATATAATGATAAACGTAAAATAAAACAGAGATAAAAACAATCGGATGCAGATTTTTTCAAATGCACTTTGAATCACACAAACCTACATTCTTGCATTACATTATATCGGATGACTGAAATAGTTTTTTCCTTATTTTACCCTCGCAAGCAAAAAAGTGTATTGCAATTTTAAGACCCCCATTTACGAGTACGTCTCATTCACTGAACTCATCTTTTACAGAGGCACCAGTTTATATCTCACTCACTGAAACGCTCAAATTTACGTTTCATATTTGTTATTATAATTACATAAACTTAAGATTGTATACGAAGTGTGTAGTAACTGAAAAGAAAAAAAAAAGTGGAAAAATGCTTTATAGAATTCTAGTCATTTATTGTTGTTTTGGATGTAGCAGTCAACCTGTTAAACACCATAGGCCTCAATCTCATACCCGATTATTGTTAACAACAGCGGTAATTTCGACCTACAATTGTCTCGTAATCCACTGATTAATTTAATTTCAATACGGTAAAGATTAAACATCAGGATACGGGCTGCTACCTTTCTAATATCACATCAACGGATGTTATATACAACGTGTAAGGGTTTAAAGACAGAATCGGTGAAGAAATTACTGTCCCGAGCTACATATCCAATACACCGTGTGGTATCCCCTCCAATCTTGATGCGACCCACTCCTAACGTCGTACACCACTTCCAGTCTGTCTCAATGTATACCGGTTAGATACCTGAATCTTTCACGTTTAACTCTTACTGTTGTACAACATCGTGCCTTTCTCAATTCAATATTAAACACTTAATTTTACAATAAGCGTACTGTTTATAATTTTCCAAGGAACTACTTAATTTCGTAAACATTAAAAAAATAACAAACAAAAAATGCGGAAAAGTGAAAGTATTCCCTCGAAAGTCATTGATGGCCGATTCCGCTGAAACAGTGCTTACGATACCGCTATTATAGTTTACTTTAGTAAACTATATTATATATATAAATATATATATATTACTATATTAGTAAACTTATAGTTTATTATATACAGTGGTACGATTGTTTATTATACGGCTAACCCTTTTACAATCGATTACTATAGAAAATTCTGTTTTGTATTTTATTATAGTTTTCATTTTATTAATCTAACTTCTCAGTAAAGCTCAATTTTTTAGTCAGCGTAAAATGAGCGAGATATACTGGTCACAAAATTAATTACTAATTATAACAAACATCTATACGTTTAAGAACAGTTAGGTTTTGTAAATACACAGGACGAAAGTCTCCTTAGTTGAACTCTAACGTTAAAATTAAAATTCATTAAAACACAGTAAATAAAGTTTTATCCTTATTTTTTATTCTCCACTGGATTGGCTCGTTTCAATAATATCGGAAATTCTGCCAAATAAAAAGATTCTTATTTTAAAAAGTATTCTTATTAACATAACAAAATTTACTACCGAGTATTGTAATTTGTTAACTCATTTTTTTATAAAACTTATAATTTTCTAAATGGTGTGTAGCTGTGTTTATTAATACTATACCTACTGTTGTGAATATAATTGGATGAATTCTTACTTAGTCTACTCCCCAATTATATTTTATTTATCTTGATATTTCTCGGTATTTTTTTAAAAATTGTATATTATTATTATTACGACCAGTTCTGTGAATAAGAAATCTTATTCATGTCAGCTGAATTCTTAAAAGACGTACACACCTTGAAAATTTTAAACCGGTATAAACCTAAGACATTCAACAATCTCTTAATAAAATATACATAAAATTTTTTATTCTATTTGAAAAGCAACACCGAAAAAAAATTATTTGGATGATGATATATGATACTTTTTAACTTCTCCAATTTACTAAACTATCGCATATAGTCAATAAATTCGTGTTAATATACTTTCTGCCAGTATACAAATATTGATCTGAGTAGATAAGATAACATGAGACAGCCATATTCTTACAATATACAATAAATTCTGTTTGTAAGTCTTTGAAAGATCCAGGCTTCTTTACAAAAAATGCTTAAAAATTATAATAATAATATATTATATTAATGGAGAAATAAGTGTTGTAGAAGTAGTAATAGTTTATTTCTAAACAGAGTTAAAGTAAGTACAATCATTGAAGTGTATAACAGTAACAAATTATATGGGACATTAGAAAATATAAAAAATACAGCTATAACAAATCATTAGTACGTTCATAGGTACATCCATAAACATTAGATAACATGAAAATAACAGCTGCACAATGATTGAAATGTTGGAGTAACAAACTGTACAGAATATAGTTGCTATAAAACATTAGTATTGATTCTAGCAACACCATATTTACAGAGTTTTTTATAGACCGTACTTATAGAGGTTTGTATTGAAGCTAACTTACAAATGGTGGAAAACCTTCGTCTTCTTTTCTTAGTATTATATACGTATATATATACATATATATTGCTAAAGATATCCGGTGTAAAAAACACAGTTTTTTGATATCGCCTCATATTTCATATAGAATATTCAGGGTTTAATTCCCAAGTCAGGTTTAGGACTATTTTTAGCATAAAAAGTATATATTTTTATACCCAAAAATAAGATCAGGTCTCCCAAGGATAATTCAGTTCAATAATGTTTTTCTACTCCATAAAATAAACATTAAAAGTTATCCAACAACATTAAATATCTGGATTATTTAAATATAAACTTTCTTTTTATTTAAAAGTAAAATTAATAAGGTTCGACAATTCAAAACATTACAAACAATTCACTACAAACATTAAAGACTCTCCTAAACGTATTGGAATCAACAAGGATTAAACCTCTAGTCAGAAAATTTAAGCAGCTCTGAGAAACCATCACGTTCATCTCTGAAAAAAATGAACGAACGAGAACACAAAGTCAAACTCGCATACCAACTCACCCGATACACCTACAATAAAAAATGCATCTCCATCATCATCGTCAGAATGCCTGGGGCTACTAACAAAACGCGTGACTCGAGTACTTGAACGCAAAGAAAGAAAGACCCTCAGGAAAACCGATGATAATTTTAAACTCCGAACCATCAAGGAACTCAAAAAAAGCACTGTGGAAACTCACCGATATCGATCGGTGAGATCCAATTCTATGACCAAATTTCTCACATGAATGACATAAGACTCACAAAACGTGTCCCCATGTACATTAAAACTCAAAAGAACAATAGATAGATCGACGATATCCGTTAAGGTACGAAAGAAATAAACATCACCGATAAAGAAATACAAGACCGGAACACATTTCAAGACAAAATCAAGAATTTCAGTTGGTTTAAGAACTAATAAAACAAGTCAACTACAACGTGGTGGTCAGAGGAGAAAAACCAACTCCATTCACAAAAAATAAAAAATTACGGCTGTAAAAAGGTTAAAACTCTAGTTGTTCTCGTGGATGACCTAAATCAAAAAAGAAATAAAATTAAAAGATGAAGGAAGTAAGGTATAATTCAAAACCAGATTATTTTTGTGGAAAAAGTCTTTGTCATCGTTAAAAATAGATCTAAGAAATGTAAAGAAATTCTTTAAAAAATATTTATGTTAATCATTGAACATTACAGATAATAGGAATAGAAAAAATAGATCTTTGAAATTTTTTACAGAAGCATGTTGAAAATTTAAGTAGATCGATCACATTAGAATCAAGGCGGCCTCAATATGAATAAAAACGAAGAGAAATTTGAGGAAAATATCGTAATGGGAAAACTAAGTTGGCGAGTCATATATTAGAAAGTCCAAATATACTAACAGAGAGATATCTAGTGGGAAACATTTACAAATATACAAAAACTGAAACATACAAAACAGATAACTGACAATAAAGGAAAATATGTTACTTTAAAAGATAAGAAAAAAGGAATTAATGGAGAATCAGTCAAAAAATAGATGCCACCAAAAAACGTGATTTATCAAAGTGGTTTAATTAAGTGAAAATACTGTACACAGTTAACTTTTAGAAAATTATAGATAATCCTTTTATAAAAATAAAAAAAAATCTACTAATTAATGTGTAAATACGGGGCAAATAACTTTTACAGCAAACTATAAAAAAGAAAAAATGTGTGTGTGTAAATATGTGTGTAAATGTGTGTGTGTGTGTGTGTGTGTGTGTGTGTGTGTGTGTGTGTGTGTGTGTGTGTGTATAAACAATGTGTATATACATTGTTTTTTCTTATGTTTCCTTTACGTAAGGAATTACACGAAAATTTTAAAACGGTGGATAAACAGTCTATCGCAACAAAACATAAACAAAAACATTACCCATACATGGATTTAAGAATGTTCTTGCTAATTTTCATTCAAACTGTTTCAAATAATTTAGATAAATCGAAAGATAAAATAAACAAAAATACAAACAAAACAGAAATACCGACAAGTTGTATGGAACCATTACAGAGGCCATTTGTCAGTTTATTTATTGTTAGTATCATATATAATTATAAAAAAAAGGAAAAGAATGTATTTATTCAAAATATTTTCTAAAAACTTTAAATATGTGATAGGAAAAAACGCAAAAAAACTGAAAAAAGACTGAAGACAACTTAACAAAAGGTTTCTCAGGTCACGTATAACATTTTAACAAATAAGGACGAATTAAAAATACTGGTCTTAAATGTTTGGTTCGGTTTAGTTGAGACAAAAAAAATAATAATAAATAAAATGCATTAAAAAAAAGCAAAGAAAAAGTAGAAGAGTTGACGATTCAAGATTCCGGAAGGTCGAACGCAGCAAACAATTCAAGTCGGAAGATTTATCAAGACAAGTGATTCAAGATAGATGGAAGGAAGTAAGTCTTGCCTTCGAGTGTAAGAATATAGTAGAAGATAGTACTAATAATAGTAGTAGTAGTAGTAGTAGTAGTAGTAGTAGTAGTAGTAGTAGTAGTAGTAGTAGTAGTAGTAGTAATAGTAGTATTAGAAAAAGAAGAATAAAATGAATTTAAAATGAAAAAAAGAAAAAAGAAAGAATAAAAAACAAGCAAATCAAATTGGAGCGGAATATAAGATGTTAAAGTTGCAGAGAGGCATTGGCTGTATCCATCTGTAACCGACCATCAGTACCCGGTGCGGTTTGTACGGCCCAACGGTTGTTGACCTGAGAGTTCATGGCCACGGTGACGAGAAGGAGTCTGCTCAGCCGATACTTCTGCTTCTGCTGCTGCAATCAGAAACCAAACTCGCTCTGCGCGGCGTTTGGTTGTGCGGTACAAATAGAAGTGAAGAATCTACAAATGAATCCACCGTAACCTCGTCGCAGCGTTACGTTTAAATGTCCCATCTGTTTGACTACTGACAACCGTTCAATTGATATCACTTCAGTTGACAAGTTGACATTGATAGATTAAAGTTATCAGATAAATTGTTGATTCTTTTATTATACCAAGTAACACTTTGACTCTACGTACAATCAACCGTACATTATATATAATCCTTAGTTATTATGGGCGTTTAAATAATCCACATATAAAGGAGCAGCACATAAATTTTATTATTTTTAGACACCTTCAAATACCTACGTCCAAAAAAATATTCCCCTCTCACATGTTACACTGCATTTGCAATACCCCACCAAGGAGGGAAGAGTACCGTAAAAAAATATGTTTATCCACGACTTCTATGCTTCATGCTCCAAAGTACGAGTATGAAGTACGGGTAATGCTTTTGATTTCATCCACAATAAAAAAGAACTGCCGACTTGTCAGAAACAAATGAATAACCATAAAACATAAAGCTGTAACCAGGCTCTCTTTATATTGTCCCCTTCTGAATTGATCAGCTGATCATCAAGAACGTTTACAAGGATGAATAAAATTTTTGGTTTATAAAAAAGTATATACATATCTACAGAGAGAAAGCGAGAGTCTCACGATATCGTTAATATAAGAAAAAGTAATTAGAAAATAAGAGTTTTCAACGCGTTTGAAATTATTCGAAATAATTCAGATCTATTAAGAAGGAACACTTGATGAATTTGAAATCAAACGAATATAATGTAAAAGTGAAGATCATTTTGAACTATTATTGTAATAGTTAAGTTTTTTAAATATTGACCGTTTCTTAATATTGAAATCATTCTTGTTTTGTCTTAAAATTACAATACAGTAATTTTCTGCCACATTTTGGTCAGATCTGTTTTTAATAAAAGCCAAATTTGTTAAGCTGTTCTTTATATTTAGTCGATTCCAGTTTCATAAATTTTCTCATAATTAATTTCTCTACAAATGAAATGTAAAATTACGTAAATTTTTTATTTTACAATAATTTTCTCATAACTTACTACAGATAATAGGTCTGGGATCTATTTTGTTCAATTTTTCAGGTCAAAAACCACATGAAACACCAAGTTTATCTCTTAAGTTTCAAAAATTTCAGAATGGCTTAATTTTCCCAAAACAGAAATTGTGAAGAAATTTTTAGAAAGCCGTAACTCGAAACCGAAGCGTTTTGAGCCCGTTTATGAATTTTTCTTTATTATTGCTTGTAAAACACGTTTTCTTCAAGGACAATAACTTCAGAATATGTCCAGAAATTCCTTTCCGTTTCTTTCTTTGTGAGACACTGTATATTAAACACGTTAATATATTTCTCTTGCATCTACTTCACGTGTTTGAGTTTTGATAAATATTTCTAATATAACCCACTGGTTTATATACCCGATATAATTTAGGCCTGAAATATAAATGGAAATTCTGTAACGTATAAAAAATACCTGAACGGGATTAGAACCCGGGACCTACGGATGAAAGGCCAAGACGCTACCACTCCTCCACGGAGATCGGTTGTTGGAAATTATAATTAATATTAGAAATTATTATACTAGTAGAATTATAAACTGATATATTTTAAAATGTGCTGAATTAAAAGTAAAATTTTAGTTTCGTCAACTATTATCACCGTTCCTCAGTATTTCTATCAATATGTAAAGAAAATAGATATTTAAAACCGTTTTCACCTGCAGAAGGATCAACGGTTTTCCATTCATCATCAAAACGGTAGATTCGTTATTTCTGTTGTCAGTTTCAGTCAGTCGATTAAAATTAATAATTATTTATATAAATTAAAAAGCAAGATTTCGGTTGTCCACTACAAGATTTCCTAAACTAAGTGGTACTTTTTTACCCTGTTTAGCCTCCGGGAATCACTGTCAGGTATTACTTCAGAGGATGAATAAGGATGATTGTATGTGAAATGTAGCCTTGTACAGTCTCAGGTCGACCGTTTCTGAGATGTATGGTTAATTGAAACCCAACCACCAAAGAACTCCGGTATCCACGATCTAGTACTCAAATCCGTATAAAAGTAATTGTCTTTACCAGGATTTGAACGTTGGAACTCTCGACTTTGAAATCAGCTGATTTCCGAAGGCGCGTTCACCACTAGGCCAACCAGGTGGGTTAAACTAAGTGGTACTTGAATCCTTTCAGTTCTATCATTTAGGTATTATAATTGTTTGATACAAATTTTTCTTTCACTGTTAGAAAAACATAGATCTAACGTATTATTAAGTAGAAAATTATTTTTTCCAGACGTTTATCTCCTCCTCCGTTTTTTTTAAATTAATAATTTATCAGTCAGAATGTATTCTAAAGAAACTTTTACAGAAAAAAAAGTTATGCATTTAAAAAAAAAATTAAAATACTATAATTATTGCATTTTCAATGAGAATAGATTTTTAAGTAATACAACACGATAACATAAACTGGTGTAGTCGTCTCCAAATAATTTCAAATAAAAAAAATATTTTACAATATAAGAAAGTACTAAAACTTCTCGAGTGTTTTTTTTTTTAATTTTTGCCCTGATTAAAGATTGAAAGAAAAAAATTCTATAAAATCAATCTTTTCTACACCTATTATATCCAATTTTTAATCAAATCCCAAATCACTGTCTGACTCACATTTTTTATACGCCACAAAATTTACCCTCATCCAAACGTAAAGAAGCAACTGCACTGGAAATCAGCTAGTAAATATTTCTTATATAGTTTAATAAATTTGTTTCAATGAATAAATTAATAATAATTAATAAAATTAACAAAACAAAGAATACAATAACAGGAAATTATAACTAGATGCCACATTATTACTTTACTTTTATCCTACTTCTAAATTATTTTAGTATTTAGAACAAGAATTAATATTTATTATTATAAAAATAAAAGTAGACGTCATATCCTTTCTGAATTACGAATAAAATAGTCAAGTTTCCTCAACTTCCTTTTATTCTTAGCGACACATACACACACGAAACATATTTATCACTGAATTTTTACGGCTCATGTTTCATAGTTAACTATTTTTATCATTTGACATATATCCTTCATAAAATTAGACCTTAAATATTAATTTTTATTACTTTTTTAATGATTTTTTTTTTCTCCTTATGTTATGATTACTGAGAATAAAAAGATAAGATATATAAAATGCACACACACATATATCTTTTTATGCAGATAATTAACTAACGAATACATGACAAGTTACCATTAAAATAAGAGTAAACTACGAAATGGAGATTTCTGCGAACTCATTTAAAATTATTACCCGACTGCGTATAAATATAGAAAATAATTTATGTTCTGAAGTTATATAACATATTTAACAACGATAGTACCGTAAATAGGTAACCTATAAAAATGTTGAGTGACAGTGAGTAATGAGAGAGAAAAGTACAGCGTAGGCTCGTCTTTGTAGATGTTATGGGGGGGTGTTAAATTTCTACCAAGGACGAACACACACACATTCATAGATATATGTATACATATCTAATTACACGTCTATTCTTCAATAACGAATTAACCATAGAAAAATATACTTCTCTTATATAGAACAAAAAATGAAATCATTAATGAATGTTTTAACACGTGCTGCGCTGTTAACGTAATAATCTTTAAACTTTCATTCAATCAATAGTTTTTTAGATAAAATCTCATCGATTATTTTATCAATATAACTGAATGGCGATGAATTAAGGTCAATCAATATTTATTGAATCTCAACAAGCAAGTTTTTCGAAAGGATTTTTCATAAATTTTGATTTAGAATTACTTAAGAAAAAACAAAATTTATATAAAAATAATTTCGATATCAAATTAAATATTTTAGTTTATGTTTATCCGAATCCTATTTTATCCATTCATAAAGAAGCTTGACCTTTCTCATTTTTGTATTTTTCTTTTTTTTTTAATAATATTTAGGGCTACATTAAAATCAATGTTTTACAAAACTAAATCAGCCAATTTCTTATTAGATAGATTCATACCTAATTTAAAAAATATTATTTTTAATATTTATCAATTTATAGATTGAATTAAAGATCGGAACAAAAACGGCAATTTCTGCTTCACAGATCTCATAATTGTAGCGAGCGCTGTTTTAATAAATGCTTTAAATAAAAATTGTTTAACCAATTTTAAGAAGGAATATTGGAAAAATCTGTCCCTGTTTTGAGTAATGTCTGATAAATATTTGAAATGTTAAAATTTGAATGGAGATCAGTACTATATCAATTTACGATTTGTACAAATGCCATAGTTCTGGAATGATGTTCAGGCATTCATACGAGTACATAAAAACTTTTTATTATATATATGTTTAATATTTCATATATTTGAGCGTCTATTTCCAAAAGTGGCCTTATCCAAAAATATAATATTACACTTTTTACGAGATATGTATTTAAAAATACATTTTGTTACAAAGAAATCTAATCATATTAATTTTCTTAATTTAAAAACTGATGTCAGTTTCAAAATGTCTTATTCATTGTTACGTTTACTAATGAAGTTGCCTTATCCAAATAATTACTAATCTTAGCTTACAGTTATTCAATCCTGCGTTATTGACAAATTTGATCAAACCTTGCCTTAAGTCTTTTGTTTGTTTTTTTTTTTTTAAGTTTGATTCTACTTATGTAACAAATTTATCTATTTTTTAAATCATTTGACGTGTTATGTTGGTAATATTATTTGCATTAATTAAAAAAATAATAGTAATAGAAGAATAGAGCCATAATTATTCAGGTATAAGATAATAAAAACTCTGAATATGGCTTTATTGTCCACGTATGACTGGAAATCAGAAGCCAACAAAATTGTTAAACTTCAGATAAGTAATGTTTTAAAATTCAAATTTCCAAAATGATAATCATTAAAATAACTAAAAATAACAAAATAGTATTCATGATAAATCATTGTAAGATCTGATACTGGCAGTACAGTGACATTTTAAGACATCCTTGTTACCAATGACGTGGAGTGGTAGTGTCTCGGCCTTTCATCCGCAAGTCTCAGGTTCGAATCCCGGTCAGGCGCTGCATTTTTCATCAGATTCAAATTTCCATGTACAAGCTTGAAACTTCTATGATGAATTAATTCATCAAGCAAAAAGAAAAATCAATACTGCACCGATTCAATTATTAAAAAACGTGTTTATCAAGGAAGAAATTCTATACATATTAAAAAATTATAACAAAAACATTACGGTAAAGACTGGGAAAACAGGACAAAAAATTATGTCTCGGTGAAAGAGACATAATTATTTTGCAAGAGGAATACTATGAAATCACAGAAGTTCAATTAAGAGGTCCAGTTTTCTTATTGACTTTTCAAAGAAAAGTACGGTATTACTTACTTTTGGTCGCATGGCGGGATTGTGGGGTGGAAATAATTTTTTTTACGTTTTGAGGTATGAGGAGTACGAAAATACTATTCACTTAAATTTTCCTATGTATAAAATTTTGTGACTCGAAAATTTCCAAAACTACATCAACTTCATTGAAATTTATATACGCAGTAGTAGTGTAACAGAAATTGTGTATAAGAAAATTTGATTAAGATTGGTTGAGTCGTTCTTGAGTTGCGATCAATTTAAGGTCGAAAACATTTATGCGAGGATAGTTAGGAGCGTGGTTCATGATGATGCTACAAGTTGGAACGTTGACGTTTCTTTATCTGCGTTGACGTTTTTTATTGTCGTTACCTACATTGAGGAAAACGTCTTTGAGGCACCTACTCTAAGGGTTATGTTGACTGTGTAGTGGAGTATTTTCTAAACGCGTTTATGCAGTAAGTCACAGTGATGAGTGAGTTTAAACTGAATGCTTGTGTGTAGGGTCTACTCGTTAATCAAACGTAAGTATAGTACGTTACTCTCAAAGTCAGTGCGTTTCTGAATGTGAAATAGTGAGGGAATTATTAATTTACGAGTATTAACTGATTTTCTTGTTACAAAATATTAAAATTATTTTTTTATTGATATTTATACTTTAATTTGAATTTAATTGTTTACTTATTTCTGATTATTTATTTCCTAATTTGTTTTCTTTGTAAATTTAACATTAGAATGAGATGACATTTTATCAAAAGGAAACAAAATAAAATAACGAGAAGTTTATCTTTTGGCAGGACTGCACAAGAGCTTTTTCATTCGTACTTTTTTCTTGATGAATTATTCACCAGAGAAACTTGTACGTAGGAATATGGAGATGGAACTTTATAGTGTATGAAAAATGGCCTGCTAAGATTTAAACCCGGGACCTTTGGATGAAAGACTGAGACGCTACCACTCAGCCACAGAGATCAGCATAATATCAATATCTTATTAAAAATAGTAAATTTAGATTTCAGTTTCTAAAATAAATGACAAATTATTCCCACGTTCTTTTTTTTTTTTTTGTTTCTTCCATAACTTACCAATGCTGATTATGTAATCGCGAAAAATTTAGGTTTTCAGATTTCAACGGAAATATCCATTTTGACCAGTTTTGGTGTGACGTCTGTACGTACATATGTCGCTTAACTCAAAAACCATTAGCCATAGAATGTTGAAATTTTGAATTTATGACTATTGTAACATCTAGCTGTGCACCTCCACTTTTGATTGCAATCGACTAGACCCCAAAAGTGTCCAAAAAAGCCCAAAATCCCAAAAAAATTGTATTTTGAATTTTTTCCTAACTGCACTAATAAGCCCTCATTGAGTGTTTCAACAATATATCATAAGTGGTAGTTATTTTCACTGGTTCCAGAGTTATAGCCCAATAACATTTTAATTAATGGAATATTTGGATCTTACAAGGGGAAGGCACATCAGTTGGAATCCAATTCATTTCCTGTTTTTTGTTTTTTTTTTTTATTTTAATATATTGATTTATTAATAATTATTAACCTTTTTTTTGTCCTCTTTATTTGCCCCGCCCACCAGAGCCGGATTTGTACTTAAACATAAACACAGCTCCGGGGGTGCCAGTGCTTCAAACCACCTGAGCAGTAACTCTGGGCCCGGCTATGCCTTTTCCAAGGCCCCACCCAGGCAGCCGGGACTCGATCTTTTCGTGCCATGCCTCTAGTAAGGGACCCCCGAAGGAGTCCCCTCATCGGTACTCCGCTCTTTAGGTTGCCTTCGCCTCAAATGGGGAATCCCTGCAGGGATGCCCCACCGGTTCTTTGGTCTTTACTCCCTCCTCGTGACTCCACCAGTCAACGGGAAGGGAGTCCCTTCCCGTTCATCGAAAATGGGACGCCGGAGCCTCCCACCTATCCTGGACGAGGCTGTCTCATGCCGGAGCCACCATAGTTCCACACTCACCAGCGTGTAATCCTCAATTGTGCAGCATGAAGCAAAGCGAGCCTTCTTTTGGCAGTTCTTCTTGACATGGCCGACCTCTCCACAATTAAAGCAATGACCAGTCCTATCCGGGCTACCACAAAATTTGGCCCAGTGCCCCGTTCTCCAGCAACGGAAGCACCGTTCCTCCAACGACGACCGCACCACCCTACAGGCCACCCATCCGATCCGTACCCGGCCGTCATGTAACAATTTCTGCGCCAGGATAGGTTGCAGGGCCAGCGTCATAGAGAACTCCGTACGCCGGCCTCATAGAGAGTATGTCAAGAGTCACGTAGTCCCCGGTAACAGGACGAAGATCTCTCACGAATTCCTCTTCTGTGGTGGCATCCACGTCTTTGATTATGAAGTGGACCCGTCTTCCTCCACCTCCTGCCAATGTCGTCGTAACACCCTCAACCGTCTGTTCAATTTCCCTACAGAGCCGCTCAGCAGTGTCCCCCTCGGCCCGCACTCGAAGGAGGAGGTCATCCCCTTGACCCGTACGAGCCGAGAGGACACCGGACTCACCTGGTAATACGCTGCCCGTCCCTGTCCGCAGGAGATCCCCGTAGGACCTTCCCGCGGCTTTCACGACGACGGTCACCGCAGGCGGCTCCACTGGCCTCTTCTCTGGAACAAGACTCTTCAGCATCTGCTTATCCGACACACTGCCGACAAAGAACACCTGGAGTTTACGGTCATACCTCCTTTCAGTGTTCAAGTCCTAGTAAAGTCAGTTATTTTTTCACGGATTTTAATACCAAATCGAGGATACCGGTATTCTTTGGTGGTTGGGTTTCAATAAACCATACATCTCAGGAATGGTCGAACTGAGATCTGTACAAGACTACATTTCATTTATACTCATACATATCATCCTCATTCATCCTTTGAAGTATTAACTGAACGGTAATTACCGGAGGCTAAACAGGAAAAAGATAGGTCATACCTCCTGCCAAAATATTCTACTAGCCGGCGCATATAGTAACCGATCGTCCTCGCAGGTCTGTAAAAACACACCCCGCTATCCGCCACCACAACTTCAGGGGTGGCCTTCGTAAGGCTCCGAATCACTCCGTCTTCCAGCTTGGCAGAGTCAAAAACAATGACGTAAGTGACCTTCCCAACTTCGACCGCCTTACCAGACAAAACGGTGGTGCTCGGTTTGTCAACCAAATTTGTTAACCCATTAACCTCTAATTGCAAAAAAGGTTTTACAATAAATAATTCAATAACAAAGAAAAAATGTAAACAAAAAATGTAATAAAAAATATATGTAATTTAATAGGCGTACATGGAAGTCATGTGGTGTCTACAACAGATCTTTTTTTAAATAAACTATCTAAAAATGAACTCCAAAATTAGTCTTACGTAACTTTAAATTGGCTGGAAAAATAGAATGATAAAAAACCCATGAAGGTTATTTTGTTAAATGAAATGAGAATTTCTAATATAATTAATTTATATCTTGTCTGTACTCATAAATTAAAGGAAATATTTCTGAAGTAACTTGCCTTTACTGAAAAATTAC
This sequence comes from Lycorma delicatula, assembly GCF_047948215.1. Taxonomy (NCBI): domain Eukaryota; kingdom Metazoa; phylum Arthropoda; class Insecta; order Hemiptera; family Fulgoridae; genus Lycorma; species Lycorma delicatula. The sequence continues at coordinate 106,642,617 of NC_134458.1, read as the reverse complement.
TTAAAGTGAATACAGTTACTTTTGCGACTATGTGACTCATTTATTCTAATCTAAATACCATAAGTAGTTAGCTAGCTACTTATTAATTTTAATTACTGAAACGTACGCATTAAAAAAAAGAAAGTAATATGAAAAGTTAAGAATTATAATAGGAATCTAAAAAAATGCAATATTCATTGAAAAAAAAAACCACAATTTTTTAGTACGGTAAAAATAACTTCTTTGTACTTTATGGCTTAGGTCGATTTATTAATTTATGGTATACTTATATCGATTATATACTTAATAAATATGTGTAAAAAAAGCAATTTTTTTTGTTCACAAAATAATGAATTTACGAACACGTGCACTCACAAACCTTCGCGTACTTTGCAGGAAACAAATACTTACGATTATGCAGTTGTATAATATACTTAAATTTTTTAATTTATAAACTTTAATATTTTATATTAATATTTTTAGGAATCCGCCCCTTTATTCTTTAACCTGTTTAAATGGCTATAAAAAAATAAATAAAAATTTTCTAACAACCAAATGTTTCATTGTATTTTAGACTATTGTATTAAACAATAGGTAATCAATCAAATTTGCCGAATCATTTTATTATACGAGTATATTATATAAACTGGATTATTTTTCAAGGTACGAGCGGACGTAGTCTTTTCTTTTTATTACTGATACGTATAAATGCACGCAAGCTCACGTACGTATGAATGGATACAAACGATATAGCATTATAAAGTTTTATTACTCAAAAGAAATCATTACTTGAACGAATTAATTATGTTAATTAAAATAGATTTGATATTAATTTATAACGGTAAACAAATGAAATATAATATTGACCGAGGAATTTAGTTAATATTATAAATACAATGAAACGTAAAATCGGCTTCATATGAATTTGATGCTAATTTTTGAATGCTAAAACAATCTAGTCTTACATTTTGTTTTCAGCTATATTTTTTAATTTGCGTCGTATGAAAAATTAGTACTAGTAAATAAAATTAATATGTATTCATTCAAAATCTGCAGAACATTACCCGTGCTTCAGAGGGGTTAATATTTTGTAATACTGAATAAATATATAATTTAAAAAAACAGCTAAGAAGAATATTAATTCTAAGAAAACCTGCAAATGTAACATCGTAACGTTCATTTGCAGGATTACAACTCAATAAAGAAATCTTCTGAGAATGGATTTTTTTTAACGCGTACATAAAACCGGGTGGAATTCCCCTAATTAAAATTTCGATTCGTTATTTAAGCTAGTGTAGTGGTTAACTCGTCGCAAACCAGTTGTTTAACAGCCGATTTTCGAAGTCGAAGATTTGAATCCTGATAAAGTTGGTTGTTTTTATACGGATTTGAATAATAGGCAGTGGGTACCGGTGGACTTTGGTGGCTGGGGTTCAATTAACCACACGTCTCAGAAACGGTCGGCCTGAGTTTGTACAAGACTACACCTCATAGACATATCAAATACATAATCCTATCTCATTTGTTCGTGGTGGTGGGGGTTATTACTGTTCACTAGTTGAACAGATGCAATTACATGTTACGAAAATAAATATTTTACAACAAACTGATAACAAAATTTGATGTATTGAATGAGAGAATGATATCGATTGATATTTCTTTTTCATACGTAATCTAGCCCCTAGATGAAATAGCTGAAAGCTTAAAGGATGTGTAGGTTTGTGAAAAGCTAAGCTGAGTCATTATTTGTATATTAGTACACTGAATATAAAAACTCTACTTAGTGGTGATTGAGATTGTGGAAAAATGAGACAGGTTGAGTAATATGAACTTATTACGAACGTAGAGCCTTGGCAAAAGAAACACATTTTAAATTGGAAGTGGGCCGGCCATATAATCAAAATTTAAGTTACGCGTTGGGCTAAAATTTGTATTGACTTATTTCCAGGAACAAGTACAAATAAAAAGGAAGACCGGCTCTTAGATGGAGGATGAAACAATTGAGAGATTGGATGATCAATAATGTAAGGAGGCAAGAAATACATTGCGTTAGGCAATAACTGTTGTTAAAGGTCTTTACTGTAATTAAGGAAAATATAAATATTATTATTATTATTATGTTATTGAAATGTTTTGTATAATGGTTTGTTTACTGCAAACAGTTTAGGTTATTTTTTGTTTTTGTTTCTAAATCTCATATATTTTTCTAAATTTAGAATTTTTTAAATGTGTAGTAGCCCATTATCTTTGAAAAGACAAGCGAAGACTGGAGTTAATACAAAATTAAAAAAATAAAAGTAAATAAATAAAATCAACATTTATCAAATCAGAAAACCGAGCTCATTAGCTCGGTGTTTTAGCCCAATCTTTTGTTTTTAACCCATATTTCTCGAAAATTACTAAAACTACTTTTTACTACTAAGGCGAAAAATATAGTTTTATAAGTTTTTCAGGTCAGATTTCATAAAAAGTTTACCCCTTAATTTGGGTCCCAAGAATCTGCCTGGCTTAATTTTACCGAAGACGCAGAAATTAGAGCGAATTCCTTCGTTACCCGACATGCTAACGTAGCGTTTCCAAACCTAAGTTCATATGAACTTTCTTCTTTATTTTCACCAGTAGAAAATGTTCTGAAGGTTTTTTTCTTCCTGAAACACTATATATATATATATATATATATATATATATATATATATATATATATATATATCGCTGATGTATATAATTTTTATATAATTGAATGTATATATACTCGTGTATATATATATGTACATATACAAACAAAGGTTACTAAAGTATTATTAATTTTATTACAGCGGTTTCCTTTGCACCGTTCAGCCAAATTTTTGGGCCAGATCTTTTGTTTACCCATTGAATAGTACCCATTTTCATTACTTATATAATTATGTATATTTATTTATCTAGATATAATAAAATTATATTTAATACAGAGAAAAAAAATTAGATACCGATTCCACCAAAACTTAAATGTTTAAAATTAATTATTAATTTGTTTAAAATAAAACTGTCATTTTTAAATTTTAAACATATATAAAAAAACTACCATAATTAGAAATTCATTCAAGATGATAGAAGGAAACATTTGTACCAAATAATTACAGAATTATGATAAAATTGTAATACAAATAACAGAGCGCTCTGTATTAAAATTTAAATACACAGACTCATGCAAATATAAATTATTTAATAATTGAATTTAATTAACATTTTAATAAAATTACTAATTAAACATAAAAAGAAACTACAGAAAATAATTATTACCAATAACAGAAAAGGTAAATATATCTTAGAAAATACAAAAATTTTAAATAATAATACCAATTATACAACACAGTTAAAAGTTAAACATTTTTTGAATAATTTAATATCTTGTATGTTATCAGATTGAGGTTTAAAAATCACCCCCCGCTTCAAAAGAGTACTAAGTTTAATTTGACGATTTAAAAAAAAGTCGAAAGTTACAGAATTACAACTATATATTTTAAACTATATATCGCATTTTTATAAAAACTCGGATTTATTTTATGTTTTAAGACTTCTTTTTAATTTTTTAGTTTGATTTTTACGTAAAAAAAGCGTAAACAAAAAAAAATTTAACCAGTGGAATCGAAGCCTTGACAAAAATAATTAAAAAAATACAGAGATACAACGTTAGGTAATTGCTCATAGTTATAACTAAGGCCGTCGGCAATACAGGAATTTAACGTTAAACGCTGCAAAGAAATAATAAAGAAGTAGATATAAATTGAATTTAATCAAAATCAAAATTCCGATCTCCATGGCGGAATGATAGTGTCTCAGCCTTTAATCCGAAGGTCCAGGATTCAAGTCCCGGTCAGGCATAGCACTTTTTATACGGTACAAATTTCCACTTTCACATTTCCATGTACAAGCATCTTCTGTAAGCTTCTTTGGTGAATTAATTTATCAATCAAATAAAAAAACTCCCGGCCAGGTATGGCATTTTCACATGCTACAAAAATTTTCATTCATTTCATCCTCTGAAGTAACCTAACGGTAGTCCCGGAGATTAAGAAAGAAAGGATCTAGGACTGCTGTAATGATTTTTGAAGATAATATTACTTTTAGAAATTTAGGAGGCTTCCGGAGTTTTTCTTTCATGTTTGGTAGTATCTTATGTTCCTTTATAATTTTGCGAGGTACGGTGTGTATTGTTCCAATAAATACATTACACTTGTTTATTTATTTTTGTTTCTTCTTCCTTTTCACCAACCAAAGTTTTTGGATACCAACCCCTTTCCTTTAAATCAGATAACATTTTGGATTATAGTGAAACTAGCTCTCACATGAGGATGCTCGCAAAATCTTATTTTAGCTTCAAACATAATATTTTAATTTGAATCACTGCAGTACCAGCTGGCACTTGGAGGTGCTCACAAAAATCTAATTTTGGTATTCTAACATGTCACCCTTCAAGTTATGCATCATGAAAACCTTGAAAACGTACCAAAAACCAAAAATCAAGTACTTTCCTCCAACTTTGGTCGCTGTGAATCGATTAGCTTTAAAATAAATAGGGTTTTATTTCCAGTAAGTTTACATCACCCCACAAAGTTTTGTCAAAATCGATTAAGATTTATGTCCGGTAGAACGGACGAAAATATCTTATACATACGTGTATACGTATATAAAAATTGCAGAATCGTGTTTAGGAAACTCCAAAACGTAAAGAAAAGTTATCCCCCTCCGACACATTTAAGAAAATCTGATACATATATAAAATAGAATTACAAGAAAATCACACAAATATTCTTTTTTTCTGATAATTCTACACAGTAAGGAGATTCAAAACGTTAGGCTAAAGAAAAAAAAAAATTATATCAAAGAATCTAGCTAGAATCACGCAAATTATTAAAATCTAAAGTTAAAATTATTGCAAGGAATCACAGCGATTGTATTTTTCATTATTAATTAAACAAACAAAATCATTAATTAAAAAAAAACAATTAAAATCCTTTTTAAATACCTATATATTTTATTAACCTTATGAACATAGCTAAACTATTTTATTTAAATGAAGGCCGTAAAACAGAAAATAGATAAATGCAATTCTACATCTGTATAAACGTCATCAAAAGTTTCATGATAGAATTATTTACAACTTCCTGAATTATCTAGATTTATTTACCTATTATTGCATCATGATAATGATAAGACAAAGAGAAAGAAAAAAAAATTTTCAATAATTTTAATTTACTCTACACACGCACACAAACATACATTTCAATAACAAAAAATATAAAAATTTATGTTATAACAATAAATAACTATTTATTACAAGGCCATAAAAATTTTGTTGTTTTTCTCTATTGTATTTTTATTAATAATATTTTTAATATTTATTTCTCTTTCATACTTTTTTTTGTTTTTGTTTTAATCACATCCTTCTTTCTCTTATGATTTTTTTTATGTTGTCTAAATCGCGTAATACTAAAAATTTATATTTAGAAAAAAATATGTAATTAAAAATACATGGATTATACTATTATGCCGAAGAGTTTGAGGCTGAATAATTTGCTACATTATAAAAACAAAATACTCGTGTACAGGATGACTCGTTGATTCATCAATCATTTCATTTCAATTAGTTAATTGAATTTTTTCACAACAAAAACAACTAAAGGGAAAAAAGTATTTTAACTACTTTTGAACTAAACTCGAATGATAGATACCTGAGTGAAACACCAAAAAAAAATTCTAAAAATCGGATCTACATACAAACCGTCTGTAAAAGACAAAAGTTATTTAGTCATCTGTTAGATTATCAAATAAAAAAATATATTTCAGATAGAACTGGTAATTGTTTTTTTAATTAAAATTACTTTTATGTTAATTTTATAAAGTGAATACACAAGTGTTCTTTTTAATTAAAAATAAATAAGTTATTTGAAAAAAATCTTTTAAAATACTGCTTACTAAATTTTTACGAGATTTAAAACAACTACACGGATTACGCAGTAACCTAGACTAAACAGCTAATATTGTGTACGATTGTTCATAAGACATCCATTTTATAACTTATTTCGAGAGCTGCTATATGACAGTGTCAACCTTGGCAAAAAATGTTAACAAGTTTTTATATAAAACCTATATATAAATAAATATATATTTATTTATATATATCGCTATAAATAAATAAATAAATATATATATATATATATATATATATATATATATATATATATTATACTTGCATTTCTCGTTGCGATTAGAAGATGTTTAGCCTGTCAGGACTCGCTTCTGTCACCCTTCCAATCTTCCCCCCCGACCACCCTGTGTTCATTATCCTGCTGCTAGTGGGAATAATAATGGTAAATATACATTAAAGCCTGTTCAATTTATAAAAGCTATCATTGTGTTAAATGATTAATACAATGGAAGAAATAATTAAATGCTGTCTGAATGGGAAAAGAGAAATAAAGATCATGGGAAGAAGAATAGAATGTATACTTTTTGCTAATGACGTGGCGTTATTAGCGAATAGCCCAAGTAAACTAAATGAAATGCTTGATATCTTAAATGAAGCATGCAAACGTCAGGGTATGAGGATAAACATAAAGAAGACAAAATGTATGAAATTAGGTGGTAAAGAGGAGAGGATTGAGATTAAGATAGGAAATGAAGTTTTAGAGTAGGTGAAGAAATTTCCACACTTAGGGAGCTTTATAACCGATGACCTGATCTGAACAGTAGAGATAAAAACAAGAATATCAAGAAGTAAGCAGGCATTTATAAGAACGGAACACTGCTATATGAAAAGTTAAACTTAGCGATAAGGAAGAAATTAATGAAATGTTTTATTTGGAGTGTGATGCTCTATGGAGCTGAAACGTGGACGATGGGAAAAGCAGACGGAAAACGAATTGAAGCTTTTGAGATGCGGATGTGACGCAGAGTGATAAATGACAGATGGCAAGACCGTGTAACAACTGAAGAAGTATTAAGAAGAATCGGAGAAACCGAGAAAATGCTAAATGTGACTGAATATAGGAAAAGGAACCGGCTAGGATATTGTATGAAAAGGTGTTTATTACTGGGTGCGATGGAAGGCTTGGTGAATGGAAGGAAAGGAAGAGAAGTTTGAAATGATGGATGAGATAATGGAATAGGGAAAATATGCTGAAACAAGCAAGTTACCAAAGGACAGAACAAGGTGGAGAGCAGTAGACCAGCTCTAATGGCAGAACAATATGAATGAATGAATCAGTGCATTGTAATTTTTTAAGAGCAACAATTTGGTCCATAGAGGAACAAATAACTGGCTTTTAGATTTTTCATCGAGGTTTTGCTCGTGAAATACATAATCAAAATTACAATCGGAATGTTACCAAATCTGATAGATTGATACAATAGCTGTAACATAAAACTGTAAAAATGTAAAATAAAGTTATGAATTTTACCGTTTAAAATTCAAAAAAATCCAAAAAATATCTCGTTTAGTATCGCCGGAAACTGGGAAAATTTGTTAACACTACTAATTTTTTTTATCTTTCTTCACCCCTTCAAAGGTCGAATCTCAAAATATCAAGAATGTTTTTAGATATTCACATGAATTATTACACACATCAAAAATCAAGTTGATATTTTAATTTGTTACCGAGATATTCAAAAAGTGGTAAATTTTATTGTAACTCCATTTTAACCCTTTAAACTCTGAATTAAAAAAAAAAGAATTCTTTTTTAATGTGCACATACACCGTAAGAAGAACATCTATACAAATTTTCATCAATTTATCTTTAATAGTTTTTGCTGGGAATTGGTTATGAATCGCTCACGAAATGTTATTTTGTTTACACACACACACACACACACACACACACACACACACACACACACACACACACACACACACCGTACTTTTAATCAGGCTGCTACGAAACTGGTCTTACATCTACCTTTTTACCCGCCTTTTTTTATTATTTGACTAGTTATAATTTTGTTTCGACAGTATTTTTTGTAATACAAAAAAAGACAGTTTTAGTTTCGTTTGAAATTATACTTTTTTATTTTGCAACGTCTTTATCCGTTTTGTTTTAAATAAAAATAAATTTTGTTCAATTGAAAACCGTTTTGTTATACGGATAGTAGAGTGCCTGGGTGATCATACATGGACTGTAGATACCATATGGCTTAGATCCGGCCCTTGAATGATAGGGAGGAGATTTTTTAGGGGGTGAGAGCCCCCCACTGTCGTCAGTGCGGGCCTGACGGCGGCTGGCAGAGATTTTTCCTCCCTCTACGGAAAGAGGAAAAAAAAGATATAGGTTAAAACAATAATAATAATATAATATAATATATATATATATATATATATATATACAATAATAATAATAATAATAACACCTTATAACTTGGGTAACACACTTGGGCACATTCACCCATAGAACAAAAATTTAACGAAAAGTTTTCTCTAGCCTTGCTTGAAATTAAGGCGTTATCGTACTTATATTCGTATGAACGTTTATCTATAGTTTCAGAAGTAGAATATATTCTGGAATTATCTTCAGTTTCTTTTAAAATTTTCAAAAATTTTGTTTAGAATTAAATTCTACACAGGTTTTGTTTATAGGTTTTATGTATTTATTACCCATTTAACAATGTTAGTGTAAGTCAAACATAAAACATACGTTTCTTACGCCCATATATTGGTTTAAAGCCCAGATTTTTCAAAAACTACTGCAGGTGTGGTTCTGGGAATTGATTTATTCGATTTTTCGGATCAAACACCAAAAGAAATCAGTAATTATGCTAAACGACCTAAAAATTTCATTACGACTTCATTTCACCGAGGTAGCTGAAATCCGAGCGAAATTTTTCACTAGCCGTAACTGGCAAACGAAACATTTTAAGATATATGTTTATATGAACTTTTTCCATAATTTTCACGAGTAGAATAATAATAATTTATGTCCTGGAAGAACCTCGTGATATACCTGCAAATATGTATATATATACATATTTGCATATATATATATACAAACTTTTAATCCAGATAATTTCAGTGCTATATAAATTAAACATTAGGGAAAAGTGGTAACTAGTTTGAATAAATAAACCTTCCTACTATTTAAGTTAGCTCTATATATCGTCAATAAAACCAGTTTTTTTTTTTAGTCCCATAAAAATAGAAATTAATTAACTTTTACTTTATTACCGTATTTCTTTTACTATTATTTATATTAGTTTGATGAAGTCAGTCCCTTATTTTTTTTTAATATGCAGTAATTTTTTATCAACTCAAAATCTGTTATTTTTAACATAAATTCATCAGATAACATAGTTTATGTACATGGGAATACGGTACAGAAATTTTGTAACGTATGAAAAGCCTGAACGGTAGATTCGAAACCGGTCAAGGGTTTTTAATTTCGCCTTCAATCTATTTTTTTCTAATCGGTCGTATTATTTTATACTATTCTATATTTCCCTAGTTTTTCGATAACTTTTATATTTAAAAATCATTACTCCATTCCTATTTACTGGAACTGAATTTTTTTTAAAGAATGAACTCGAGTTGAAACTAACCCTCTATTTTTTTTTTTCTAGATCTGACAATGGTCAATTTTTGTAGATTGTATTGCTCTCGACAGAGAATTTTAGCTAGGATCTTTTGTTGTATAGCGTTTTCCTTCCTATTTTTTTTACCATCATACTCTGTACAAAAAAAACTTTCTCTGTATATCGTTTACACTTTCCTCAATACAATTGTTTCTCACATTCCTTCTCACCTTCTTACTTGTTATTCGATCCCCCAGCAATAATTTTTAGGAAATATTATTCATAGATCATTAGGTTTCTTTTCCACTTCATTCTCACTTTACGATTCTCAAAAAAAAAAAATCTTCTTCATTTACTTGCTTCATCTATCCTGATCTTTATCTTCTTTCTTCTTGTAGTTCTTAATTTCTACAGTTAATTTTTAAAAATAATCAACTATTTAGGGCGTCTTATATTCTATATACATATCATATTTAAAAAACCAGAAATAAATATAAAACATTTTTTGTTTCTAGTTTTCCAGTCGCTGCATATCTCTCTGACGAATACAGAACCTTTATTTTTCTGAACATTTTAGGCAGGACCTATATGTAAAATTACATAATAATCTTAGCATCATAAAAAACGTAAATTTTTCTGGGAAATGCTTTAAGATACCTCAAAATCTTTGTGAAAACTATTGTAGATGACTCCTGGACACCCTTAGAAAAATCCGTAAACATAAAGATATGAGATATTTTCTGCAGTCTATAAATATAAGCGCAAAGAATTATCATTGCATATAATAATAAACATAAAATGATAAATCATATCTGGTTTTTAATTAAAAAAAGAAAAATTTTAAATAGAATGGTTACATATTGGTTCCCAGGTAGCTTAAACGATTGCTTAAATAATACTCCTATCAATTATTAATACTCGTACTGCCATCGAAAGTATGAAATTTTCTAATTTATTGTATAATTACAAATTCTCATAGGATTATTTATTAAAAATTGATTTAGTCTGCAACTAAATCAAACCGTAAAGCTTTTCGCTTTAAATCATTTTTAAAAAGACACTAAGCTTATGATATAATTTCCATTTATATAATATTAAATATATATATATATATATATATATATATATATATATATTTATATCCTGCATACAAGTATACTTCCATCGGGATATAGAATTTCACAAAAATATTCTGGAGTTTCTTCAAAAATTCAAAAGCAGTTTTTCAGCATAAAAACGGGCTGTCAAATCATTATTGCTTGCGGTATTTCTTGATCGTTCATGTAAATTTTATGAATCTGTTATCCCTTCGCTTAAGTACAATGAAAAATAATATTAATTTATATATATATATATATATATATATATATATACATATATATACCGGGAGATATTTCAACATGGAAACAGCTTTATACTGCATATCTGAGAGGTATTTGGAGGTATTTTTAACTACACAGTTAAAAAAAATCTGCAATATGGTAGGTTTATAATTTTTGTCCGCCATATTGAATCAAACTTAATTTTTTTAATAGGAAGACATATGACACATTATTTTGATTTAAAATTTTACAAGAAAAACAATGGTGAAACCCATTTTTCTGCTAATGCCTTCGTTATCCAGCAATAAGCATTAAAAATGCAATGACCGAAAAAACGTGTTAACAATAAAAAGAGGTAAAACCGGCTGCTTGAACAATTTTATCGCATTTTACATTCGTGATGCATACAATAAAAAACTTTAAACAGTGCTATAATACTAATAATAATAAACAATATCTAATAATTAACAACACAACAAATTAAACGGATATATCAAATTATATTATTTACTCTAAATATTATAATTATCTATTTTAAAATTTTAAATAAATGTTGTGGATAAAAATTACTAATGTAATAAATTTTTAAAGCGTGCCATTCTACAATAAATGTTGAAAATGTTTTCCCTCTACAGTTTGGACGTGTATTAACCTGAAGATATCCGTTTATAACTTGTATCATGTCTGGTGGTACACGAACAGATTCGTTAATTACTCTTCTTTTCAATTCGTTAATGTCTACAGATTTTGTTTAGTAACTATTATGTTTCAGGTACCCCTAAAAAAGGTAATCCAGAAGAACAGGTCTGGGGATCTGGCAGGCCATTCTACGGTTCCTCTACGACCTATCCAGCGATCTAGAAACTGTTTATTTAAAATTTTCTGTGCCCTTAGATAATAATGAGGTACTACCCCATCTTGCTGAAACCACACGTTTTTATTTAATTTCTGTCCAAAATTTTCCCGGATATTTATTAAACTCCTATCGGCTAACAAGTTGCAGTAAGCATCTCCAGTAAGATTTCTATCTAAAATAAGACTTCCTACTATACAATGACCGACGATTCCCGCCCAAACATTCACTATCTGAGGGTGTTGTGTATGAGCTTCCAACATCCATCTGGGACTGTTATCGCTCCAATATCGACAGTTTCGCTTATTTACATGGCCATTTAAAATAAAAGTAGTTTCATCAGTAAATATTACTGAATTAGAAAAATTTGCGTCTACGTCTAATTTTTGCATTATAATATCACAATACTCAACCCGACGGTCAAATTCATCTTCCGATAGTTCATGCACCAGATGTAGCTTATAACGGTGAAATTTAATTCTTATAAGAATTTTTTGAACTGAAAAATAACTGATATGTTAGACAACTTTCCGAATCGATGAATGAAGGTTTTCGACAAAGGTTTGCGATTCATCTAATGAGCATCGATTGTGACAGTTCTCGGTCTACCGATGCGAGGACGATTCTTTACAATAGGTCTACCGATCTCTTCGAATCGCTCTAGTGTCTTGATCACAGTCGATTTACTTATTGGTTCTTCGTTTGGAAATCTATTATTAAATAAATAGCATACCTCTTGTGAAAGCCGAACTCTGTCACCATACCCGTACATTATCAAAAGAATTATTCTTTCGGTTTCACTTGGAGAAGGCATTGCTGTTTGAAGATTTAATTTTTAATAAAACTAAATAAACGAACGAGCAAACTAATATTAAAACTTTAACCAAAAAAACAAATCTGAACCTCTAGGTTTACAACTTAATTTTTACTAGCACTACCAAATTTTACTACTACAAGTATGTTGAAGTAAAAGGGTGAAATGAGGAGTTAATAAGTTGTGCATTATTTCAACGTAATATAAACTGCATTGTTGTGAATTAACGGTTGATAAGCAACAAGGAAATAGGTAAATAATAAGGAACGAAATAGACAATGAGCCAAAAACGAAGCCATGCCGACAAAATGAGAAACCCATGGAAGCAGAGAAAAAAGCTAGAAAGAGGTGATTTTTGCGTGGTCCTAAGTTGGCCTTTTTGCATAAAATAAAAACATATATATAAAGAATGTTTCTAAAATGGTGGGCTGGCTATACTTTTTCGGATTCTACTTGTAAAACTAAACAAAAAATATCCGAGGGGAAAATGCCGATTTCTCCTTTGTTTTCCTCCTGTTCGCGATTTTGTTATTGTTATACAAAAATTTATATCTCAAGTTCGGATACATGAATCACATTAATATTTTGTAAGCGACTTGGTTATAAATTTTTTAAATTAGCAAAAAATCAGGGATTAAATACCTTTACAAATTACAAAATGATGGCCATGTTTATTTTTCAATCCGTTATATCTCCGTAAATATTAGTTTTATCAAAATGTAAGTTATTTTCTAAAATATTTTAAAAAAAAATGTGTATTTATATCATATCAGATGTCATTACTATTTTCACTTAACAAAGAAAAACTCCAGCCATCGAGGAAGTAGTTTTGGAGATTTTCGAGCCACGAAATCTTATACGATCTATATATATATATATATATATATATATGCACTAGCATCTTCATCGCAGCTTCGCCCGCACGGTATGTTTACTTATTTTTCCCGGCGCGGCCATTTTTTTTTATTTTATGTTTTTAAGACATGTACAAGCGGAGCAACCAATCTTGATACTTGGTTCCACGGCAGCGACAGCCGCAATTCGAATCGTTCTATTATCCTTTTAGTATAACATTTGCTTCATTACCGATCAGCGAATAGGCCTTCGTAAGATGTATTTGGATAACTCTGTGACGGAGCTACGGTGTGGGAAGGTATTGCTTCCGAATGCGGACCAGAACAGAGACAGCGTATGTTTTCATTAGAGGCTTATTAAATTTGTAAATCTGTTTCTTGATTTTTAAGTAAATCAAGAATACTTTGAGGAAATTGAAATGTAGGACAAAATTGTTGTTGCTGCGATCATCACTTGTTTTGCTAGTATGAGAATAGTATTTTTGGTGTTTAAAGACTCAATCAAGTAATGATCAGAGTCCATAGTCTAACTGAAGTTAGATAGAGTTTTTATGCGAAACCTTCGGTGTTAGAGGAAGACGCTTCCGTGAATCGGTTAATTTAATAGTTGAGGGTTATAGGTTAGGTGGTTGTGGTTAGAAGAGGCCATACAAGGGGAATCGTAGGTTCTGTAAACACAATGATGGAAATGTCTGCCGAAGCATTTGCATCGGAGGCATCCTGGCCAAACTGATGGATGACATGATGACTGTGTTTTGTTATCAAGCTTAAAATACGACCCATCAAGGCTTGGAACGGAGGGGGTAGTGGGATGACCGGGCTCATCACAAGGCGGGTGTTTTCTCCTACGGTCATCAGGATGGTGTTAGTACTGGATCGCAGAATACAATTTTTTGCGATTTTAATTACCTCATTGTATAGCTAATATTTTGAGCATTATTACAATTTTAAATTTAATTTGACATATATAGTATAACATAAAAGTATATATATATATATTAAGTAAAATTTAATTGAAACAATTAGTAAACAATAGGCCTGCATTGTTTCTTCATACGATTCTAAGAAAGATGACTCATTTTCTGAGTCGTAATACTTGGCATTCCGTGTTTATTTTTACAATAAATAAATCACGATAGATTCTATGTTTATATATGTCAAAAAATTATAAAATTAGTTAATTTATCATTTAGCGTTTGCTGCTGACGTAATTATAATACTAGTTGAGAATAGGCCTACATTTTTATAACATTTAAAAATATACCATAACATTTCTTTTTACGGCAAAATAATTAACCATTTATAAAGTATAAACGACAAAATTAGAGATTATTTAGACGTAATCCAAAATACTATCCAGTAACATAAAATAATAAGTTGTATTTACAAGACGGCAGTTTGTTTCTGCGCGTGAAAAGTAACCTGAATGTTTTCAGTTTGGATAATAGGCACTGTACTAGCCGTCACAGTCGAAGCTTCAATATTCATTGCGGCAGATGTAACCGGAGGCAAGTACAGCCAGTCGCGTCGCATATAAGTAACAGAGGCGGTGGTCATGTTGCTTGAGCCGCCGCGCTGTACACCGTCGCACCTCTTAAAAAATCGAAATTAAAAAAACCGAAAATGGCATCTGGATAATTATCTGTTTTTATCCAAAATGTTAGTGTTTGTAATCCCAAATCGAATGAATATCGCGTTTAGTACAGTTGGAAATGGGGAAAATTTCCAGTACTGTTCAAAACGTTTTTATCTTTCTTCACCATCATCAAGGTCGAATTTCGAAAAATCTACAGATTGGTTTTTAGATATTTTCATGAAGATTAGACAAATCAAAAATCAAGCTGATATCTTCATTTTTTACCAAGAAATTCAGAAAGCGGTAAATGTCATTGTTATTCCATCTAACCACTTTGAACACAAAAATTCCGTTCTTAGTGTGAACTTACACCGAAAGAAGAACTTGCATACAAATTCTAATTAATTTATCATCGGTAGTTTTTGCTGATATATATATAAATATATATATTTAACCCTATTTTAAGTGAATATCTTCTTACTTCTCATACCTCAAAAAGTAAAGCAAGATCATTTTCACTCCCCCCCCCCTCAACATCATGCGACCGAAAGTAATACCGTACTTTTCTTTGAATAGTCAGCAAAAAAAGTTTACATTCATTAAACATGTACAAGTAAACTCAAATTCTAATTAAGGCCTTCAAAATTAATATTTGATTCTTTACTTTCATAACTGTTTTCCCCTTTATTTTATTACCTTTATGTAACTGGTTTATAATGATATTTTATTGACTATGTTTTGAGGGATGAGAAGTACGAAAATACTTAAGATGTAATTTCCTTATATATATATATACTAGCTGTAGGGCGTACCTAGGGCACTCCTCCGCAGCTAGGCCCTCCGGCTGGTTGCCCTGGCTGGCGGCGTCTCGGAATGTTATTATTAGGTGTCCAAAATACCTCGTGTAAAAATGTTTTTTTTTTTTTTTTGAATGATGAAAATTGATCAGGTAAAAGCGAAAAAAGGGTTCGTCATCGTTCAGTTAAGCACCCTTCCTCATTCCAAAACATAATTTAGAATACATACCTCACGCCGCACACTCCACACATCACATCAGAGTCGGTCATATCCAATCACATAAACAAACACCTCACAGGGAATCGAACACTAGAGCGTACTTACCTCACGGATCAGCATCAGATGCGGAAGCAAAGTACCCACGACCTCATCGCACCCAGGCAACCCCCACACGTTTCTGGGAACTCCCGCAGGCTCTCAGCCGCTTGCCTGTCTACCCCCGCATCCTCCGATGACCCCTTCTTCAACCCCTGCGAGACTCCTCCCAGACGTACAGCTCCTCTATGATCTTCCTAGCAAACCTTGCTACAGCCCTCCTGTTTTTCGCGCTTTCGAACATCATCTGCTGCAGTTCCTCTGGGAGGAACACTTCCCTATCTATGGTGTCCTATATATTTCCCTCCTCGTAGCCTCAAATCGGGGGCAGCAAAAGAAGACGTGATATGCTGTCTCTTCCTCGTTTACACACACCGGACAACTAGCGGAATTATGTTTGGATGTCGTGGAGTGTGTGCGGAGGTTTTAGTCTGATATTTGGTATCTTGTGGGTGTGAGGTCGGTGTCTATTGACTGTGGTGAATGAGTATGAGTTGGTGTGAGGGGGTTCCCCTTTCCTGAAATAATGCATACCAGCTGTACCAGGAAGGGTGGGTAACCAGGGGTGGATGTTTAGTCGGTAGTGCGCAGGAACACATACGCATTTAATAACATCTTGCGGAATCTGTTAGTGAGCCGGACACTGCCTAGGCACCCGTAAATCGGGTTCCTCCACCTCTTTAGGAAATGAGTTTTAGAGTGGGTTACCATCATCGCGGTTTCTAATACCAAAATAACTTCAAAAACAAAATATGTGTTTGCACTTTTAAACTCTTATCTTCAATAAACAAGATCCATAATATCCATCTAGATATAAACATCTATATATATATATATATAAAATAAACATCAAGATCCATAATATCCTATGCAAATTCACTCACTACGAGAGTTGGAAGCTTAAATATTAATTAATTTATTATTTATGTATTATATTCAATTTATGTAATAAATTATCGTAATACGAACTAGTCTTCCAACAAAATATCAATGGATTCTACATTGATAATCGATAGTATTTTCAGTATCGATTTATTCTTATCGAATATAATTGTGTTTTAAGATTTGCTACGATATTGAATGAATGAATTAAGAGAGTAAAATGTATTAATTTATTTTATAATTACTATTACTGTTGTTACTTATTGTTTATAAACATTTAAGAAAAAAAAAGATCATATGATTTTTTGACGGGAAGTATGTTCGATCATGTAAGCATGTTCTCAGCTAAGGTGGACGCACACACAGACAAGTGCCCTTTTTAGGGTAGGATATATATATATATATATATATATATATATATATATATTGCCTATTTCATAAACATTGAAATTTAGATATGCTGTAGTAGTTTATTTGAAATTTTGCATGTTAAAATTTGATGAAGATTGGCTGAGTCGTTCTTAAGTTACGCAACATTCTCCGACAAAATTTTTTCAACGTTAATGTCGAAAAAAATTGAACAAAGCACGTTACAAACGTGGTTCGTAATGATGCTGTAAGTTAGAACCTGGAAACAAAATAAAATAATGAAAAATTGGACTTCTTGAGCAGAACTGCGCCTACATTTATTTTAATTCTATTTTCTTTTTTTAATTTTACTTTGCACTATTCTTTATCTACTTTTTTTATAATTATTAATAATATTGCACGGTTTTTGTACGGTTTTCCTTGATTATTCCAACAAATAGTGAGGCAGTTCCTTTTTTAACTATTGAGTAATACAACCATTCCTAACGATATCTATCAAAATGATTTGTTACCATGTAGCGATCTGAATGGACTATTTATCATTTTTATGGACTTATTAACATGTTATTTTATGTTTTTGTGCTAATTAGGATTAAGTGTTAATATAAAACCACTAAAAAATAATTTTATTGGAAACCAGGTCCTAGTTTTATTCGACATTTGGTATTGAGAAAAAGAGTGTTTTTTTGATGCAGCTAACTCAAAAACTAATTTCTGATTTTTATTAAATATTAGAGTAAGGTTTATTGTTATTAGACGGCTTATTTTTTGCAGAAAACTTTTCGTTTCAAAATGGAAACAATATAACTGCCAATATAACGCTAAATGAGAGCCTTATTAATTACGTCACCTTATAAATACGTCACATTACAAACATTTACGAAAATTACGTCACATTATAAATAGCAGTAGGTGCTATTTACTACTTTGTGAATGTTAATTTTGTGGTATATTTATTGTTTCAATTACAGTTGAACAAAATTCGAAAAAGTAAATAATACATAACAAAGAGACAATGTACCTCAACAGTAATCAAAAATAAAGTCTGTTGTATCCTGGAAACAGTGTTTACAATATATAATACAGTAAATTATATATATAATATATATAAATATTTATTTATTTATTTATGTAAAATATATAAATATATATTACAGCTAATACAGTAAGATTATTTTTTGTACTCCCTAAAACTTCCACTGTTACGGCCAATAATTTCGTTTTTTACTCAATTTTCATTTAATAATTCAGTTTTGTAAATTAACTGTTTAAGTTAAAAAAATAAATAAAACAAATAGTGAGGGTCTGTTGTTCATAGAAGTGGCAAATTTGGTAAATAAAATATTTTTTTTTTTTTAATTTTTATCAGTTTACGTAGCTGTAGTCCTCAGCTAGTTAGTTAAATTTTATTTAAACCTATTTTAACTGAACTCCAACGCCTATGAGTCAGGCGGAAATGTACACTTCTGTTTGTTATAACGATTATATTTTGTTTAGCTAAATTGTACATTAAATGAACAATCGATTTCCCGAGATGATCGTACAACATCTATTACGCCATTATATGAAATAAAAAATGAAAATTAAAATAAATATTAAGACGTAATAGCGTGTTTTATATGTTACATACAACATATAATATATATATATATATATATATATATATATATATATAAAACTTTAAATCGTTTAATAATAATTGTGTTGCGATAGATAAAATAGAGTGTACAATGCAATATAATACGAAATAGTAATCTAGCTGCATTAAGGAAGGAACTTAAAAAGCCTTTTAATGGTTGTTGAATCTGTTATAGCAATTGTAGCCCATTGGATCAATTATTTAATAGCCACCTTCCTTAGCCCCGTTCTTCAACTTGAAAAAGAAATTAAATTCCATTTCAAGACATGCAATGTTATCTCTTCGCTTAGTATGTTGTATCATTATTTTTTTTTAATTTTATTTATTTCTCAGAATTCTGACCGACAGTTGTATGTATTCGTTCTATATAATATTGTATTATTAACTGTATTTAATCATAATTCGTTATTATTACTTTATTTTTTAATCGAGAGTAAAATTTCATGTTCTGTTATTAAATAAGCTGAATATATTTTTAAAAAACGATGCAAGTTTACGAAAGTTATTAAATTCAATCCCTACTGAGGTTTGTGAATTAAAGAACTTTTTTTATGTATTTTATATATATGCCTATATATAAAACAATCTAGTGGTTTCTGTGAGTGTTACTCTTTCATAAAAAAAACTACTCAACCGATAGAGCTGAAATTTTGCAAGAACATAATTTTTATAGCTGGAAAAAACATAGGGCTATTGCCGTTACGAAATGTTTCACCGTTTCAAGATGGTGACCGTTTTAATGGCTTGCGGTAA
This sequence comes from Lycorma delicatula, assembly GCF_047948215.1. Taxonomy (NCBI): domain Eukaryota; kingdom Metazoa; phylum Arthropoda; class Insecta; order Hemiptera; family Fulgoridae; genus Lycorma; species Lycorma delicatula. Next base: position 106,622,922 of record NC_134458.1, on the reverse strand, counting down.
CAATCGGAATATATTCTTTGCCGATGTTCAAAGCAAGGCTACTTGCAGTATTTGAAATTAAATTTTCTTCAAGAAAGTTCTTTATTGTCTTTTTCGATAACTCCTTCGGTTATCGAGAAAAGTATCTTTAAAGACGCGACGGTGTACGGCGTACATTCCTTTAGATTTGTCCTTTAATTTCAAGCGCTTCCAGTTTCCAATTAAAATTGCTTTATCGATAAGAATAAATAAGAACCAAGGGAAGACGCTTCAAGTGGCTAGTCTCCACTTGAAGAACATGAGAATCGACAACTGTATCTGGCTTGCTCCAGAGTCTTCTGTGGAAACAATCTGTAAATGTACACTCCAAAGAAAAAACTATAAATACAAGATATAAGTTAATTCTTTAGATTATATTTTTTTACAAACTGTTCCACAAAAAAAAAGTTAAAAACATAAAAAAGAGAAAAGAAGTACGGTCACCTCCTCATGATGTTAGTCGGATAACGCTATGAACCGTGCAAAATACATTTTTATTACGAAGGACGGGTAACAAGTTACAATTACTATTTTTAAGATGGAGACGATTTATTCTGAAATCCGCATACTTCAGAGAGTTTCGAGTCCTGTGTTGATCAAAAGTTTTGCTCTGAAGAAATTACAATACACTGATAATTTTTATAAATTGAACAGACGTTAATTGATATTTATCAGTATTATTATCACAAGTATGAGGGTAACGAACCCAGTTTCAGGAGGTGGAGCCCCTAGCTAGTTTTGTATAAAAGTTTATCTGTGACTGAACTCAAGCGCATGTACGGTTTTCCTTTTTAATTAAAGCTATTCGACAAGTCTTACGTATGCGTGCACAGGTGTTTACGCATGTGCTATAGTCTTAACTCTGAATTAATTCTTAATATTGAAGGTTAGAATTAAAATGTACGTATTACGATGGCTGAAAAGAATAACGTGAACTCCTGAATTGTTTGAAAGAATTGTTGATTTTGAAAAAAATTGCAGTTAATTTAATACCTACAACAGTAGGGGTATTTTAACGGTATCTATTTTTGTTTGATAGTTTGATATGATTTTAGGGATGATCACGGATTCTCTTAAGAAAGCATAAGCCTGTTTTAAAGTAACTATTATTTACCTGGAAGAGAATCATTTTTCTGCGGAAAATATTAGAGAAATATTAATATAGATATAAAATATTAATATAGAGAGACAGGTGCAAAATGGTTAATCAGTAATCTCTTCTTGATATCCTGGGTTATTTTACCCAAATTTCCTTACGAATCTCGAGAGGGATAAAAATTGACTCAGAATGACAAACTGACAAGATGGTTGGATTATGTTAATAGATAGATTTTTCTAATTAATCATCTCATTTTTCCCCATGTTTGACCCTTTTTTTATAGAACAAGTTGGGAAGTTTTTTACGTTCAGTGGTTTTAAATCGTCCAACTAGAGGTCATGATGTAAAACAGCACAACCTTGGATTCAGATGATTACCGAGCAAACTGGGGGTTTTTAATCCTTTTTATATAGATTTAAACAATTTAACTGCAGGTAACGCATTTTGGACGAAAAATTATTATAAACCACGTTGAAGAATAATTCTACGTTAATAACATTTGTAGATCCTAATACGATATTTGTTAATGCGGAATGAAATAAAATAACAACCAAAACAGGGCTTTAAAATAGAATATTAGAACTGTTTTGGGCATTTATGTATCCTGTAATTGTGGTGAAGATGAATAAAGACAAGTTAAAAAAAAAATAAATGAGAGAATGATCTATATGAAATCATTTTAATCTAGTGTTAAAAAAAAAAGAATAATCAAACTGAAGGAAAAGTTTGTGCCCAAGATAAAATTCTACGAAATAAAATTTAAATGGAGGCGAAATATAAATTTCTAAATTCTTGTACAGTTAAAACTCCCGGTTGAACTGATGCACCGACGAACAGATATACAAATACCACTATAAGGGTTTTAACGAAACCTTTTAAAAGATTTTTGTAAATTCAACTGGTTCTTATACATCTACTTATTATCGATTATGTCACTGACCATCGACTAAAACCGTTCCTATAAAATTAAGGGTTCGATAGGTTGAGTTATACAGAACGTTCGGAAAGTCGTTGTACAGTACGCTTTACAATTATGTGGTGAATTTTGTTCTTTTGGCGTTAGGTTGGTTGCCCTGAGGGTTCGTTGAATGTTGCTTAGTAATAAACCTAGACGTCAGTTGTTGAGTTGTGACTGAACGTGCTTCGTTTCGTTTCGTGTTGTTTGGTTTATCGATTTCAGTAGTAATGAGAAACGTAATGGTTCTTTCGGTAGAGGAACGCATTTTTCTCGTTGAACACGTTTTTCGTGAAGGTGACAAGTATACTGATTTAGTGAAGCACAAGTTTTCTAAAACGTTTCCAAATACTCCTGTTTCTTACCGCGATGTAGTTCGAACTATTATAGAAAAAACTTCGGGCAACAGGTTCTGTTGAAGACGCTGATCGAAGTGGAAGACCAAAAAAACTAAACGAACAGAAGCTGCTTTATATTTCGGATGCTACAGCCGAAAGTCCATCAAAGTCGATGAGTAAGTTAGCACAGCAGCAAGATATCGGACTTCTACCGCACGCAAAGCTATAAGAAAAGAACTGAAATTTTTCTCTTACAAAGTAATGTGTGTTTTAGAACTGAAACCTATAGATCACGACAAAAGGCTAAATTATTGTCAATGGTTTAAACGTTTTATCGATCAAACTTCCGTAGGTATCCTCGACATTACCTTTTTATACAGATGAAGAGTGGTTTCACCTGGGAGGGTAAATTAATTCACAAAATACATGGCTGTGATCGACAACTAAAGAAATGAATTATACCCGTGAATTACACGAGCATTCTTTACACGAAGCGAAAATTGGAGTCTGAGTAGGTGTGAGTAGAACGCGCATTGTGGATCCATTTTTTTTTGTAAAAACAGTGCTGTTTTAACAAACTTCAATAGTCGGTTAACAGAAGTAAGTGGAAATCAATCACGGTTGGTTCCAAGATGGGCCACAGCTAACAGGTCGATAATTTTTCGAGAAATTTGTGACCGGTACGGTACAATCGCTCGATCTGACTCCCCCACATTACTTTGTCCGGGGGGGTTACGAAACAAGTAGTGTATTGCAATAGAAAACGCACACCCGGTGTTTAGTTCTATACGATTGACGAACTAAAAACTGCAATAACGGCTTACGTACGAGACATTCCAGTACATCTGCTGGTTAAATTGTTTTAAAAAAAACTGAAACGTGTGCAGTGTTGTATTGAAGTTGAAGGGGGTCATCTTCAACACCTTTTATAAATTTTTACAGTAATTGAAATACCATTTTCTATAAAATAATGAAATAAAAATACAAAGTAATACTTCCAATTCCATAATTCCAATGCACAATAACTTTTCGAACTCTCTGTATAAGAACTCTTTTTTTATTTCTACTCTGAATGAATGTTTAAAAAGTCCTTTTACTCAAGACATCTGTGTAGGGACGCCACATAATTAATTGGGATTAACAATTATCATATATAAGATAAGCTCTCTCCTAAGGATGGTTCAAAATAAAAATAAAAATTTCATACGAAGTTTAGCCAATACTCCATAATGGAGATAGTAAGATAAAAAGAAGAAAGTTATATATTATATTGGACATGTTAAAAACAACTGTTGATACAAAGTGAGCTAAACCTCTTTTATTACGATATCAGCGAGTATTCGTATACGTTAACAAAACCGCAAAATAGAAACTCTATTATTTCACTAATAAAAACACAAAACCTTTTTCATTTACCTTCTGTATTTGCTTTTTTGTTTTATTACTATATTTGTAATTTACTTGTTGATACGAAGAAGTTTATGTAACTAACAGGTAGGTGAAATGTTCCATTAATAGTCGTCTATTGCGTGCAGGTGTGGGAACCAGCACGAAACTTGTAAAACGTATAATTAATTTCGATTGTTCTTATTTTATTTTATTATTATTATTACGAAGATTTTGTATCCTTGAATAATATTTTGTAGGTCACGAATACATTTCGATGTTTCATCGAAGAAACATAATCTTATCAAGTAACACAAGCACACATCCATTCATGTATGTAAGTGCAGCCTACTTATATAAACAGATTAATACCACAGTGAATTTACATAATATCTATTATTTAAATCTTTAATTAAACTGTTTATACTGATCAATGAACATGAACTTACGCTCTAATAGATATGATGTTGGTTTTTCTTTTGTTTAAAGTAACTAATTATTTATTCATTTTTTAAACATAATTAATTGTATTACATCTTAACCCGACGTTTATAAATATAATTGATATTACTACGACCACTGTTTACTTTTCGAGCTAAAAAGGCCATATTCGACCTTATACGAAATTATGATTAAAGAGATCCTCTATCCTTGGATTATATTAGTAAAACAATACAAACGAAAAATTATAAACGGACTTAAAAATAGTGCGGTTTACCAAACTTTTAAATTGATTGAAATTAAACTTAATTCCTATATTAAAAATTATATCTCTTTAAATCAAATTAATAAGTTATAAGAACCGGAAAACCGTATGAAAATTAAAAATAGTGGGGTATATGCAAAATAAAATTTAATTAATACTAAATAGCAAAAAGGATCTTAATCCAAAAAATTATTTTATTCTGCACGGTTCACATTTCTGTTTACTAATTATAAAAAATACTATTACGTCATTTTTTGAAGAGCTATCATTTTTATGTAGGTAGGCGACATTTTTGTAAACCACACCTACCTTACAGTGTTTTAAATTTATAAATTCCGATATTTTATGTTTATTTATTCTAATAAATTTGAACACCGTTCCTCTATTTTAAGAGTTATTCAATAAAGGTATAATATATAAAATACTACCCTGAAAAAGTTTGTATTATTACCGTAAACACGACAGCACCTATCGATTTTGGTGACTACTTTAAATCTCCAATTATCAGTCTTATTTTATTTAATCTAATAAAGTTCGATCGAGGTTCTTTAGAATCTGGAGGAAAAACAATCGATTATAACATACATTGGAGTTGTTTAAGGCAAAATAGTTCATCATCCTGGTAAAAGCCATCTTAATGTTCCGAGGAATTGTGAGGGGAATGGAAAACGTAAGGAAATACGTTAAGGAAACATTAAACAACTCTTTACACGAGACGATTTTCCTAACTTTGAAATTTGTTTGTTGTAGATATATGGTCTCATTATGAAGCCCTCTCTTTTGTATTCACAATGGATTTTGGTTAAATGGTTTTGGTTTCATGTTAAGGATGTGAGGAATTGAAGAGTTATTGTGTTTTTTTAAAAATATTTTTCTTCTTAGTCTAAACGATTCTGTCCATAAAAATTGTTCATTAACTCCGATAAAAACCAACCGGGATTCAAAAACTTATCTGGAAATGCTGGGTTACTAATAACCACATGCATGTTTTAAATAAACTATCCAGAAAAGATAATAATAAAAAAAAAATTGAATGTATATATTGGATGAGATATATTATTTAAAATAACATAAAATACCTTGTATTATAAAATATAACGCGATACTACACTTACTGAAAAAAAGTAACCTTTATAAAACAAAACCTAGATAAATTAGGTTAAACGTAACCACGTGTATGACACTTGTGTTACCTTAACGACATAGTAGAATAGTTAATAAAAAATTAATTACATATTACAATGCATCGTCTTCCATAGACACAACAATAAAATTAAGCCCGAGGACTAAAAAACCCATAGAAAAGTAGACAGGCGGGGGCGTTTGTTGCTTGCAAAGGTCAACCTTGTGTACTGCAAAATACTATAACTACGTATGTACAATAACACAACTAACAATAACTAAACTAACGTTCATAGAGAATGCGGAAGAATAAAATTATAGTATTATAGAAGAAAAGAAGGATAGATACAGAGTAGTAGATGTGGATAGTTCTCATCTTCTCATCGTTCTTAGTAGTAAACTGTTACACTCATTGTTACAATAAATAAGGATGAATATTGCTTGTATTGTTACATACTAGAATTATTAATCAACAAATGAACAACAACAATAAAAAAATAAATAAATCTAAAAAGTAATAATAAACAACATCATTAAAAATTTCATTCGTTTTTTTACGTCTAATTATTATGTCTTTTCAATACGCCATTTCCTGAATAAAATTATTCAAAATATCATGATAATAATGTAATCATTAATATATTTAAAAACTTCACATTACCTCAATGGCATAAAATCAATTCTTTTTTAAAATTTTTAAATAATTTTAAGCAAACAATAATTTTGTCTCTAAATATACAACTAAAGTTTTGTCGCCGACGTTTAATATTTAAACAGTTTATATAATTCCGGTTGAAAACTTCCAAAATCCACAAAATTTAAGAATAGGCATTTATTACTTTAAGAAACCTGAATCTGTTTTCTCTTTCCCCTGATTTCCCGATAGATTGTGGGTGAGATGATCGTCCCTTCTTTTAGAAGACTTTCGTCTTTCCATTGGGTGAAATTCAACAAAAAATCTCTCCTAGAGGAAAACGGGAAAGAACTATCCACAATTTATCACCCTAGCCCATGGGTAGAGTGTTCTTTCTCAACATGCGATCCTTTACTATATCCTTGATATTTCCTTCCTATTTTAAGTTCTGCGGGTGTAAATTAAACACTGCTGCGGGTAGAGAATCATCTCGGGCAATGCCGCCGGTGTAACAGCTGGACTTGCACCCTTGGATCTCCTCAATCGCAAGAGGGAGTAAGAAAAAAGGGAATGCGGAGGCAACGCTTGTCCGCAGGTGGCAGGAGAGATGGGATCAGTCGGCGAAGGGCAGAGAGATCAGTGGGTCCCTCTGCCCTTCGCCGACTCAAGGTCCAGATCGCTGAACCAGAAATGAAGGTCCAGAATCAGCCAGCGGGCTGATTCTGGACCTTCAGAGATCGCTAGGCCGCAAGCACGGGGAATTGGGTACGGGTTGACTCAGTTCCTTACCGATCACGGGAGCTTCCTGCAGCATAGGGAAGCACGTGCGAGGGGGGATTCGGTGAGCTTTCCCCAGATAACGTCATGGGGACTATGCTGCGGACCAAATGGAAGTGGCACATGGCCGCGATGTTGGTTAAAATTATCCGATAAAGATGGCGGAAGAAGTGCAGAATTGAGTAATTCCTCCTGCATCTCCCTTACAGCTGTGTTCTATCAAAGCGGGTCCGGTCCCAGGTGGAGACACAAAAAAAGGTCATCCTGAATAAGAACCTTTCCTTAGTGAAATCTGATGAAATTTTCTAGTGGAAATAGAGGCACTGTTTCCTGTTTGATACTTACAAAATAAGTACATTTTTTAAATGCCTTATTTGGTAATATCGAGCCTTCCAGCATTTCATAAAATACAAATACATTCCAGATTTAAGAAAGAATAGGTCAGGACCATACATATCATCCTAAAACGCTTTTTGTAATTTCCTACCTTACCAGTTCTTCAAATAATTCTACATGTTTAGTAACATGTTTACTAAATTAGTATCATGTTTAATATTGATTTAATAAGACAAAGCTTCGGGAAGATTTGGCTTATTAAATCAATATTTCTATCAAAGGAAAAGAATAATCAATAAATTATTCACTCGAGCATTTTAGAAGTAAAAACAGGTATTTTACTAATAAACACGTTGGTAAATTACTATATACTCGTATAATTTTTTTTGGACCATTTTTAACCACTCAGGGGTAATCGCCTAGAAGATACTGCCTCGGTGGGCACTGAGTGACGTGGCTGCAGATTTAGCCACCCTATGTAACTAAAACACTGAACTGTCCATCGGGGTCCCTCCTGTTTATTAAGACATCATGACCGCCTCTTCTGGTTGCCACGATGCCTCTCTCCAGGAAGGCTACCCTTTCCGACCCTATGCCCTAATAAGGGTCCGGGTATGCACCCAACGCATACTCCCCCGAATCGCGCGCCCGCCTCACACACCTTGAGGGTCCTCAATCCTTCATCAGAACGCCCCAATCCAACCACTCTTGGGTGTGGCTGGACCAAAACGCCTCAGCAATGAGGCTACCTTCATGACCCTACACGAGTCCACGATTCGACCCCAGGAGACCTTATTTTTTACGCCAGTCCTTCTCTTAAAATTACATCTGTAGCTTGCTGCGTTGAAACACATTCCATACCTAAGCAACCACTCCTGGACCTACCGCAAGTATTGAGAATATTGGCGGTAGGTCCAGGTGCAGTGCAAAACTGATCAGATGGACCTAACACACAGACTAAAGTATAGGACATAGATAACTGTATTTGACCAGGTTAATCTATTGACGAGACCCAATTTTTTTTTTTTTTTTTTGCTGAAATAATTAACCATAAAGCTTGTGCATGATAATATGAAAATGGAAATTTTGTAGCAATGAAAAATGCCATCCCTGACCGGGATTTGAACTCGGGATCTCCAGATGGAGGTTTATAATTACTTATAAGTTTAAATTCTTACTTCCCTAGCAGAATGGATAGATCTCGTCTTTCATCAAGATGGTCTAGGAATCGAATCCCAATTTGGCACGGTATTTTCCGTATGATACAAAACCTCCATTTTTCTTCATTTCCACACACATATTTCGAGCTTTATGGTAAATTAATCATAAAAAATTAATTTAAAAAAAAATTAAAATTATACCTAGCAAAACTATTCCAGTGTAATATCTGTCAAACAATTATAGAAGAAATACGAATATTTTTCATTCGCTTGGCAATGTATGGTTCAGTAAATAGTGCGTTAGTTAAATGGTTAAAAAACTTCGCATCTCTGTCTTTGTTGTGTCAGTTAGGTATTTTTTCCTTTCAGTAAAACCAACTGAACCCGAATGTCCCAATAATTGCTGAAATTTATTTTTCAAGTATTGTAGAGTGTGATCATTTTATCATTGGATTCTCCACAGAAATGTTTGCCTAAATTGTCATTGGAGGCAGGAATATCCTACAGGTGTGCACAAAAGGCCATAAAGAGATTAGATCTACATACGTACAAAAAATACATTGCGTACAGGAACTGAAACCCCCCAGACACTGTTAAAAGAATAAGGTACTGCCAGTAGTTTATCAACCAAGTGCAAAATAATGGGATGAGCATACTAGATAATGTGTGTTTTAGTGACGATGCGCATTTTCATCTTAGCGGTCACATCAATACTCAGAACAGATACTGGTCAACATAAAATCCATACATCTTACATGAATTGCCGCTGAACTCACAGAATGTAGGGGTTTGGCGTGCGACTTCTCGAAGACGAATAGCGGGCCCGATTTTTTTTTTACGAAACTCTTGACGTCCGACACACCAGGATATAATAATGCAATTTGTAGCTCTTCTCCAGCCTGGTGGATGCAACAAGACGGAGTAACGTGCCATACATCCAAAAATATGATAGAATTTTTGGAAGAACTGTATGGAGATCGTATGATCTCAAAAAGTTTGTGGCCTCCTCCTTTCCCTGAATTATCATCACCAGACGTTTTTCTCTGGGGTTTTTTGAAAGGACGAGTGTATCGAGCAAACCCACGTATTCTACAAGACCTGGAGCGAGCCATTACTGCAGAGATGAATTCCTTTAGCCCTGATGGTCCAACGAAGAGTGTAAAAAAATATGGAGCGAAGGGTTCACACCAGCCTTCAGGAAAACGGTGGGCATTTCCATAATTTGCTGTAAGACATTACCAGTTGTGCATAACTGCATTCCATGAATCAAATGAAATGCGAGTATCTCTGTATTATAGTCCATAGAGGAATAATTATAGTCCATAGAGGAATTATAGCGTTATGATATATACGATAAAATGATCTGACTGCAAAAAAAAATGAAAAATAAACCCTGAAGTTTTTAAGTAACTGACCGTAAAATTACCCCCATTCATAATATAGGAAGAAAAATAGGTAGAATTCTGTTTGTTCAATCATGTATATTTTATTTAACAAAAAAAATATAATAAATTTTTTAATATACTTTTCAACAAAAAGAATAAAGTAATCTAAAATCTGAAGTAAAATACTTTCCAACTGGACAGATCTTAGCTGAATTCAAAATCGGTTATACATATATTTTTACTGTTTTACAGTTTTGTGGCAAGAAAGAGAAATAAGGAAGAAACGAGATAATGAACTACTTTAAATTACAGCAATTAGAGTAAGTTAATTTAATCATAGAAGTAAGTATAAAGGCTAGATAAAAAATTTTAAAAATCTAACCTTATTCTGAATAAGATAGATAATGAAATATGTAAGATTGGAAGTTGTTGAAATTAGAAGATTACAGAATAGATAGAAAGTACATCACACCAGTAATAAAAGAATTATCAAAGGAAAAAACTGCTACAACGGGATAATTGTATTTAAATTAATAATTTTGTTAGAGGAAATAATTATACCTAAAAAAAAAAATTAATATATCTATATTCCTAAATATAAATTTTTAATTTATACATAAAAATATACAGATATAATAAATACAGTACAGTAAATATTACATGAGCAGGCCAACAGGCTATCAAATAAGGATAAAACGCAATTCAAAACGAAATGATACGAATAAAAAGAAAAGAGGTAAATCATTAAGAACATAAATAGGCTAAATAAAGAAACAAAGAACGGAAGGTCAGACATGAAAGGACAAATATTAACTTAAAATAAAAAGAAAAATATGTGTAGCTATTCACTGATAACAGAGACAGTTTTATTATAGCTTGCCACATTTCACAAAGGAATAATAAAAAAAAGAAGAAACAAGACTGACGTAATAATTTTTCAGAATACAGCCTACTGTTTGGAGAAATAAATTTAATTGAAAACCTAATAAATATAAACCAAACAAATAAACCCTTCCTTACTAATAGTCATAAACGTAACACTTCTCATTTTTATAGTTAATATTCTAATTTTTTTGTGAAGCTCATAAAATTTAAATTTAAAAAATTTTCCATTGTTTTTGTTGGAAAATCCCACTTAATAAAATTATGAAATATTTTTAATAATTAAGTAGGAAAACCACATTTTATAAAACTTCTGTTAGAGTAAATAATTGCAGACAGACACGCACGCGAGACACACAACTCAGAACATTGAATTGGCTACTAAAAACAAAGAAAAAAGATACACTTACGGACGACGTAAACTAAAAAGAACAAATACTGTCATGATATCATTAGATCTGAAAAGGTTTGGTAAATTATCAAGTAAAAACAGAAATACTGACAAAACACTGTGCATTGATAAATCAATGCTCTGAGATAATATTCAATCATACTGATGTAGATTAATATTTAACAAAACCCATTTTAACAACTGTTACCCCAAAACTTTGTTACGGGATAAGTTTTTTTATCTGTTTATGAAATAAAGCTAATAAAAATAATAATTGTTAACGTACCAAATTTCATCTGTTTATTGTACTAAATGTAAGTAATGTCTAGAATCGATCAAAAAATTACAATACCAACTGCCACGAATTAAATAATTGCAAAAATTTTAGAATAAAATCAAATTTTATCCTATAAAACAGGTAATACAAGATATAGATACATAGTAATCTACCGATTCAGTTCGGGTGAATACACACTATTCGCCCTCGGGGTTTTGAGACCTGATTCGGGTTCTCCGTCAAAAAATAGAGAGGATGTCTTTCGGAAAATTTCGATTCAAACATCGGAGGGTCTCCAGAGGAGGTTGAAGTTTAAAAAAAGGTATATTTAACGCCGAAAATAACTATAAGAATCCTGCATGCCCTCATATGCTTAAAAACGCGTCCCCAAAGTAAACGAATTATGAAAAAATTACGTATTTCAATCGTCGTTGGGTTAACCAGTTAGTTAATTATTAGTTTATTATGGAATTTGTGTTCATGGAAAGAAACCTGAAGATGTATTTTACGCTACACTGTAATAAATTTATTGGTTTTACTGTTTACTATTTTTTAAATTTATTGGTTTGTTAAAACATTATTCTTTTTTTTGACAGGAAGGAACAAACATGATTTAATGAATATGACAATTATTTAATAAATAGTAAATCAAATACCGTAAAACAAAAGCCGTTTACTTAAAAATCTATAATCAGGTGATCTTTTCAATTTTACCACAATCATCAGTACACAACGGAGAAAATATACAATTTTAAAAAAAATAATTGGAAAATTATAATAAAAAAAAAGCTGAAAACTAAGTTGTAATAATTTCCTGGCATTGGTTTAAGTGGAAGCATAATTACACAAGAAAAAATACAAGAAAAAATACAAAAAAAATTACAAAAATATATTTGATTACATATAAAAAATTATTTTTTAAAAAAGCTTTTATTTAACTAATATTAATATTAATAAAAAAGGAAACAAATTAGAAAAACCCTCTAAAAAGTAAAAAAATAAGAATTAAATCAAATTGAGAATTTTAAACAAAAAAATATAATATATTAATAAATATAAAAATGCACTGAAAAGTAAAAAAATAAATTATATAAACATCTAATAAATAACCAATAAATAAATGCAATAATTATTAAATTTTTAAATTAAAAGTAATGAAAATATTTAGTTAAATAAAAGCGTGGCGCAGTTTTTATAATTTATTTAAAACAACACCACATTTATTTTTACAACAATTAATCTTCATTTTAATTTTCAATGACGACACGAGGAGGCGGAAAGGTCTGCTGGAACCTCTCCAGTTGGGACTGACTAGCTACAAGTAACAATCTGGGGAAATGCACCCACTCGCTTTCTTTGTACGTGTTCTCACATAGTTGAAGTTCATCTTCGAATTCTGTCTGTAATCTAAGCCAAATTGAACGCACTCTTTCCGTTAAAAGTTTCATTTTAATTAATTATGAATTTTTATTTAATGAATTCATAATTACGATTACAATTATAATAATGATAATAATTAATAATTTTTCAGATTACCGTCAAAATGTAATAACTTTGTGCAAAATATCTAAATTTAATTTTTATTTTTAATCTTATTAACCCTTAAAGGTCATCTCGGTGCAAATTTGAACCATCAAAGAATTAAAACTTGAGTTGTTTTATTACAGATTATTAAAGTATATACACATACTAAACAACCTCATTAAACAAAAAATATATTTTAAAATACAGCAAATGTCTATAAATACTTATTCGAAAACATTGTTATAAAAACTGCGCCACGCTTTTATTTAACTAAATATTTTCATTACTTTTAATTTTAAAATTTAATAATTATTACATTTATTTATTTTTTATTTATTGGTTATTTATTAGATATTTATATAATTTAGTTTTTTACTTGTTAGAGGATTTTTTTAATTTATTTCCTTTTTTTATTAATGTTAATATTAATATTAGTTAAATAAAAGCTTTTTAAAAAATATTTTTTTATATGTAAGCAAATATATTTTTGTAATTTTTTTTTGTTTTTTGTATTTTTTTTAAGACTAAAAAAAAGTAAAAATATTTATTTTTACACATGGAAGTTATATATTTTCCTTTCGCTTTGAGTACATTTTTGTTCATCTGTATTCATCTTTCATCTCTTTTGGTCAAGGATTTCATGAAAAACTCTGTAGATATTGTATTCTATTTCTAAAAATTAGTCTATCACACATTTCCTCTTCCTTTATGTCTAGTTTTCTTAATTCATCTTTCAATTTTTTAAATTAAGTTTCATCATCAGTTTTAGGAAATAATGAAATAGGTTTTTCGCTGTTCCGTTGTCATTAATTTTTTTGTTCAAATATCCAAAATCTCCTCTTTCTTACAGAATCTGGTATTTTTTTCAAATTTATGTTTTTGAAAAACATAAAAAAACACGGTTTTTTTTATTATCTTTGTTCTTTAAGAATAATTTTTTTCTTTCTTTTTAATGCGTTTACATTCTCAATATATTTGCTAGCGTCATTATTTCTGCTAAGTATACATCTAGGTTTGATCATTGTTGTGTTGTACTACTTTTGTATATTGTTGTTTCTTTGTTTTTTCCATTTACTTTTTATTTACATATTTTAAAATTATATACTTTATATATATATATATATATATATATATATATATATATATATATATATATGCTAGCCAGTCGGAGTTCGCTTCGCTCGCCCGACAGTCAAGCCAGGACTCCCGGGGTCCACGTCGGCCTAAGCGAACCCCGAAACCGACGCAGGGCTTCCCGGGGCAACGAGGCCTACCCCAGGTCCGCAGAGATCGCTTCAGTCGCAATTTCCGTTTTACCAGAGGGCTCCGACCCCGGAAACCCCGCAGTGTTCGTTGTCCTCGTGGTTGTGGGAATAATACTGATAAGTAATAATTAAAGTATTCAGGCTTTATAGAAACTTGAAACAAATAAACTAAATTACAAAGACGATAGTAATAACTACGGTAACTAAGGTACACACACCTTTATCAAAAATATTCATTACCTATTTCTGTTGTGATGGTGACAGAAATACAATAATGAAGCAATAGGATTTAATTTCTTTTTTTTAATGAATATATTTAATACGTAATAACTTCATCACCAATGCTGGGTCTTGGTTTATGGTTTAAAATCTTCCCTGGGAAAACACGAATGTGTCCTGCCAATTTGAAAGCAATCGGTCAGTTGGTTCTCGCGTAGTGCGAAAACAAACAAATAGACAAACTTTCGGCTTTATATAAACATGTGTATACACAGGGTGTGTGTGTGTGTGTGTGTGTGTGTGTGTATAATATATATAAATAAGGTCATAATATAATATAAATAAGGTCATAACATTTTAATGTTAAGTTTTGTTCCGTTTTCTTTTTAATAATAAAAGTCGATTTTTATTTTTATTTTTTATAGACCTTATTACATAATTTTTTTCAGAATTAAATTTTTACAAGTTCTAATAATAAATATAATATATATATACACACACACACACACACGATGTGTGTATACACATCGTGTATATTATATATACGATGTGTGTATACACACACACAGGGTATAACCCTGTTATACTCTGTGTATACAGAGTGGTTCTCAAAGAATGTAACACATTTTCAGGACATGAAATGTTGATGAAAATAAAGAAAGTTTATAAAAACATTTGGAATGCATTGTAAGCGAGTGTCGGCTGGCGAAATTTTTCGCCCTGATTTCTGCGACTGCGGTAAAATTATACCAGATCAGACCTGTTTTATTCTTGGGACCCAAATTGAGGCATAAATTTAGTGGTTTTACGAGTATATGAAATCTAACCTAAAAAAGTAAAAAAATAAAAAATAAAAAAATATTTCATAATTTATTTTTAGTAGTTTTCGAAACACACTATTTTATATTTGGGGTAAAACAACTTTGTTAAATGGAATATAAAATTATGTCAAAAAATAACAAAACCGCCTAACGTTTATTAACACGTAACCATAATTTTATGAGAACGATGAGTAGCAATCAGATAAATTTCAAAGTTTCCAGTTAATGTGGCTAAAATATCTTTTTAATGATCTAAATTTACTGTATTAAAAACAACCGTTTTTAATTTTTACCAGGTCATAACATTTTAATGTTAAGTTTTGTTCCGTTTTCTTTTTAATAATAAAAGTCGATTTTTATTTTTATTTTTTATAGACCTTATTACATAATTTTTTTCAGAATTAAATTTTTACAAGTTCTAATAATAAAATTTACGTATTTATTAGTCATTTAATAAAGTTGTACTACAAACCTAAAAAACCTGTTTTTGTTACCGAATGTTTTTTTTTTTTACGTTGGATATCATGAAAACAACACAATGTTCTGCAACCTGTTTTATTCAAATTTCAGGTCAAAAAACATAAGAAACCATTAAGCTTATCCCTTACTTAAATTTCAGAATATTCGCCCCAGCCGTAACTCGATAACAAAGCGTTTTCGGACATATTTTTTAATAAAATTTTTTTCTTATTTCAAGCTCTAGAATTAGTACTCAAATTATTTCCCTTTCTTCCTGAATCATTCTGAATATATATATATATATATATATATATATATATATATATATATATATATATACTTATTACACGTATATGCCTTATACTTTATATTTTATAGTGTCTTCTGATGATCAAAATGGATTAAAATTGTCACCAAGGTTTAAATTTTAAATAAAATTTTTCGTAATCGGATTTTGGAACGTAATCTGAATTTTCTTCTTTATTTTAACAACGGTTTAAGCATAGCTCTTTAATTATACGTCACTATTTTATTGAAGCGAATCCATAATTGAAAACAAAAACTTCATTTCTAACGAAACACAAAAAATATATACACGTCAATGAGACTTTATAATTTAAAAAAAAGAAGAAAAAATTAATAAATTTGTAATATTTATGTTATAATTCCGTGATATACGATGTTTACAACGAATACATTAAATTAAAAACTATATTTCAAAAATTAAGTACATCATAAGGTAATTCGTGCACTACTAATGAATGAGGTATAAATAATAGCAATAGTAAAAAGCGAAGAAATAAAAATAATGTACTAATGATAAAAATTATATACATATTTATATATATGAATGAAATAATATAAGTAATAAATTTTAAAATAATATAATTAACGAGAAATCCTCCCTAATAATTCAAGGTTAATAAGAATAAGGGTGACATCATTCTATTTATATAGAATAAATACTGCGGATGAAGTCAGGCTACGTAAAATAAATAATAATAACAACGATGAATCAACGAAAAAAAGGAATAAATGAATTAATTCATTACGTTAAAGAAATAATAATGAAATATACCTAAAGAAATCCCCAAGGACGTTGTTTATTCAATAAAGAATAATACGTAAAAACAAAAAAGAAAAAACATATAAGTAAAAAAGAAAAAAAAGAATTAATAATACGTTATTATAACTCATTTATGACGACTTTACTTATATAAGATCGTAATTAATTTACTATGTTATACAACGAAATCATTTATATTTTCTCTACACTTACTAGGTGGTATATATTTGTTCGTGTCCTCGTAACTATAAAACTGATCACCGATTCCCTGAAATATTAATCACACGGTTTATCGTAAACATGCAAGTAACAATGGATATACGATAATTTGAAGGAAATTCAATTTAGATCATTAGAACCAATTATTTTTAAGAAAAACAAACATTGTTTGGAACTCATTACGAAGCATATCATAAAAGTTCTTAAGAAAAAAAAAAAAAAATATATATATATATATGAAACGAAAATAATTTTAGGGGACTACATGCATTTTCTGTACAAGTATAGAGAAAAAAATCTATGTAACCATGCGACAGTAAACGTTTTTTCCAATACTGAAATGATTATTATTACAGTTAAAAATTATAATAAAGTACTTTTCAGCCACATTTCGATCTATACGAGATGAGGCTATTAAATAACGAGACTAATGCTGCTACAGAAGAACTGGGCACGTGCCAAATTCGTACGACCGACAGCTGTGTAGCGTGAAGTCTTCTCTTTCGATTGTTGCCACTCTTGTTTCTGTAGACATATTAATCTGGCCGTGGCATTCGTTGGGATAACATCTGTTTTTTTTTGTTTTGCCGAAAAAATTATAAGTGTTTTATTAGAACAAAAAATTGTCGTGAAATTTCACATGAAACTTGAAAAAACCGCTACTGAAACTTATCTTTTATTAAAAAAAATGTATATGGCAATGAATCTTTATCACGTGCGGGGGTTTTTGAGTGGTTTAAGCGTTTCCAAGATGACCGAAAGGACGTTGAAGATGATGATCGTCCGGGTCGCCCTTCCACGTCAAAAACGGATAAAAATATTGAAAAAATTGGTTATCTGATCCGATCTGACCGTCAGTTAACTATTCTTATCCTTATTCAAGGTCCTTGCCCAACTCCGTGAAAAAATAAGAAAAAAATCGACCCGAATTGTGGAAGAACAAGTCATGGATTCTTCAACAGGACAATGCATCGGCTCACACCGCATTCTGTCAAGACGTTTCTAGCCAAATATAACATCGCAGTGTTAGACCATCCGCCTTATTCGCCTGACCTGGCACCATATGATTCCTATCTGTTTCCCAAGGTCAAATCTGCATTAAAAGGAACAAGATTTCAGACCACTGAAGCTGTGAAAGAAAAGGCGGCACGCGTCATGAAAGAGCTCACAGAAGACTTCCAGTACTGTTTCGAGCAATGGAAAATTCGCATAGGCGTTGTAGGGTGTAGAGGAGGGGTGTATATTGAAGGGGATAATAACTAAATATGTATAAATTTAAAATAAAATATTTTACAGCATCAGTCTCACTATTTAATAGCCGCACCTCGTATTGTTTTAAATAAGAGTCAAATTTATTAGACTATTCTTCATGTTTAGTAGACTTTAATTACATAGATTTTCTCAGAATTAAATTCCTAGATTCTATTTACTGACAATTTAATAAAGTTATACATCAAATCTGAAAATAAAAAAAACTGTTTATCACGACACTAGTTTTTTTGTGTTTTAGAATAATTTTTTCAAAAGTACAATTCTGGAATTACTTATTCAATATTCCAGGTAAAAAAAAAAAAACTCCTAAATTTACTTCTTAATTTAAGCTTAAGAGTTTTGGTACGGCTTTACTTTACCCTTGGAACAGAAATCAGGACGAAATTTTTTGTAAGCTATATAACTCGAATACGAAACTTTCCCGAATCTATGTTTATATGAAATATTTTCTTTATTTTCACTTGTAAAACATATCTTGAAATAATTTCCGTCCCTTCTTGAGTCACTAGATATATACGAATTACAGATAAATACGTACGCATATAATGACTAATGTAATTTTTATAATCCCTAATGTTACTTAAACTATATCTTTTTTAAATACAAATTCGGTCTTATCACGTAATTTGTGGATGATTATCAAGTAAACCACTAACGGTATGTATTGTATAAAAATTCATTCAAATATTATGAAGTCCACCGGGCTGGTCTAGTGGTTAACTCGTCGTCGCAAATCAAGCTGTTAAACAGTTGATTTACGAAGTCGAGGGTTCTGAGATTTAAATCCTAATAAAAGTTAGTTGCTTTTATACGGATTTGAATTCTCAACTGGTGTAATTTAGTGGTTGCGGTTTAATTAACCACACGTCTCAGGAATGGTCGGCCTGAGTTTGTGCAAGACTATACCTCATTTACATATTATCCTCATCTCATTGGGCCACAGGTACGTTGCTTATTGTTCACTAGTTGAACGAATTGCAACGTACACATAAATAATTATTATGAAAAGATTTTGAGGTTTTCCCGATAATTTTCAGACAGAAATATTTACTATTTATTCTTGAATGAAATATCTTTTGAACTGTTCCAGAAATTACTGTATTAAGCTATAAACCTGTATAATTATGATGCTTATCATCTATAATTTCTGGGATAGGTTTTCAGATTCTTCCTGAAATATTTCTTGGGGCTTATAACCGCAAAAACCTTCAGTATATAATGTAGCTTTTTTCTAGATCTTCTTATATTTTTTATGTCTAAAACACAAATAGATGTCAATCTATTTGCACATGTGATATCGCATGTGCTATTAAAGTGTTAAAGTATTTATAACTAGAGGAAGGTGTTGTGTATGTTGTTAAAACCTTTTTGGTGGGGATGGATTACATCTTGCAAAGATACGAAGCGAAGCGTGAATTAGTTAATGGGAGTGGATTCATCGTAACAGCCAATAGGAAGAAATGAGTGATACGTTTCCATAGCACCAACAACCTTTCCCCTACCGCAAAACCCAAAGGCCGGCCTACCAACCACTCTTCGCTGGATATAAATACTATAACATGTAAATTACGACACCTTACAGTATTTTAGACATGAAAAGAATAAAAAAGATTTAGAAAAAAAAGTGCTAAAGGTTTTTGCGGTTCAGGAAGGACGTAAAACTCTACCACAGAAGTTATCAACCATAAGCTAATAAGGGTGCTTAACCTAATCCAGTAATTCCTGGAAGGATTAAACATCATTATATTCAAAATTAAATAATAAATAAATAGATAAATAAACTCTTATCTAAAAATTAGCGAGAAAACCACAAAATTTATTTGCGGTATTTGAATGAATTTTCATACAATATATACAGTTTGATGATAAACCAAAAATTAAACTAATTAAATAAAAATACATGTATCAACTATTAAGGATTAGAAAAAAGAAAAACTCTCAAAACCGATTACAAAAAGATTAACATAGAGTATACTTGCTTAAAGAAACCCAAATGAGAAAATAACTAAAAGATAAAATAACAGAAACAATATTTACAAAGAAACTGATGTTATTTAATAACTCAACAAAAAAAAAAAAATGTTGTAAAGGGACGCGCCGATAAAAAATTTAGATAACATATTAGTAAATTAAATATAAAAATAAATTTTATTTATTTTAAATTAATTATTATTTTATTTTTTTTGTCTTCAGTCATTTGACTGGTTTGATGCAGCTCTCCAAGATTCCCTATCTAGTGCTAGTCGTTTCATTTCAGTAAACCCTCTACATCCTACATCCCTAACAATTTGTTTTACATATTCCAAACGTGGCCTGCCTACACAATTTTTTCCTTCTACCTGTCCTTCCAATATTAAAGCGACTATTCCAGGATGCCTTAGTATGTGCCCTATAAGTCTGACTCTTCTTTTAACTATAATTTTCCAAATGCTTCTTTCTTCATCTATTTGCCGCAACACCTCTTCATTTGTCACTTTATCCACCCATCTGATTTTTAACATTCTCCTATAGCACCACATTTCAAAAGCTTCTAATCTTTTCTTCTCAGATACTCCGATTGTTCAAGTTTCACTTCCATATAAAGCGACACTCCAAACATACACTTTCAAAAATCTTTTCCTGACATTTAAATTAATTTTTGATGTAAACAAATTATATTTCTTACTGAAGGCTCGTTTAGCTTGTGCTATTCGGCATTTTATATCGCTCCTGCTTCGTCCATCTTTAGTAATTCTAATTCCCAAATAACAAAATTCTTCTACCTCCATAATCTTTTCTCCTCCTATTTTCACATTCAGTGGTCCATCTTTGTTATTTCTACTACATTTTATTACTTTTGTTTTGTTCTTGTTTATTTTCATGCGATAGTTCTTGCGTACGACTTCATCTATGCCGTTCATTGTTTCTTCTAAATCCTTTTTACTCTCAGCTAGAATTACTATATCATCAGCAAATCGTAGCATCTTTATCTTTTCACCTTGTACTGTTACTCCGAATCTAAATTGTTCTTTAACATCATTAACTGCTAGTTCCATGTAAAGATTAAAAAGTAACGGAGATAGGGAACATCCTTGTCGGACTCCCTTTCTTATTACGGCTTCTTTCTTATGTTCTTCAATTGTTACTGTTGCTGTTTGGTTCCTGTACATGTTAGCAATTATTCTTCTATCTCTGTATTTGAACCCTAATTTTTTTAAAATGCTGAACATTTTATTCCAGTCTACGTTATCTAATGCCTTTTCTAGGTCTATAAACGCCAAGTATGTTGGTTTGTTTTTCTTTAATCTTCCTTCTACTATTAATCTGAGGCCTAAAATTGCTTCCCTTGTCCCTATACTTTTCCTGAAACCAAATTGGTCTTCTCCTAACACTTCCTCCACTCTCCTCTCAATTCTTCTGTATATTTTATTATTTTTTTAAACACGATAAAAATATAAAAAAATTACAAGAATTTTAGAAAAAGTTGGCATGAATTAGTTCTGCTATTTTTAAACAATTTTATCATAAGAATTAAAGAAAATCTGACAAAGGGTTTCTTATATGATGAGAAGATGTAACAGGAGAGATAACCAATCAGGTATTTATTTTTTTAAAGAAATTATATATATAAGCAAAGCAAAATTCATTTCATTAAAAATTCTTTTGTTTGTTCAAAAGTTATATACAATACTTTATTCAATTTAACAATGATAAGCAAATACCTTACAATACTGATGTATTGCATGCTGCTTATTAATATTATTACATAAATTGAAGAAATTAAATAAATGTAGTATATACGTAGGAGGTAGAACAAATTCTTTTGTAGTAAACGATTTTAAATAAATAAATGATAACTAAGAAATGATTTGTTATTTTTTTATTAATAATTCTTCGGAAGCAATAAATTGACCGCGAAAGGGACACAAAAAACTATCGAAATTTATAAATGTTATTTCTGGTAGTATTACTCTTTATTTTCCCAGCTGTACATTACAAAACAAAAGTACAATTTATTACAATTTTTGTTATTACTCAACAGTTTGGGGTTCATTGACCACAATATACAAGTACATACAAATCATGGTTACAAATCCCCGTGCAAGTATTGCACGAATTATCCTAATGACAGGCTTAATATATAACGGTAAAATTTATTATACGGTAACTTGTATGTAGTGGGACTAATTCTAATTTTAAAAAAGCTGACAACAAAGTTGTTATACTTTGTTAGTATTGGTTATTTATTCTTACACAGATTGTATCACGACGTTCTCCCGGGACTTTCAGAACCTCTTCTACTCGTGAAAATAATGAAAAAAATAGATATAAACATATGACTAAAACGCTTCGTTTGCGAGTTACGGCTATTGAAGCTTTTCGCTTAAATTTCATCTACTCCGGTAAAATGAGATCGCACTGAAATTTTTAGAACGTTAATTAAGTAACAGAATTAGTGATTTCACATGATTTTTGACCTGAAAAATATAATAAAATAAGTCCTAGAACCGTAACTGCAGTAGTGTTTGAGAAATTTAGGGTGAAAACCAATAAATTGGAGTAAAAAATTATGTTAATTATGTTTGACGTACAATAACTTTGTTAAATGGGTTAACCAGGTAAAACTTTTAAACAAAACTTAAAAGAATTTAATTCTGAACAAATTGGTGTAAGACAAGTTAATAAAACAAAGAAAAGTTAAAAAATTTCGAATTCGAATTGTTAGAAATATTCGAATTTTATTTAGAAACAATACCCTAGACCAATGTGTATTATACGTACAAGTTTATAATAAATGTTCAAAAATGAGCAAGCCATTTTCAAAACATTTCTTGGCACGCTTCTGTATTGCTTTTTTTAGTTCTTAGGACTGTCCTTAAGTTGCTCAACCTCATCCATAATGCGGACAATTAATTCTTCCCGAGAATGTATTTTTGCTTTGTATACAATATTTTTCATCCATCCTTAAACGTAAAAATCTGAAGGTGTTACATAAAGCGATCTTGGTGGACAGGAAATGTGAAACTCCATGACCGATCCAATTCACAGGAAAATAATGATTTAAGTGAGTGGAAACGGCACAAGATAATTGAGGAGGCGCGGCATCGTGCTGGAAGTATAATTTGCGTCTCAGCGCTAGAGGAACATTTTCAGTATCTGTGGCAATTTTTCTTGAAGAATGTGCAAGTAGATTTCACCACTTAAGCGGCTAGGTAATATGAACGGCCCAAACAGCAGATTGTGAAAAAGGCTGCACCACACATTGAAGCTAAATCTATGTTGAAAATTGCCTTTTAACGTTTTATAAGAATTTAATTCTGCCCATGTATGCTCATTGCGTAAGCTGTTGATACCATCTCGAGTGAAATCTGCCTCGTTGATAAAAAAAACATGTTGAGTTGTCGATTTGTATTCCACCAGTTCTAAAACTCCAAATACACTTAGGTCTGGTGTACTGTAGTGTTTAAAAATTCGAATTTTTCTAACTTTTCTTTGTTTTATTCAGGTATCTTAAACCATTTTATCCATAATTAAATTCTGTTTAAAAGTTTTATGTGTTTATTACCCATTTAACAAAATTATTGTACATCAAACATAAAAAACAGAGTTTTTTACCCCAATTTATTGATTTTCACCCCAGATTTCTCAAAGCCTACTAAAGATGCAGTTCTGGGACCTATTTATTCAATTTTTCAGCTCAAAATTCATAAAAAATCACGAAATTCTTCCCCTTAATTAACGTTCTAAAAATTTCAGTAAGACCTCATTTCCCGGGGTAGCTGAAATCTAAACGTAATTTTTCACTAGCCGTAACTCGCAGACGAAGCATATTAGACCATATGTTTATATGAACTATTCTCATTATTTTTACGAGTAGAATAGGCTATGAAAGTCCCGGGAAAACTTCGAGTATAGTTCCATAATTCTTTCCACAATGTAATGTGGAAAAATAACGAAAAAAATTTAAATAATCAAATTTTAACTTTTTTGCTTCCCACTCCCCAAGAAAATATTTTGGTTTGTCTAAGTTTACAATGTAAAATGGAAGAATGTAATGAGTGGAAGAGTAAGAGTGGATTATGATGAAATTTTATTGTAATGTTATTACTAAAAGTTTAAATACACTAAACAAAATTTTAAATTCCAAAATCTATATTTTAAATTCTCATCGTCTCCCTTACCCCTAATATTGCTCCCAAAGTTTTTTTTTTGGGTAATTTGCACTACTACTGTGCCTAGAAATACATTTAAAAAAATCGGTTAAAAATATGCAATAAATAAAAGGAAAACTTTTTTTCTATTTTGGTGGAAGGGAGAGAATTTATGGGGTAACATTTTTTTAAATGGTAAGCTAAGCATGTACGCATGTTCTGAGCTTAATATAAAGCGGGGTTACGTTTACAAAATTTTGAAAAAATTGACCCTCAAAGAAACTACCTCCCCAGCCATCAGAGATATTGATTCCAAACATTTATAAACAAATTGCTCAATATTCACGAGACTGTACCAAATTTCATCAAAAACGGTTTAGACAGTCAAAAGTTAAGCTTCATACACGCCGTCATAGTCCAACCAAATTACAATTAGAGAAAAAAAATTGTTATCTGGACTTTTGTAAGTGGAAATGGTAAAAGTCCAGGTAACATTTTCCCCCTCTAAATGCGTTATTTCGATCGATCTGTCATACGTATATACGAATATTATCTCCCACACTTTGTTTTGTTTTTTGGGATCGCTGGGTGATGAAACGTCAAGAAATGCAAAAATACCCGTACTCAAATTTTTAACTAATTTTCATAATTACCTTCTTGCAGCACAGAGCTATGCTGCCAGGAAAGTAAAAGGAGTTGAACTTAATATGGATTTTTTAACTCAAAAAATAGTATCGTTAAATTTGTTGATAAAAAAAAATTATAAAGGATCCCGTACTTCGAAAGATCGGTTTTTCTAAAAAAAATTTCAATTAATCACCTTCACTTTAAAAAATGCATTTTTCTTTAAATGAAAGGTTATCAGGATGGCAATAATATTCAACCATACACAGAGACAGAGGATTAACTTAGAATTGCTTTATAAAAACTTATTTTATTTTTTTAAATAGCCCAAAACACTACAACCTCTCTCTTTCTGTTTAGCCTCCGGAACCACTGTAAGGTGGATGAATGAGGATACGTATGTAAATGAAGTGTAGTCTTGTACAGTCACAGGTCGACCGCTCCTGAGAAGTGTGGTTAATTGAAACCCAACCACCAAAGAACACCGGTATCCACGATCTATTATTCTAATTCGTATAAAAGTAAACTACCTTTACTAGTATTTGAACTTGGAGCTCTCGACTTCGAAATCAGCTGATTTGCGATGACGAGTTAACCTCTAGACCAGCCCCAAGTAGGTGGGCTAAAACATTGCAACCTAAAATATGTTTTATCTTTGTACTTCATTTGTGGTTATTTCTTATCTGGCTGGTTTAAATCTAAACGTAATTTTTATATTACAGCCTATATTTTCATTTATTTGTTTTATTTAATTCAATTTCCCGCTTCTACCATGTATTTATCCTTAATGCAATAAGTGCATAAATAAGATTATTTCATATGTATTATTAGTTGGTAAAGTGTAATTTGAATTTGAGTGGTAATTCTAGGTACAAAAAATTCCAATAAATAATAACTGAAATAATTTCCATACATAAAATATCGATAAAATAACAAAATTATCAGTATAAAAAAGAAAAATCAAATTTAAAAAAAAATGGGAATACCTATTTTAATGAATTATTAAATGTACTATTAATTTAAAATGATTAATATTTTATAGGAAATCAAAACGCTTAAGATTTTATTACCAATAAGTAAATTAAATCTATGTTTAACATGTTTAAAAGTTGCCGTTTAATTAAACTAATTATAAAAAAGACCTAAGTCATTAAATTATAACTTCTGTAAGTTGTAGATATGAACATGTAAAAATTGAATGCATTATATAATAGATGCGTTCCAAAATTTAAAATCATAATTTCTTGAAACCAGATCGTAGTTTTTTATATTTCACTACTTATTGGTTTTTTTATTGGATAAAACGAAATTATTCATATATTATATATATATAAATAATCACCAACAAAAAAAAAATTGTTTTGTTTTTGCTTTTATAAATATATAAGAAAAAATATTTTAACACAGATCAGTAACTACTACATAAAGAATAGGCTACAACTCCGTGGAGGAGTGGTAGCCTCTCAGTCCTTCACCCGAAGATCCTGGGTTCCAATCCTGGTCAGGCATGGCACTCTTCATACGGTAAACATTTTTATTCTTGTAGAGAATAATGACCAAAGGAGTCGACCCCGTCATTGAAGGTTAGGTGAACCAAATTATACAACCCCCTCAGATATCCTTTTACATTATTTCAACGAGAAAAATAACGTCACACTTTTCGACAATCGGACCCGATAAAACTTCATCTTAAAGGCAACATGATAATCACAATATAACTGATCAGCATGTTCTTCCTTATAACCGTATTATTTGAGAATTTGTTTTTTCTTTCATTTATCGGCCGAAAACGACAAGGAAAAAATATAGTACCTACTATTAAACTACGTAATATTCACATAATTCTGACGAGATTTTAATTTACAAAGACACATATAGCTCATAAGAAAGGTTTTGCAGATACCGATATAAAAACAGAAATAACAGCTAATAAGGGATTGTAAAGGGACTTGAAATAACAAAGAATAACTATAGGGAAAACCTTAGGGTAAACATATCAAGAAAGGTGTACATCCTCTTCCGACCCCTTCTTGGCCTACGATTTTCCTCGATAGTGCGTAATTTCGTCATTACCGCTCTTGCAAATCCGTAAACGGCAGATCAATATTCTTCACCATACAGCATAATCTCCATCAGTTCCTCTGATTCAAGCATTACGTCTCTTTCAATGGCATCCATCATCTCTTTCTGTGTTAAAACGAGGACAACAAAAAGACACATGGAACGCCGACTCCTCAACCTCACAGTCGCGGCATCCATTCGAGTAACCCAATCCAAAACGGGATAGATATTCTCTAAATCCCTCCAGGCCCGCCAGCAACTGAGTTAAATTAAAATCCGGCGAGCCATCGGCTCTTCTGGACCATCTTCCAATATCTTTTATTACTCTATAGATCCACCTGCCCTTCTCATAACCGTCCCATGCCATGCCCTCATCAACTCTTCCGTGATCGCCGAACTCGCCTCTGTCTACTCAGTCGGATTCAAGGTATCAAGTTCTCGTAGCCTTCTCCTGCGTACCATCGCCAAGTCTACGGGAAGGTCTTGGCGATCCCCGCCAAGACCTTCGCAGCCTCCAGAGAAACAGTTCTGTAGGCTTCTGCAATCTGGAGGCAGCACCTCCTATGTAAGGCCTCAACGCTCCCTCTGTACTTTCTGTACCGCACCACGTCCACCCAGATTTCTGCACCGTACAGCAGCGTGCTATACGCAACTCCTGTAAGCAACCTTCTCCGCAGTTGCCACGGACCACCACAGTTAGGTAGAATTCCTGCTATGTGGCGCATGATCCTTTCCGCCTTTTTAGCAGCCTCAGTGGCGTGCCTTCCAAATCTCAGCCCGGAGTCAATCCATATGCCTAGATATTTTATTGAATTCTTTGACTTTATTCTTCTCCCATCCACCTCGACTGACAAAGTAGGTATACGCTTGGCAGAGGATATCACCACAAACTCGGATTTCTCCGGCGCAAAACTGAGTCCCGCCTCACCTATCCAAGCTTCAACTGCAGTGGAGGAGTCCCTGATTTTTCTAGCGGCCTCCCTCCGGGTATCGGCCTGTATGACAAGAGCTATGTCGTCTGCAAATCCAATTATCGTTACTTTAGGGGACAATGGGACGCTAAAAACGCCACCATAAGTAATATTCCAGAGGATTGGTCCGAGGACCGACCCCTGGAATAGGGGTCGGTCATATTGTAGGGGGTCGATAGGAGTGTCGATCCCCCACTCAATCACACCGCCGTCCACCTCACATAATGAGTCTATCTGCAAGATACGAAATAATTCGCTCTAAATATTGCGGTAGCGAAATCCCTGTAGCGTACGCCTGATCGCAACATAGGTTACAACATTAAACGCATTACAAGCCATCTTAGATCAATATATGTATTTTAACAAAAATATGCATTTAGTATAAACTACAGAGTGATGGAGCCTCTTTTAGGTTGAACAATCTGTATAAAGGAAGAGAGTGTAAGTAAAATTAGGACTATTTATATATCTAAAGATCACGATATAAGAAAAACAACTGCATCCAAAAAGATACTCAACATCCACTCTAGTAAGTGAATGCCCGATCCGGAGAGAATCTAGATTTCCAGATTCTCCTCTTTATAGAGAATCAGTATTCCCCGGAGATCACGCTCTACTTATTCAGTAGTAGAGCGCACTTTATTATTAATCATTTTACATTGACTTAAGAAAGTGATTTTCTATCAAGTAATAAAACTTTTCAATGAAGACGCTCAAATTTTCTTTAAAAATACCCTCGTCAAGCCCAATAATTATGAAAACGCTCAACAAAAGTAAAGACCATACTTAGAAAGTAAAATGTAAAGTACGTGTAAAATGTGAAAACACTCAACAATACTATACGTCATATTTATACCTGCACGTCTGATCTCAGTTTTATTTAGTATGAGTACCCACTCGCAAACAAACGGAAAAAAATGTAATTTTTTAATAGCAAAGGTTATCTGGATTGACCGTTTAACCTTTCAGTTGCGATGGTCTGACATGTGACCATATATTATATTTACTCTAATCGAAATAACTCATTTGGAAGGGAAAAAATTTTACCTGGGCTTTTATATGTGGAAATGGTAAAGGGGCTTTAATAAACGTAAATTAAAAAAAGGACGAGCGAGGCGGAGGTGAGGGGTTCATTTGGGGGGTTGAAAAGGGGTGAAAAATGGTATTATTTTGATTTCCGGCGAAAATTGACGTCAAAAATATTTGTGGTTATTCAAGACACAGAAAGGTAAACTTTCAGCAAGTTTCATCAAAATTAAATTATTTTTGCGGAAATGAAAAGTAATAAACGAAAAAAAGATTTTTCGCATTTTTCTCGGAAATTTTGAGGTTATGTTAAAAAGTGACCTCTACAAAAGTTGTAGATTTTTGCATGATCTACAACTTTTTTATACAAAAAATGTTCTTTTCAATCCCTCAAATCACCCCTCCACCACCCCCGCTCACGCATTTATTCTAATTTACATTTATTATAAGCCTTTTTACCATTTCTACTTATAAAAGTCCAAGTAACAATTTTTTTTTGTCTAATTGTAATTTGGTTGGACTACTTTCGTATAATTATAAATTTAAATAAATAAATTCTGTTACTAATTATGTTATAAATTAAACAATAATTATTATGTTTTCATTAAAATTACGTATTACTTTTTTCTGTATTCTAATTAAACAAAAGTTATCTAAAATTAAAAAAACCTTTTATTAATAAATCATTTAATCACTTCTTTTTTAAATTTAAAGTAGAACAAGATTATTTAATTCAATCAATTATAAAATAACTGATGACAAAGGCGTTATAAAAGCCGTTATTTGAATTTGTAGATAAATAAAATAATCCAAACCAATTAACATAAATATATATATATAATTTTTTTAGTCAGATATAAAACAAATATAATACGTTTTTCGTTTAATACATATTCAGAAAGACGTTTTTTTATACACTGATAACATTTTATTTAATTATGTTGATTAAAGATGGATAATTCATTTCAACAACTGTTATTTGTTTAAGGTAAAAAAACCATCAAAATTAAAAAAAAAGGTCATTATAAATCAAGATTTCAGGTTAGTATCAATGGTTATGTCGGTTAATTGCTCATTATACATTCAATTTATTTATTTTTTTCAAGTTTTAGGGGCATCGACTGCTATGGCCATTAGCCCCTTCCACACCAAAAAAAGAGATAAAAATGTAAACTTAAATCTTTACATTTCACAAGAAACTAAACACCGTTAATTAATTCTTGATTATATAATCGAACAAATACAGAAATACAATTACGAAAATGCTTGAGTCTTGAACATATTTTTTGGTTTACCTCCTAGGCTTTCCTTTCGACCATCCTTTCTTGCATATTTTTTCCGTTCTCCTTATTTCTGATGACAATGTGTCTGAGACTTCGAACATGGCATCTTCTTCCCTTTCAGATACCAGTGATGTTCTGCGGCTAGCATCAGGTGATGACAACTTTGACGGAGCGGTTAACATGGTTGTTATTGAATCTAAACTTGATGCGATCTCCAATGGTTTACTTTCGGCGGCTGAAGTACTCGACTCAATCTCCAGAAGCATACTTGGGGCGGCTGAAGTACTCGCCCTCTCCTTAGGTATCCTCTGGGCTTTTGGAGGTTCCATAGGTGCCCTTTCTGCTAAAGGCCTTCGTGATTTTGGGGGCTCCATTTTTGTTTTTTCTAAATCTTCTTTTTCTAAGATTGGATTCGTGGGGTTGGATTTATCCGGGGCATTGTTATTATTATAATACTTTTAAATTTCATGAAAACAAGTGAAGCAAATTAGCCTTAAATCCTTCATTAATATACATTTAAACGTTCATTTGAATATTAAAAAAAAAACTGATTAAATGATTTAAATAGAAGTTTCAGGTTGAATTTACTTTAACCTCTACATAGTTTTTGAAAATTCAACAGCACAACCCCCACCGCCTTACAACAAAACATTATTTTATGTCAGTATTTTATTATTTACTGGCACAAGAATATATTTCCCACATAATAGAGATTAAAGAACTGTTATATTACGTTAACTAATTTTAGTAGCAAATAAATAAATATATATATATTTATATATATATATATATATATATATATATATATAAGGAAATCACAATTTATGTGAATGGTATTTTCGTACTACTCATACTTCTAAACGTAAAGAAATTTCAATTTCACCCCCCAATCAAACCGTGCGACCGAAAGTAATACGGTACTATTCTTCCAGAAGTTGGTTAAATAATTAAAAAATTGATACCAAAATAACGATCATAATTAGTCACCAAATGTTAACATTTGGTTTCGTATATAATAATTTTAAAAAATAAAAGAAAAAAACGGTTAATGATAAATGTTTTCTTTTTACTTCACTTCTTTTTACGACACGTAAAACTTCATGGAAAAAATACTACAATGAAATAAGAAAAATAAACGATTTCTTGGAAATATTTAATTCGATATCATAAATATTTAATTTAAAATGAAGAAAACTGATTAAACAGATTTTCTAAGAAACATAATTTGAAATTTCTATCACGTGCATATTTAAGTGTTATAAATAAAATGAATAAACAGCGATTGAATGTTGATTTAAAAAATTACACATGATTTAATGATTCTTCATGATTATAAATTATTTTTTTTAGATTTATAATTAAAGAGAAAAAAAATGGTAGTAAACATCTCAACATACATTCTTATAAAAAACTTTTTAAAAGAAGATTATTAAACATGTTTTTAAATAAGTTGCAAAAAATAAAAAATCAAATAAGTTATAAAATATGTTGATTATTAAAAACAAATTATTTTAACGAAAAAAATCTGAGAGACAGAGAAAGAAAAAAGTCAAGCTCTCTAATTTGTTTTGCCCATTTTTATTCTGAAAACTAAAAAATAAAATGTTTTCATATTACAGCCACGGAATTAAATCTAGAAACAATTACCATTTGAACGTAAGTCCATGATTTTAATTCAAAACTATCAACGTGGAAACGATTATTTTTTTAAAATAATTATTTTTATCTCATTAAAGCAATTAAAATTATCCATAACACACGAATAATTTCGATTTTAAACATATTAGTTATACCTTTCACACCTAAGAGGAACTTGATGCCACTTTAAACGTAAATATGTCCCCAAGGGTAATAATGATTCTGTACTGATGAAATTTCAAAAGCACATGAATATAACATTTTATTTGGAATTACTAAGGAATAATAGAGATAAATATATATGAAACTAACACTATCTCTAACCAACACACTGTAACTGATAGAATTTTTACTGTTACACATTTTTAGTAGGAATACAACAAATCAAATTATAAACCAATTGTTAAATAGAATTTTTAAATTTGTAAATCTATGTAACGACCCATTTATATAAACAAAATATTATCTGAAAATGCTTAATAAAAATTATATTACAAAAAAATGCTTTTATAAGTTTTTGATAGTTTGCATATCGTCAAGAATAGGAAATTTTCATAAAAAATACTTTGTTTCTTTACTAAATGAAAATTCAATACATTATTTCTGCGTCTGCCTTGAAACCTTTTAACAAAATTTGCAGGATAATCTGAATTTACTCTGACTGAAATCTTACCTCCATTCTAATTAAAATGTTCGTGAGTCACAACCATTTTCTTTGCACAGAAGCGAACGTTACTGAACAAAATTAATGAAAAAAAAATTCAAAATTTGATTAGGACACCACATAAATTTTTTGTACGCCTATTAGATTTATTTAAACTTATTTCATTTGAAAGTGAAATACGATCCTGCAATTCTTTAATAAAGTGGACAGTTACACAATTGCTTTGTGGTGGACATCACATTGCATCGCATTTTTTTGTGGTGTCCGTTTCAGCATTTTATATTAGTTTGTATATTAATTTTGATTCACATCGCTCAAGTAGTTATATGATGTAACTGAGTACGTGCCGGATCCGTAACCATGGACACATCGGTTCGAATCCGATTTCATATACATATATTTTTTTAACTCTTTTTATTTAATAATATTGATTTATTAATAATTATTAACCTCTATAAACATTTTTGAATTAAAATGAAAAGTACATAAAATTTTATTTCACTAATAACTTCTGATTTTTTTTTATTGTTATTGAATTATTATTTACTGTAAAAGTTTTTTTACAATGAGAGGTTAATAAATTATATTATATTAATAAATCAATATATTTAAATTAAAAAAATTTTTTTTTAAATATGTACATGAAGCCGGATTCAAACCGATGTGCCTTTCCCTTGTAAGATCCAAATATTTCATTAACTAAAATTTTATTTGGCTATAACTCTGGAACCAATAAAAATAAGTGCCATTTATGAAATATCATTGAAAACCTCACATCGAGGGCTTATTATTGCAGCTAAGAAAAAGTCCAAAATCCAAATGTTTTTGATTTGGGCTTTTTTGGACACTTTTTGTCCAGTTGATTGCAATTAAATGGGTAGGTGCCCAATTAGATGTTACAACAGTCCTAAATTCAAAATATCAACAATCTACGGCTAATCGTTTTTGAGTTATGCGAGATACATACGTACGTACAGACGTCACGTCGAAACTAGTCAAAATGGATTCAGGGATATTCAAAACGGATATTCCATTGAAATCTGAAAACCGAAATCTTTCGCGATCACAATACTGCATTTATTTCGTACAAGGAAGTAACAATGAAGGAACCTTACGAGAAAAAAGAAAGCATAGACACCAATACTAAAATATTTTGTAAATATACTTAAATTCTTAATTATCTGATTTGTGTATTTTAATTGTGATTTTTAACAAATTTCATTTTTTAAACTTTCTTCTAAAACTTAACAGATTTAAACCAGATGCTACAAAACAGTGGGCAAACAATCTAATTCAGCTTTTCACTCGGACAAGTTTCTGCCAGAAATTTGCATTATGTAGTTTTGTATAACTAACGAACTAAAAAAAAATTGTGTAATCATTTCATTACACAAGATCATATGCTGATAAATATCTCATGTACAACTGTTTTTGGCTTAGTTTCAAATTAAGTATACTTTAAAGATTTCGATATAATACATTAATAAGATTAGTAGAAAGTGAGGATTTATTTAAACATTCTTAAAAAGAACTGTAACATTGTAAGTGATGAGATGAATAGAAATTATAAAATAAATCGATCTCTTCTTCTTTATAAAAAGGTTCTGAAAATGATTTACCTTAAAAAAAAGTTGCCAAATGGCTTGGTTTGGTTAAAGTTGACAATGGCTTGGCTTACTTGTCAAACGGCAGTTTTTTTAAGACTTTTCGTCGTGTCGATACGATGATTATTTTGGAAAGTTAACATAAATGTTGATCTCACCATCAACAGTAAGATTTTCATTCAAAAAAGGATAAACTTACATCGGTATAATAATACATTTATTTAAGAACAATGGAAAAATATTACAAAACAGAAAAAAATTGATGAGGCAATTCATGAGAGGATGTAGAAAGGTAGAAAAAAGGTTGGTATGATCTAAATTTAAGATAGGATTAAACAAAATTAAGGCCTGTTCGATTTGTAAATCTATCAGTATATTGTAATTTCATCAGAGTAACAGTTTGGTTTGCACAGGATTCGAAACTTTCTGAAATGTACCGGATTTCAGAATAGTCGGCCCCCATCTTTAAAATAATAGTTAGAGATGGTGACAGGTAAAAAAGTATTTTTCACGTTTCTTAGCGTTACCCGAATAAAACCACAAGAAGTGACCGTACTTCGTTTCTATTTTTTTTAAATTCCTTTTTTTTTGTTTTCTATTCAAGTAACAGAAGGAAGATGAAGCTAGTAGCGTCGCAAGCATTGGCAGTGTCTGTTTTGTTTGAGCCTCCGCGCCGTACTCCGTTGCATATTTAAGAAGATAGGACCCAGAACTTTGTTTTGAGTATTTTTTTTTAGAAATCTGGGATGTAATGATGTTTGCATATTCTTCAGTAGAAAATTTATAAGGCGATTGTTAGATAAGAACATACACGCGCTATTCTAACCACGTATTAAAATTTTTATTACTGTTCAAATGTAATTGTTGGAATCAGATGTTAATATTGCCAACTAATGAAATAAATTATTTCAAATATAAATCAAATTAATATTTAATTAGCTTTAAAGATGCACAATAAATCGTTTTATTATTTTATGAGACTATTAATCATCTTTCTAAATCTTGATTGTGTATTTTTTTAAAAATATTTAATTCTTTTGTCTTGTAATATTGAAAATTTTTTTTCGATTAATACTTGTTAAAATCTGACCCATTTTGATATGTCTTGTTTTTAATAAAGATGAAATTAATACGTTTGTATTTAATTTCTGTGGACTTTATTCATACCATTTTACTCAGAATAAACTACAAATTTAATTTAAAGATTTTATGTTTATTATCCATTTAACAAAGCTATTTTACGTCAAATATAAAATAATGAGTTTTTCAATCCCAATGTTTTGTCTTTTGCCCCAAATTTCTCGAAAAACTACAAAAAGTACAGTGATGTTAAATATTTAAAAAAAATTAAACCACTAAACATAAAACCGCTAAATTTACACCTTAATTTGGTTTCCAAGAATTTATTTGTGTGGTTTATTTTTACCGAAGGCGCGCAGAAATCAGAGCTAAATCTTTCGACAGCCAATATCCGAACGAAGCTATGTTTTATATGAACTCATCTTTATTTTCTCTATTAGATCATATCCTGAGTTTGCTAAATTCTTCGTGAATCGTATCATACATGTATTTATTACTTTTTTCACGTCCAACTTTAATAATCATTGCAAGCTAATCATTGCAACTTTAATAATTATTGCATTGCAAGCAATGCAATAAACTAAAATGTGGAATTACAAAAAAAAAGATGGAATAATTATATATTCAATGGATACAATTATTTACTACTTTTAATCAATAAAGACACAGAATGACTAGTCAATAAAGACAAAAAAAACATTAAAAATTAATTATCAATAGTTATCCGTTGTTTTTAACAAGTAAAACTACTTTTAACACAAACAACTTCCTTAATATCCTAAAAAGAGTACGATTAATAATAATATAATGAAACAAAATTA
Source organism: Lycorma delicatula (assembly GCF_047948215.1). Taxonomy (NCBI): domain Eukaryota; kingdom Metazoa; phylum Arthropoda; class Insecta; order Hemiptera; family Fulgoridae; genus Lycorma; species Lycorma delicatula. The sequence goes on along the minus strand of NC_134458.1, from coordinate 106,586,708 downwards.
AATCAAAGAAAATTAGCAAGCTGGTCTACAAAATAATTTAACGCTATTCATCAAGTACCATTATAAAAATTAATCTACTTTTAAAAATCTTATTTTAATCAAAATTATTGTTTTATCTTTATACTATTGTTATTACTTTTATTATTTAATCTTCTCTAATTAAACTAAAGTATTTATCTTCATTTAATAACACAATAGAAAAGGATATTAAAACATTTCAGCTGAAAATAAACCACTTTAATAATTACAGGCACCGTTATAACAGGAGGGGGTAACTAAATTATAAAGTTCAATGTCTTTTCTTTTAGTAGAATTAGCAAATTGAATTATTAATTAACATATTTTCGTCTTCCACTTAAAAACTTTATTATATTACATCACAACCAAAAAAAAAAAAAACAGGTTAAATAAATTTATATATAATTTAATACATATTAGAACCGGTTTCTAAATTCATTTATCTATCATGCAAAATTAAACATGACTGATTATTATATCAACGATAAAAAAATTTAAAGGTGTAGAAATTTCAAAAATATATGAATATATATATATATATATATATATATATATATATATATATAATTAACACTTGGCAATAAGAATAAAATAACTAAAATTAACTTTTTTCTATTATCCCAGGGAATCCACAGTACTTAATTTACCAGAATAAGTCTACTAAATAAATCAAATCAGCGACAGATTTTATATGGCTAAAGATTCTATAAAAAACTAAATAAATATGATATGGAAGAAAACTACTATAACGGAATTTCAAATTTTAATTATTCATTAAAAAAAAAAAAAAATGCAATGAAATATATGGAAGAATGAAGAAAGTATGCACAGAAATGATATCAAATAAGGTTTTCCAGAGAAGTTATACTTCGCATAAAAAGAAGGATGTAGAACATCCAAGAAAGAGATGAAGGTATTGTGTTTTTGTAAACATGATTACTCTATTTCTTACTGGAAGAAAAGAAGATGAAAGGATGAAGGAAACGATAGGAGGAATAGAGTAAAGTTGAAGATGAGAGAAAGAAAATGAAGAAAAGAGAAAGGGTAAGAAGAAGAAGAAAGGAGAAGAAAAATGAGAAATTAAATGAGGTGAAGGTGAAGAGCGAAGGGTACAATGAAGAGAAAAAGATAAAAACCAAGAGCAGGAAGAAAAATAGGTGAAGAAAAAACATACATATGAAAAGAAGGGGGAAAAAACATCTTACTAAACATTAAAGGATTTCTTAATTGCTGATGGAGGTTTCAAGACCGGCAACTTATATTCTATTGCAACTTATCTTAATAATTGCTGATGAAAATCAAAATTGAATCGTCTAAAAATCTAATAAGCTATTTCGGTTAAAATTTAAGGTGGATGAAAGAAAGAACAAGTTAACATATAAACATTATCATATAAAATATTATATAAAACATTTCAACCTCCTAAAACTGGTGCTGTAAGATGAAAATAAGAGGAAGGGATATAATGAGCGGCTACCAACAAAAGACAGTACAGGGATGACTCTAGTATAGAAAATAAGAAACCACCATCCCCGCTGGTGATGCAGAAAAACGATTTATAACTCAGAGTGACACTTCCAATTACCCGTACAAATAATTCCGGGGAGTGCATGTTTTAGGAATCCTATACCTATTCTCGGACGGTTCTATAATTACTGGGGAAAAAGAAATTTATGTTAAACTGGAAACGAAAAATTTTTATCACTAATACGCTGCTCCCAACCGGGTAAAATTGTCACTTTCTCTAAAAGTATTCTGAGCAGGATACGTCTCCGCTCCTGCTGTGGGGAAGGGCTGTGTTCCAATACGGTTCCTCCCAGATTAGATCGATCTTTTTCATCACTTCATCCTTTTCTCTATCCTTGATACCTTTTGTAGGTATAGGTTCAATCTTAATAAATTCATACCAAGCGAATCCTTGCGTAATGTAAAACAGAAAAGACCCTATGGAAAGATCCGGGGGCTTTGCTTTCTGTTAAATAGTTACATATTAAGTGCATCCTGGTTAATATGTCTTTACAGGATTAAACCGGATTTCCTAATATGTCATAAAATACAAAAACATCTTCACTGATTTTTATACATTGAAGAAAAAAAATGAAACCGCAATAATAATACACGGCTCACACACTGAAATTTAAAAAAATATTTTTATGGAATCAAAAATTGAATTAGAAGAAGGAACGTGAATGAGTTCATCACTGAAGAGAAAATTTCAAATTGAAAAAATAGATTGCAATTCAAAAAATGAATTTTATGTATTGAAAATTATTGTAATATATATAAATATATTATTTATTGTAATTTAAAAAAAAAATTATGAAATGTGAAAAAAAATATATATATATACGTAACGATGAGTTAAATATTAGTATAACGTAATATGAATGTAACAACACAGAAAACGTGATATAAGAAGCCATAAATTGCATAATTCTATTATTGAAACAGTGAAACATTAAATACAGTAACACAAAAAAAAAAAAAAAAAATGGATGACGAAAGAAATATAAAAAGTATACTGTAATTGTATATTAAAAAAAAAAGAAAATAATGTTGTTTGTTCTGAAGATTCAAGAATTATAAAGACTGTATAATATGTTATGAAGTGTTTTATGACAGCAAAACAGTAAATAATGAAAGTCAGAAAGAAAATAATACATATTTGAAACGACTGGAATATTACACAAGAATAGTCTTGTAATTTAAAAATTAACTTTGTTATTAAAGTTTAAAATTTAATGGATATATAATATTACTGTAAAATAATTAAATGAAGTAAAAAGGATTTTGAAATGAAAATTTTCTTCCTGAAAAATAAAAAAAAAAACTGATTCTTCTCTTAGCAAAAAAATGTATTAATAAAATATTCATTGTTCTGTAAATAACCTTTGGCCCCTTCAATTTATTAAGTAGGCTGTACAATCCCCTTCTAATTAATAAGGGTGTATTATTTTTATCATATATAATTACATGTACATAGTGGATGGTCCCACCAAAGAAATCTTTTTTCTAGAGAATTTAGTCCTGAATTTTCTCATAATATGACTATTATAATTTATTTTTTTTGTTATAACTGGGCTAGATTTTTATGATTATCAAAAATTATGACTTGATTTTATAAAAATCACATCACTTCCTCATTGGAATTTCAAGAGAATATGAATGAGAAACCAGAATGCTGAACTAATGTGAATTTAACCTTTTTTTTTATAAATCAATTACTGGAGTGACTATATAACTTAAGGCTATCTAAACTAATGTAAGATGAAAAATGCACGAATTTGAGACTTAAAAAAATTAACCTTATTTAAAAACAGAAATAAAGAATGAAAGAACGGTTTTGTGTTGATTTGCAACTGCCAGTGTTGCTTAATTGAGGATGTTCATCTTTCTTTCTTTTACCTGATTAGCATCCGGGAATTACCGTTCAGGTATTACTTTAAGAATGATATGTATGAATGTATATGAAGTGTAGTCTGTACAGTCTCAGTTCGACCATTCCTGAGAGGTGTGGCTAATTGAAACCCAACCACCAAAGAACACCGGTATCCACGATCTAATATTCAAATTCGTATAAAAATAACTGCCTTTACTAGGACTTGAACGAGGATTTTCATCGTAAATGTATGTGACTGCACATAATCTGTTATGTTATCTAAATTAATATATACATACCGTTAGCATATATTTTTATGTAATTTTGATAATTCAAAGGGTTTTAATAAAATAAAAATAATTATAATTTTTTTAATAATTTAATTAAAGTTACCGATAGGAGCCGAAGATATACTTTTATTTTACCAAAAAAATTCACATATTAAAATATGTAAGGAAATAAAGTTTAATAGCTTCTATTAAAAAATAAAATTCAGAATATTTAACTAACGAAACTAATTATTCTGTAATAATTTTACTCATATAAATATATCTTTACTCAATAGAAATTATTTTGAACCAATTTTGATAATACTATTTCTTTTTAAGTGGAATGATTTTGATAAAAACTCATTAATAAAACACAAATAAAATCACTTAGATTTATTTTTTTTTCAAAATATTTATTAAAATTACGAATAGGAAATAAAACTTTATATTTCACGCGAAACAAACACACATTAAAATCCGATAATAAAAATCACCTAACATGAATTAAATTTAATTGAAAATAAACTTAAATTTTTTGTTTAATAAAAAAGTAAAGATAAATAAAAAATACTAGATGGAAAAAAAATATTTTGTACATAATTATGAAGTATATAAAGAATTCAATTACATTATACGAACAATTTTATAGAAATTTTGCATAATAATATGGTCTACATATGGCAATTTTTGCATTCAAGTACAAGTAATCTTTTGGCGTAGGCTGTTTTTTAAATACAAAAATGTAATCTAACACAATGATGACAGTAAAACTGATGTCTGATGTCTTACCCATTCTAATCACGAATTCTGTAATGTGTGTGTGTGAGTGAGTGAGTGAGTGTGTGTGAGAGAGAGAGAGTGAGAGAGAGAGAGAGAGAGAGAGAGAGAGAGAGAGAGAGAGAGAGAGAGAGTGTGAGTGTGTGTGTGTGTGTGTGTGTTTATATATAATTCCAGGATCACAATTATAAAATAAAACAAAAAATAAATTAATGGAAAATTACCTTTGAAAAAACAAGAACAAAAATCATAATTATATTAAAAGAAAAATGAATAATTTTTTATAAAACAAATAAAACCAATTAGTCTAACCTAAAAGAAGTACTTAAAAATAACTATGAATGAATCTGTAAAATATTTTTATTAAAAAAAATAATAATAATCACAAAAACGTTTTTTTAAAAATTAATACTTTACAAGCAAACAAATTACTTACTAATTTTAAAAAAATAACTATTTACTAAAAACTACCTACAAACACACGTATAGTATAATAATAACTATAAAATTAATGCATATCTTGTTTATTTTCCTCTTTTTTGTTTATTCTCTTATCGTAAAAGAATTATGCAAATTATACTTGACTAGACAGGTCGTTAAATATACGCAGCTATATAATTACACATAAAAAGAAATAATATAAAAAAGTGGACAGAACGAACCGAACTCATCTTGATAAAATGATAATATATATTATCTTCATACAAATTCAATTTCTATCACTTCCTACAAATAGTTATAAATAATTAATTTAATTGGTATAGTATAAAAAATAAAAACATGACTCGATAATTAAAATAAGCAGTAGTTATTCAAGATAAGAATGAAGTAAATTATAAAAACGATTATGCCAGAATGATTTGAATCACGAGTAACACATTTAGTAATAATATTCGTCTATAGCAGGTTATATATCTAAACCATATTATTTATAATAATTAGATGCCACTTTGCATTGAACTTAACATTTTATTACAAAAAAAAAGAAAGATTAATAATAATAATTATTTCCTTAGTTTGATATATTTTTTTTTAAAAGTCTTCATTACTTTTGGATTTATATATTCACAATATCTACATACACAAGGTGTTCCGTAGTCCCTAATTGATATCGTAACTGTTACATTTAAAAAAGTGTAAATTTATAGAAAATTTTGTAGTTCAACTATTATATTTTTTGATATTAGAGGTGGAATCGAAATTCTTACTTGGGAATCTATAAGAGAGAATAACTCAAAGATTTTAAATAGCAGCACGCATTTTTCAACAGCACCACATAAGGCGAGAGATTTATCAAATTTCCAAAAAATATAAATTTGCCCCCAAAAAATATATATTCTATCAGTTAAAGGGATTGTATGCTTTGTGTTAATTTTTTTCAATTTAGTTAAAAAAAACAATAAATGGAAGTCTTTTATTTTTGTCAGAGGGTCATACTAAATATCTAAAATTGGTTTAAACCTATTCTGTAAGACCTTCAATTTCATTGGATGCTACTACTTAAAATTGTTTACGTCCGTTCAGTGAGTTTGCGTATGACTTGAGTAAATCTACTCGTTTAACGATTATATTAGAACAATTTTTATAACTGTATATCTTACTATCCCGGAAGCTATAGTATAATATGTCAACAACAAAAAAACATTTATCTTTGCTCAGGTGGTCATGAAACGCCAAAAAAATGCAAAACATATAATTTTGTTCATTCGCGCGCGCGCGCGCGCGCGTGTATGGAGTATGTTTCGTGGCATCTATTTAGTTAATAATCAGGATTTCCTAGACCAAAAGTTTTTAATTTTAGCATTCTCAAAATAGATTATTCCTAAGAAAATATTCAATCAGTTGCAAAATCTGTAATATAAAATTTATTGTGTAAATCTATTCAGTTTAGTTACAAGAAAAAAAATAAATGGCACGGGTTTTTTCTTTTGCAGACGGACATTTATAAAATAAATTTAAACCTATTCTATGAAACATCGGAGTCCCAGTAGATGTTGCTCTATTAAACAGTTTTCTGTATTTAAAATTTTTTTTGCTCTATTTTAAAAGTCCCCTGGGACTTTTTCAAGGGTGCCTCATTTCTCCTTTAATGCCAAAGAAATAGAACAGAATAATTTAGCCTTTTTTTCCTGTTGAATGTTTATAACTGAAATAGCTTTAATGTTAAACAAAAGTCAAAATATTTTAGCCTCCCACCTAGTACATTAAAAATAGTCTTTTAACAAGGAACTAATTAGAAATTAGTTTAAGGAAATTTTCAAGTGTGAAACTTTAAGAAAAAATTACTTATTGTATAGATGTTTTAAAAAATATAATTTAAAAAATTTAAAAAACCAAATGTTTCGATAAAATTGAATTTTTGAGATAATGAATACATCAAACTATAAAGTATACTTGTATATCTCATTACAAATCCTACAAAAAAGTCATATTCGTTCTCTTGATAAATGTTATTAAAAATAATTTTTTCTGTTTAAATCATTTGGAGAGATTGGAACATTTTTTTGTTATTTCCTTCATTTCTCGATCAATTCTTTGTCACATTTTAGTGAACCAAAATAAACAAATTGTCAAAAATTTAAAGCCAACCTTCACCTTTAACACCTTCTACTATCGTAAAAGAATTATATATCTTAATTATATAATATATAAGAATTATAAAATTACATCTTTTAATTCAAGGCTTTGTTATAAATTTATCTGCGAAAAAACGCGAAAATATGATATTTCTAAGATTTAAAAAGGGGACAATATTTTTAAGGGCTATAACTCGGTCAGTTCTGGTCGTAAAAAATCGTTCTAAAAATTATTTTGACAGGAATTTGGTTTCAAGTTTCAGGTTTTGTAACGTACCCCAGTTTACGACTGGGCCAGAAAATTTAAGGTAGGGCGTGAAAGTGTAGAAAATAAGGGGATTATTTTAATAAGAGTTTAAGGAAAAAAGGGACGGATGACAACATTCGATCGATCACTCATTGACTGATTGTTTGTAAGTATACTCGTCATCATTGAAATCACTTCGAAGTCGGTATCAGTCATGGAAATGGCCGTTTCATTATCTTACAGCACTTTGAGCTCAACAGTCTGTAAGAGGTTAGTTCAAAGGCTTTTGACTCAAACTCAGAAAAAAATCCGACAGGAAGTTTACCAAAGGGTCCTGAATCCATTTCGACTACAGGGAAATAATTTTTTGCATCGAATAGTCCACGTGATAAGACATTGGTTCATCGCTACATTCCCGAGTCGAAATCGGGAACTACAGAATGGCGTACAACTATTCCCTGTAAAGGCGAAAATACCATCGTCAGCTGGAAAATTCCATGTAGCCGTCTTTCGGGACGGGAAAGATATACTGTTTGTCAATTCTCTCCACGAACGTCGTACTGTGAATGCTGCGTACTGCTAACTCTTGGACAAAGTTAAAGCCACTTCAAGAACAAAAGGCGCCATCAGCCGATCAGTGATGTGATTCTCTTTCACGACAACACCAGGACTCACACGTGGCTAGGATTCGGAATAAACTGGATGAAATTTATCGGAAATCTTAGAACAAACTTATCCTCAAGCGATTTCTTCTTGTTTGGGTCACTGAAGGAGACATAAAGAGGACATCAGTTCCAATGCGATAACGACGTAGAGAAATTCAAGAGCGATTGGTTAGTGATAGATCTTCAAACTTTTTATGAAAAGTCAATTCCCACAAGTTGTCAAATGTATAAGACTTCAGAGAAACTATGTAGGAAAGCAGTAAATTTGTTCTGTATTTTTATTCTGAACAAATAAATGTTAAAAACTAAAGTCCAATTTATATCTAACTGGTCTAGTGGCACTCGGGACTCTCTTGTAAAATACATACAAAAAAAAATAGTTTCACAGTTTCAATGTTAACCTAATTTGTTCTTTATTGCACCATTGTTTTATGCTAATTTTCCTATACTATATATTTTACTATACGACAATTTATATACATATATATTCGTTATATATACTGTATATTTATATTTAATGTATTTATTTTATTTATACTATACAACTTTTTATTTTACTACAAACTAATAAAACAATGTTTATCTCATATTACAAATAACTTTGCTGACAAATTTGCATTTACTGTTAATCATTGTGTATAAAAAAAACGTTTGCATGGGTACAGAGTGATTCATAGCTGTCATCATAACACACTACATACATACATTCATATATATATATATATATATATATATATATATATATATATATATAACCTAAAAATAAACATTTAAATAAAATAGCAATTCAATACCTTTTATGCCATTAAACTAAATGTAATCTGACATATTAATTATACATCATTACGAGTTTTTTATGTATTTAATAAATTGATATTTCATAAAAAAATATGTAACGTTGAACTTTTCCGGCGTTTGTACAGAGTTTAAAATTTAACACCTTCCCCAGATAATGTTGAAAATCATATTAAATTACAACTTTAAATATATATATATATATATATATATATATATATATATATATATATATATATTTGTAATAATAGATGAACAGGAAATACATTGGAATAGCTTTTTTAACCGGTACAGTCATTATAAATCCTAGCAAATTTTAAAGGTTTTGATTGAGTAGATATAAAAAAGTATCTGAATCAACAATATTTTTGACTCTAAATATATTCAGTTACGAAAAAATTATTTTCACACAAATTAGTTATAAATAATAGCCACTAAAATAAAATATAAAAAAACAAATAAAACAAAAGACACAGATATAATGATAAACGAACACGCTAAAGAAACAACGTAACTATATCCAACCGGTTTTTATAAGTAACTAATGGACCAGAAAATTTCTAACACCGTTTTTATATATATATTTTAATAAAGGATACAGGTATTTAAAAACAGTAAATTCTTATAATAATTCCTGAGAATGTAACTGTAATTTGATTTTTGGTAAATTAGTACAATTCAGTCAAATTAACATCTCACGTGAATCGAAAAAATCACCGTTGCAATAATAAATCCCAAGTACAGTAATTTCAAAAGAACTCTAGATTTGAGGGTATAATCAACAAACTATTCGACATTTTTTTACTAGTTTAAATCAATTTTCAAATCAACCAACATCCTTAAATCCATAAATAATAAAATTTTTATAATAATTTCTATATATATATATATATATATATATATATATATGTTTATATATTCACATGACCTAACTATACCACACAAATATTAAAAACTATAAAAAATATATATATTTCTTTCTATATTAAAAACTAATAACTTATGCGTTTTATTAAACAAACTACTCATCGGATCAAGTATCAACTTCGCAACAAAGCACTCATGAATACATATAGGAATTATAATCAACAAACTATTCGACATTTTTTTACTAGTTTTAATTAATTTTCTAATCAACCAGCAATTTCTTTTCATCCTTAAATCCATAAATAATAAAATTTTAATAATAATTTCTACATATTATTAATTATATAGGTATTTTCTTTTCTATATTTCTTTCTATATTAAAAACTAATAATTTATGGTTTTATTAAACAAACTACTCATCGGATCTAGTATCAACTTCGCTACAAAGCACTCATTAATACATATAGGAATTAAAAGGTATTAAGATAGGTTATATTTTTAAAATAATGAGAAATTATACTCATAATTTGAGCAGTAACTTGTATTTACATTAAGAATATAAACAGCGATAGTTAATTTACGAAATATTAAAGATCCCCATAGCTGATTATATAATACAGTAAATTTATTACCAAAAATATACATAAAAAAGTTGACAACAAAGTTGTTATACTTTCCTGGCATTGGTTATTTATCTTATATAGTGATAAAATAATGATACAAGTATATGTTTTAAAAAAATCGATATTTATAAACGTTCATTGTCTCTTCCAACCCCAAAGTATTTTTTTTTTTTTTTTTGGGAGATCGTTTACATTACTAGTATGGCTAGGAATCATTAAAAAAAAATTTATTAAAAAATATGCAATAAACAGAACGTTAACTTTTTTCGATTTTAGGAGAAGGGGAAATTTTTAAGTAAAATCTTTTTAAAAATGGTAAGATAAGAATGCACATATGTACTGAACTTAATATAAAGTGGGGATATGTTCGCACAATTTTGTGAACATAACCCCACTAAAAACCTCTTGAGCTCTCTGAAAACCTCCCCAACACTCTGGAGATACTGAAAAATGTTACCAACAAATTACCCTATATACACGAGTCTCTGTACCAAATTTCATAAAAACGGTTAATCCAGTCAAAAGTTATTAAGCTCCAAACATCCCAACACACGTACATAAGTACGTACCCCCATTTTTTTTTTTTTTTTGGAATCCCTGGGTCATGAAACCTCGAGAGATTAAAAAACCCATACCACATTTTTGACTGATTACCATACATTCCTTCTGGCAACATAGGTCTATAGATCTGATACCAGGAAAGCGAAAAATATAATATTCGGTCCTTGGATTAAAATTTTTTTTTGTTTTTTTTTTACGGAGATTAATACTTCTTATTTGATTTTATTACTGGAACACATATGTATTTAACACATTAACCGGCTTTATTTATTTCTTAATCCTAACAGTATTCTGTCCTTTTAGGTCACGTGTTACAAATGTTGAAGATGACTGAAAATATAATGAATGACCAAAATTAATAGTAAGTAAAGGAATACTGCAAGTATGTGGACACCGAAAACTTTGGGAGAAACTTTTACAGAACTTCACCATCAAAAAGAAGGATTTATTTACAAAAACAATGATGATTTGAGGAGATAAATATTTTGTGTAACACATTTAAAAGTATCGTCTAGGCTACTGTCCCGAGTGAAGATAATAACTCAGCGACGCATTCAGGAAAACTCTAAAGAAATCTCAGAGAAAAAGTGATTCTGAATAGCATCACTTAGACAAATTTATAGTTTATGGAAGGAAGATGGCCTAGTATAACTTAGCTTCCTTTAAGTTATCTTTTGTTGTAAACCGTCACCACTATGTTTAATTCTTCAAAAGAGAACCTCCCAAAGGTTGAGGTTAAGAGGCTGGTAGGTTAAAGGTTGAATCTCCCAAAGGTTAAGGATTGTTCCACTGAACAATCCTTAATCTGCCGAGTAAGGTAATTTGTGCTAAAACAATGTTTATATTATTTTTTTCTTCTTAATTTCATTGACAATATTGGCGGAATTTAAAACTTTTTTGTAGAATACATTCTTTAGATTAGAAGACGGTGATGACGGTTTCATCATAGCATTATGGTTTGAGAGTTATCGGCTCCAAAAGTTACACGACTAGTGAATTACTTATCGGGTCCCACAGGATTTGACAATATCACCTGATCGACGAAAGTGTTTCATTGGATGACAAGAAACAAGTAAATATAAATTGCCGATTCGTTCCCGAGATTGTTAAACAGAACTCTTACGTAAGTTATGTAGCATATTCAAGGAAATATTGCAAGAATGCGCTGATCATGAGTGCAAACAATTTGAGCACCTTCTTTTCTTGACTAAAGGCTATGTACTGTGTATATCAATAATTAACGTAAGAATTATATTGTACATTATTTAGATATAATTTCGTTTTATAAGTCAATAAAATCATTGACTTTTAACTGTAACAAATATATAAGCCACTAGTGCAGATTTTCTGACAGACATTGATTACCAACGTGTATACTGTTAACAATAAATATTGTTACCGGCAAAAAAATAAATAACACTAAAAACAAAATTTGTTCAATATAGCGGTTTAATGATAGAGAAATTCAATAAAATTAAAAAAAATAGTACTCGTACAATATTTTGTTTTAGAGATTGGCAACACTACTGTACAAGTATTTATTGTGCGATAATTAAACTATCCAAAGTGATTAAAAATTTTGTAATTATTATAAAAATATAATATTTTGTTTTCTTGGTAAAATAGCTAAGGAATCACTCTGTACATAACAACCAATATAATATGTACTAAAGGAAAAATACTAATTGGAAGACACTGATTGAAGAGCAGCTGTAATTTTACAGTAAAATTTAAAAAAATGAAAATTGTTTAGTTTATATATCATCCGCATTGGATTTTAACTTGGCCGCGCTGTATTGAAGTAGGATAGAAAATTCAATTAATAAATACTGCGCGTCGGACTGGAATTCCTATATTATCTTGATATTACTTTGGAAGAACCGTAACAAGCTTCGAATTACGAGTACATTACGGGATAATGACATCTGACAGAAATTTAGATTACAAATTATTCTACGGAAGAAAAAGGACGGAGAGATGTTTAAAATAAACCACAGTATACTTTAGATAAGTATCTTTATTTCACAAGATGGTATCACAGTAACCTATCTTAAACTGGATAACAAGCGTAAGTTTTAACTGATGAAAACAGATACCTTAAATGTTTCTATTATCAATCAACTAACTTAGATTTATGAATTAACTTATTAACTTTTATCTCAATTATAATTCATAGGACTGGAAAAAAATTTCCATTAAAAAAACATTCCGTTTTACGGTAAATTATTTTAAAAAATGACCTTTCACGATACACTACAAGTAATTTTCGACTTTCCTATCACTTCCGATCTTGATGAATTATTTAAATTTTGATGAAAAGTGAAAAGATTTATAATATCGTAATATAAGAATAATAAAATAAAAATTACGCCACATATAAGTTTTTTTTTAGAAATTATTATAAAGCAGGATATTTGGAATATGAAAAGTAAATTAAATTACCTGAAACAGGTGGAGGAGGACCTCCAAAGGATAGGCTTGAAAGAAGAGAGCTGTTGTGATAGAAATAACTTTCGAAAAATAATTTACAATATGGAAGTTCTTATGACAGAAAAAAGAAGGACAGGAAGAAAAATGGACAGATGTTTAAAATAAAATTAGTAATCATAAAAATAGGTGCAAAAGAAAATATTTAAAAGCAAATTTTCACAATGAAGACATGCAAAAGGTAAATACAAATATTAATAATAAACATAAATGGGATACTCCCAAACTCACTATAAAAAATGTAGGGACAGAAACTGATAAATAACGAAATGCAAAAGAAAAGACGTTTTTACACTAATTAATAACAATAGTAACACAAGTGAATTCATCAAAACAATTTTTTTTTAGTTTATATAAAGAACGTTTTTGGAGGTATCAACATTTTCTATTTTACATTAATATATTACACAGCAATGCTAAAACTTTATATAATAAATTAAAATAGCTGTTTTTTATTTATCATCTGTAACCAAACTGTTCAATTGATATTAGTTGATAAATACAGCGTATTCAAAAGGAAGTGAGAAAATTTGGTAACTGATTCTAGTGCTCGAAATAAAAAAGTTAATAAAAATATATATCCGAAAACGCTTTGTTATCGAATTACGGCTAGTGGAAAATTTCGCCCGGATTTCAGTTCCCTCGGTGAAATGAGGTCATACTGAAATTTTGACGTATGTTGTAAAATATAAATTATTGGCGTCGCAAAAAGCAAGTTTCAGGTTTGACGTTCAACAACTTATTTAAATTGACAGTAAATGAAATTTGTAGAGTATTTAATTCTGAGAAAATCTATGAACATATCGTCAACTGAACATGAAAAATACTGTACTTCATATTCGTGAGACTGTGTGGGTGTGCATGAGTGTGTATGACTAAAAGGTTTAAATTACCGCCATTTTTTAATTTTTAAAGTAAAACTTTGAAAGTTATTTCTTTTAGATGTTTTCGAGTATACATCAAATTTCGTTTAAATATCTCAGTTTGTTCTTGAGATATAGATTTTTATTGAAAAAACACAAAAACTTGTAATTTTTCTAAAAAACAGGGAAATTTTTTCAATAAGGACATCAGTTAATGAAGCAAGAAAGAACATTCTTCTACGTGAATTTATTTATTTTTATAACCAGAATCAGTTCTTTAAGTTTGGCTCACAGCTCCTGGGACACTCCATATAATATATATATATATATATATATATATATACATACATGCGCACACATATTGAGTATATAATTCTTACATATTGGTATACTATCTATCATAAATTTCACTAATGAAACTTTGAATGTTTGCAGTTTTTTAACTTATGAAAAATGGTTTTAATACTGATGTCTACAATGAGATTTGCTGAAAATTGAAGGTAACCCCGAAAACGCTCTTCGGAATAAAAATTTGACTTTTAATATTTATTTTTTCCTGCTTCGGTGGAATTATTTTAATATATAATCCTTATAATATATTTTACGAATTATACGTGACTTTTTAAAAAAAAATATCATTAAAACAAACATTCAAATCAAAATCTTTTATTTTTTTCAAGAAGGAAAGATAATAATTTTTGATATATATACTGTTTAAAAAGAAGTAGGTATATTTGGTATATATTCACCTACATATATTTAAATATATATATATATATATATTTAATGGATGCTAATTACATAAAAATAAAAAACATTTAAAATAAACGGTTTCTAATTCAGTAATTTAAAAAAAACAATATTAAAATTACTTTTTATTAGAAAGTAATATTTTACGTTTACTTATTTCTAGAAATACCAAATTTTAGGCTTCAAGTAAACATATTTCTGTGTTAGGTTTTATTTTCCGTATAATATTTGCGTCATTTTCATTTGAAAAACAATGTTATAAATTACATATAAAATTAAAAATAATAAGGTTTCGAATTATTATTATTATTTATATCACGTTGCTTCTACTAATAAATCTTTTTAAATTACACAACAAAAAAAAACAAAGTTAGAACAAATGTTTGTTTTATTTCACGAAAAAACAGTGCTTACAAAATGAATCAGATAAAAAAAGATACGTTAATATTAAAAGGAAAAATATACGTAACTGACTTTGAAACAACCTTGAAAACTCGACCACATCAATAATTTGTTTTCCTTTTCTCCAAAAACAATAAACTATCATGATTAAGTATGTTTCCCCCAAAATATAATATAAATCTGTTTTTTCCTTTAAATGTACGAAGATATATATATATATATATATATATATTACTACTTAAACTAAAAACTGAGATGAAGACTTGAGCGTAAAAAAAAAAAAATTAACCAAAGAAAATGAGAAGAGATTAATTATTAGAAGCAAATGAGACGTGCTTTGTATTTTTCATTCAAGCATAAAATCAAATGGGTTTAACAAAATGTTAAGAGCGGACGGACTCTTCTTTACCTCTTTAAATTTAAATTTCAATAACAAAATAAATTTGGCTGTAGCGGCTCGGCCTTTCATCCGGGGGTCTTAGACATGGCATTTTCATAAGCTACAAAATTCCATTTCTATATCGCCAAACACAAGCTTCTAAAGCTTCGTGATGAATTAGTACATCATTGCAAAAAAAAACAAAAAAAAAATTGTTACGTTAGAATAAACGTAATTTGGAATTAACGCAACATTTGCAAAAATTAATAATTATTTACTTAACTTCCCCAGAAAAAGGAATCCTAGACAAAGAAATATAAATGTTTAGATACATATAAATGTTAAAAGAAATGTTATAAAGAAATATAAATGTTTAGATTCTTTTTAAGATGTAAATGCCAAAATTTAATGACCAAAAAATATCTTTACTTAGTGGTTGATAATTTCGAATAAATCCGTTAGTTTTGAATATGTGTTATTTTGGGGAAAAATTTGTAAGAAAAAATCTTCTCAGTTTTAAAAGAGCTCAAAATTCGTAAACTTTTCATTAAATTGAGCCTTTGTTAAGATATGACCTCCTGACAATGACCCAATTTTTTTTTTTTTTTTGAGTAATTAAGCCCAAAAGATATCAACAAATATACAGGTACAAACACGCACGTATGTGCATGTTAAGTTAAATCGGAGCTGAATTATAGAATTCAACTCCGATTTAATTTACGATTTTGATGAAATTTTATACAGAGACTCATGCATACGGAGTAATTTAATGATAAAAGTTTTGAGTCAATGTCTCCAGGAGGTGGGGAGTTTTTTGGGAGTAAATTTTCTCAAACGTTTTCAAGCACAACCCCCTCTTTATAATAAACTCAGTACATGCGTGCATTCTTATCTTACCATTTTTTTTTTAAATTTCCCCTTCTCCAAAAAATCTGAAAAACTATCTTTTATTTATTGCATATTTTTTAACCCATTTTTTTATGTCTTCCTAGGCAGAGTAGTTGTCTAAATAACAAAAAAAAACTTTTTAGGGCAATATTGGGGTAGGGAAGCTGATCAAAATTTAAAAATACAAATTTTTAAAAACATTCTTGGTTTATTTAAACTTTTATTGTAATATTTAACAATATTAATAATAATATTATTACAATCAAATTTTATCATAACTCACCCACAAAATAAAAGAAATCTTACGTAACGTTTTTCATTATAATTATTTTTATACTATATAAGATTAGATAACCAATGCCAGGAAAGTATTACAACTTTTCTATCAGCTATTTACATTTCTTGACGTTACATAGAATTCAATATCAAAAACGTTTAATGTTGATTTTTGGAAAAATTAACATAAATTTCCCTTGTTGTAGTACATACTATATTATAACGCGGAGAAATTAAAAAAATCTGATGTGGACACCACATGACTTACTTGTACTGCTATTAAATTACATACAGATAATCTGTTTAAAATGAAAAACGCATAAAATTTTATTTTATTAATAACTACTGATATTTTTTCATATTTTTTTATTGTTATTATTGAATTATTATTTACTGTAAAAGTTTTTACAATCAGAGGTTAATAATTATTAATAAATTAATATATTTAAATTAACAAAAGGGAGATGAAGTCGAATTTATACCGATGTGCCTTCTCCTTGTAAGATACAAATATTTCATTAATTAAAATTTTATTTAGCTATAACTCTGGAACTAATGAAAATAAGTATCAGTTATGATATATCGTTAAAATATCTCAATGAGGGATTATTACTGCAGTTAACAAAAAGTCCAAAATCCAAAAATCTTAGATTTAATTCTAAATCAAATTTCAATTCTAAATCCAACATTTCTACAACTACGGCTAATCGTTTTTGAGTTATAAGAGATACACACGCACATACGTACTTACGTACGTACAGACGTCACGCCGAAACTAGTCAAAATGGATTCAGGGTTGGTCAAAATGGATATTTTCACTGAAATCTGACATTTTTCGCGATCACAATGCTTCCTTTACTTCGTACAAGGTAGTAAAATAGATATAAAAATTCAAGAAAAATAAATGTTTCGATTGATTTTGGAGTGTTAATGTACTTGTTAAATAAGTCATGAAATATATTATTAATCTACTGTCATTCAAAGAACAATTAAATACTTTTCCAAGCCCCCTTCTTACCATATTAAAAAATGATACACTTTTAATCTCTTTTATGAAATTTTTAAATTATTACTGTAATTAATATATAAAAATATTATCATAATAAAAAGAACCCTAAATACACTCAATCGAATAACATTGAAGGATTAATTTAAATCTACAGAGTTCCGAAAGCGTTGCGGTAAACGGTTGATTCTTTAATCTAATATTCGAATACTTTATTATAGTCCACGTTGTGATGTTATATTACAGAAGGTCACGCGCTTATTTACATGTCGTCCACGTGATCTACTTACAGTTAATTTTTAGTTTAAATGAATCAGTCAGAGTGCATAACTCGACTTACTCTTCACAAAAAATAATATAAATTTACATTTTATTTGTAAAATTCTTGTATAATTTAACACAATATTTAACCTTTAAGTTCTATTATAAACATTTTAATTATTCACGATAACATATATTATATATGCAACGAATAAAAAAACAATTAAAAAAAAGCCGATCTATAATACGAAGTTATATAATTTATGTATCTCTAATATAATAAATCTTTCTACATAGAACTCATCGTATAAATCATTTAGACTTTTATAAAAATTATATTGTATACCGATTTATATGCTTGCATTACGACAAAAAAAAAAAAATTGGTCCATATTTACTCAGTTACCTATACCTATAAAACAAGGTGACCTGACTGACTCATAATCACTGACCAGCAAAAAATACTGAAAATAAATTGATGAAAATTTGTGTACACGTTCTTCTTACGGTGTAAGTTCACATTAAGCAATTTTTTTTTGAAATTCCGAGTTTAAAGGATTAATAAAATGGGAAAATGAAAAATCTTATTATTTTTTTTTTAATTTTTCGGTAACAAATGGAACTACAACTTGATTTTTTATGCGTCTAATCTTCAAGTAAATATCAAAAACCAAATTTTTAAAAATTCGACCTTGAATGTGGTGAAGAAAGGTAAAAAAAAATCTAGAAGAATGATTGGAAATTTTCCCCGTTTCCGACTATACCAAACATGATATTCACTCGATTTGGGCTTGCAAATACTTCAGACGAATATCAAAAAACCATTTTCGGGTTTTCCTTAATTTTGATCTTTTAAAGGGTGCGACGGAGTACGGCGTGGCGGCTCAACCAACACCACTGCCACTGTTACTGTATATGCTACACGACCGTCTGCACTTGCCTCCAGTTACTTGACTAAAATACATGAAAAAAAACGATTTTTTTAATTACAATCGAAGTACGGTCACCTCCTAATGGTGTTTGTCAGGTTACGCTAAGAACCGAGCGAAATACATTTTTACCCGTACCAAGGACGGGTACCAGTTATAATTACTATTATTAAGATGGAAGCCGACCATTTTTAACCCCGCATTCTTCTGATCATTCAAAGTTTTGGGTTCTATACTGACCAGACTGTTGGTTTAAACAATTACAATACAATGATAGTTTTTTTAAACTGAACACGCATTAATTTTTATTCATCATTATTACTAACACTTGCATAAGTTTAATGTACATAGGAGGCCCAGGAAGCAGAACCTCCTGGCTAGACGGGAAGGGCGAACGAAGTGAGCTGTGACCGGCTAGTTTCATATTAAACAACAGTCCATATTTATTGACCACAAAATTACAAAAAAGAATTGGGAAAATCATGCAAACCATCTAATCACATCAAATTATTGGTGGTGTACCGCAGGGGTCTGCCCTGGGCCCCTTGCTGTGGTTAATAGCCCTTGACGATAATTTGAGGCACAATTTACCAGATGGAGTTTAAATTATAGCATTTGCTGACTACTTGGCTATACTAATTGCAGCAAAAACTGAGATCGAAATTGAGACTAGTGGCAATAGTCCTGGAGTTGATTAACGCCTGGTTGGGCGAACAAGGCCTGAAACTAGCTGTAGACAAATGTGAAAACATTTCTCTAACAGGCAAAAGGCACATTAGAAACTTAGACTTGAAAGTGGGCAATCATGCTATACGTCGAGTTGTACAAACGAAGTACCTTGGAGTCATCCTTGATAAATCCCTGAGCTTCAGTCCGCATATAGCTGACAGATGTGGTGTGCGGCAGAAAAGTCGTAAAGGCTTTATCTGGAATATTATCTGGCAAGACTGCTCCTAGAGCCTCCAGAAGAAGAATCATAGCTTCTGCTTCCACGTCTATATTATTGTATGCTGCACCGATATGGTATAAGGCTATACATATTGCTAGAAATGTCAGGCGACTTCAGGCAATTCATAGACGTGCCTTGATCGGAGTAACAAGTGGATACCGTACCATATCGTACGAAGCGGCATGTGTTCTTGCCTCTGATCCACCCATTGAACTTAGGGTGCTAGAAAGATGGTTGCGTTCCCAAAGTATGGAGAAATTCCAAGCAAAGGACCAGATAATGGATAAATGGCAGGAAAGATGGGACTAACATCAGGGCGCCCTGTGGACCAAACGCCTTTTTCCAAGTTTAAGAGAATGGGTGAATCGGAATCACGGAGAAACCGGATACTATATCACACAATTGTTCTTGGGCCACGGAAATTTCCAGGCGTATTTCTTCCGATTTGGCTTGAGAAATAACCCCAAATGCATGTATTGTGAATACGAGGATACGCCTGGACACACCATCTTCAGATGTGTTAACTGGTATGATGTGAGATTACGAGCTGGAATATCGGACGTGGAGCCGGAGCAACTTACCCAATTCCTCCTATCTTCTGATGAAAATTGGAGGAAATTTGAAAAACTCACCTACACTGTCATGAAGGAGAAAGAAGAGGAAGGTAGAAGAAGAGGATACTAGCAATTTGTCACTTCAACGGCATAAGACATCGGAATTATGGGGAATACTAAAGCTAAGACTGAGACCCGGCCTCGTAGTTGGGGTCCGTAACGGCATAGCCGGGGCGGGCTCCCCGGCTGCGAGGTTTGAGGCAGGCATAAAAAGACCGAGACCCGGTTCCCGGGGTGGGGCTGGGGATAGCTTTGCTGGACCTGGCTTCGTACCTGGGGATTTGAGGCAGGCAAATAATTAAAGTAACAAAAGATCCGACAGGGGGCCGACCTGCCGTGCCGGAATTATTTCGGCACGGTATTTTACGGCACGGGAAGGCCCTCTTAGAGTATAAGGACACTCTTCCAGACCGAGTATTCTTAATTGGATAACCGGTCTGGGGGGGAAAAAAAAGTACATGTGTTTTTTTTTGCAAATGGGACAGCCAAGCTAGGGATAAACATTGTTACCAAAGAATGGAAGAAACGAGACAACTTAACTGCAAACGGGAAAAATATTTTGAGCCCTTAGTTGAACCCAAAAAAATATTTTTATCCCTCACCAAATCAAAATAGGATTAATGAAAAATTTTGTAAAAGCAATGAAGAAGGATAGTCCCGGATTTCTGTACATCAGGCAGAAATTTCCGAATGTAAATGAACATTAAAGAAGGAATATTTGTTGGTCCTCAAATAAGAGAGTTGGTGAAAGATGATGTATTTAACTCAATGTTAAATAATGTAGAAAGTGCAGATTTATTTTTTTGTTATCAATTTTGCGAAGAATTACCAGTTACGTAAACCCCCCCCCCACCCTAAGTGGAGGAGTGTCGGACACGTTCGGGTTCGGCTAGATGTTATTAAGAGCCTATGTATGCCCGCACCCTACCGACTAAAACTCCTAGTTCACCGTTTCTCCCTACCCGAGGTCGGATCAGCAATTAAGTACTACACAACCCCGGGGCTGCCTTTGAGCTCGGGAGTCAAGAGTCTCCGTGCTTCATCACCATCGCCCATCCGCACAGGCGCAGACAAACGATGGCTCCGCAGAGGGCTGTCTATAACCCCTTCGCTCTCCGGTCTAGCTCTTCGCCTGATCTCAGAATGTTTTTTACGTCAGTTCATGACTGTTCATCTCCTTACGGCCTATCTTTGTGTCGCATGATGTTAGCCATGAAATTTGCTATTGTGACAAACCATTCTTCATTGTCTAACATTTTGGAGATTATGTTATTATCTTGAAGTGGGCCCACGGACGCTTCACATTCCTGTCTCTCGTCGCGCCATCTTCTACATAGGAACACTACATGCTCAGGGGTGTCAATTTCTGAACAGTAAGGATACTCCTCGTTATCTGCTCTTCTCCTATAGTATAAATACGTCTTGAAAGCCCCATGGCCGGTCACAAACTGGGAGAGCCAATAACTCAGCTCCCCAAACTCCCTCCCAAACCACGGCGCAATACGCGGGATTAGTCTGTGGGTCCATCTACCATTGTCAGTGGCATCCCACCTCGTCTGCTAATCATTCATCATGATCTCAAAAGATTGCGCTTTGTCGTCTCCATCATAAATTCTTTTACGGTGTTCAGCTAGTTGTTTCAACGGTATCATTCTGGCAATCACCATAGCGGCTTCGGTTGAAACTGAACTGTATGCACCTACTACCCTTAGAGCCATTCGACATTGAACACTTTCCAGAAGTCGGCAATTACGTTTTATATTGATAGCCCTGTGCCACACCGGTATTCCGTGCGAGAGAATATAATTAACACCATGTGCGTACAGACGCCGCTTAGATGTACGTGGACCAATGCAGTTTGGGCTTCATTTAAAGACGTTTGCAAACATTTTATCGGTAAACAAAAATCCGACAATTACTACGATATTGTTAATCAACTTCTTACTTCATACAGAGCTATGGGATGTAATATGTATTTGAAAATACATTTCCTCCATTCACGTCCGGATTTTTTCCGGACAATCTCGGAGACGTAAGTGACGAACACGGTGAACGATTTCACCAAGACATTTCGGTGATGGAGAGTTGCTATAAAGGGAAATGGAATACTGACATGCTAGCCGATTACTGTTGGACATTAATTCGGGATGTGCCTGAGGCTATTTATAAAAGAAAAGCATCGACGAAATCATTCTAACACAGGTATGGCCATGCAAAATTATAAATTTTACACATTTTAACTATATTTTCCCTTAATTGTTATTGAAGCGTAATTTATTTAAAGCTAAGGGTGATAGAAGAATTGCATTTACAGATCTCTAATGTACACAAAAAAATCAATTCAAGAAACGGTATCACACTTAGAGAAACATTAAAAAAATCTTTTTTTTTTTTGTCTATCAGTGTAATCAGAAAACTATAACGTAAAAAAATTAAATCTTTTGGAAGTGATAAAGTACCAATTAAAAAGTATAAACTACTTATTTGAAACATTCTGTATAATCTCTAATCCGTCCTTCACATGTATTATATATTTTTAAAACAGCGACTATTTTTAATTTTTTAACAGTATAACGAATAATATTCAATTTTTTGAAAACTAAAACGCGTTCTTTCCGTTTCAGAACGAGGATGAAGGTCAAACAAAAGTGCTGGCTTTAATAAATAGGGGATAATATAACTATACTGAAACATAAATTATATAAGTAAGACTCAGTAAAACGCTGAAGTCCTTTCACCACATAAGTCCTTTGATTTCTTTTGTTTATTCTTTCAAGCATCAACTTTAAATTTATCTAAATATGAAATAAAACCGTAAATATAATTATGGCATATTAAATTATTAATGAATATGTCCTTTGAAAATTCTTCCAAGGTACATTAATTTAATAGAATAAGCTAATACAGAAATGAACTATTGTTATTATCATCGTTAAAGAATAAAACAAACAATTGAATAAACTAAATTTAATTCGTACACGTAGGCTATCTTCCAAGAAACATAACCACATTGAAACGAAGGCCATATTACGTATCAAAGTCAAAGTAAAATCATATTTAATAAGTGAAAAATTGGTAAATATTTGTGGCTATACAACATATGTATAAATGTAATATACATATAAAAGAGAAGGTCAATAAAATTTCTGAAAATAATTACGAGTAAATTGTTCATATTTTACAATTTAAAGAAATAATAATAATTTATATAAAATTACATCAAAATGAAACTACCAATTTTGTCTATATTTCACTAACTTTAGTGTAATAATATCCTTTATCACTTTACAATACTACGAAATTAAAGAAAAATTATTAAACAGTTACATAAACTGAGTTATACGAGAAAGAAATATAATAAATTATGGATAAACAACAGAAAAAACAACTTGAAGATGGATAACATAATATGCAAAAATTAAATTGCATGAGCTAAAAGAATTAATGAGCTTTAGTAGAATTTTATATCTAAAGCGATATTTTTCATATTACTGTCTTAAGAAAGAATAAATAAAAACAGATTCGGTCACTGATATAATTAAGTTGTCACCAATAATGACAATGTATGAACGGTAGGAACTTAATTTCCGAAAGAAATCTACGTTAAACAAAATCTACCGCACAACACCGAACACAGCAATACAATAAAAATGTTTAATGAAAAAAATCATCGCATTACCCGAATATCACGCTTACTCATTCGGTAAATAAATTTTATTTTTGTATCATTCATTAACCGACGATATTTTCTCTGCACGAAATTTACACGTTTTACGAAAGTAAAAGACGTATAAAGCACGGAGTATAATGCTTTTTGGAAGAAATAAAAAATTCTCTACTCACATAAAAATTGTTTAACCTAAAGTCTGGACTACGTTTATTTAATTTAACATTAAGCGTTCACTGTTATCGTACTTACGAGGGTAAATCAAATATAAACGGGATCTTTGTTCCTGAGCGACTACGGTTGCTAGGACTGAGCCCGCGATTCTAGCATGCTTGGGTGGGGTCATTAGGAGTGAGGAGAGCTGCCCATTCCACACTCCGAACCAATTTGTCAGTAACGCTCACGATGTCGAAGCAACAGGTGCACCCCTCCACTGCGCAACGCAAAATTATAAAATTTGAAGGAGTTCAAGCGACGGAAAGTTTCTGGAGATTGACTGCACAGTTTGGGGACCAAACATTGTCAAGGACTCGTGTGTTTGCCTGGCATAAAGAGTTCAAGGAAGGACGAGAACGAGTGGAAAATCAGGAACACGATCGCCGTCCTCGAACCAGTATTACTGACGAAAACATTCGCGCGGTTCGAGACATTCTTGAAAACGATGACGGGTGAGAGTATCCGAAATTGTACAACAGGTCGGAATAAGTTATGGGAGCTTTCAAGCGATCATCACAAACGACCTACAGTTCCGTAAGTGTGTGCTAGATGATCCCTCACCTTTTGACCGCAGATCAGAAGTTGAGATGATTGGAGGTCCGTCAGAGGCTTACAGCAAGGATTGCGAAAGAAGGTGATGCAATCGTTTCACCTTCGACGAAACGTGGATCCACCAATCCACTCCCTAGTCGGAACAATCCAATATGGCGAGGTGGGGAAAGGGGTGGCAGCCCCAGTGAAATCCAAAACTCAACTGTCAGCTGATAAGGTTCTTTCAACCGTTTTATTCGACTGGCTAGGCATTTTGCTTAATAATTTTTTGCATGAGCGACGCACATCCTGACCCCCGTAGGGGAAGAAACCCTCCGCCATCACCTCCGTTCCGAGCCCTTATGGGCTTTACCGGAGGTCATCTTCGAAACCTCGGATTTTGACATATTCCAGTCCGCCTCGGCCAGAATGTCGCCGACGCGAATTCCACGAGTGACATTCACATCAGTGTACTACTAATTAATGAACTCAAAACAATCTCACGCAACTCACCGAGTCTTAAGCAAGACTGAAAATACCTAACTAACAAAGGAATTGAACTACCTACGCGCAGAAGGTAAAAGCGAGTTCAACACACAACCCGAAACAAAAATATTACACGGAACAATAACAACACAGTATCACTGAAACAAAAAAAACAAGGGCAAGAATAACAAAAAACATAATTTATAAAACAAAACATCAACAAAAATAGAATAAAAGAGAAATCCAAGCAGAGCTCTAGATCCCCTCAGCAATCCTTTCCTTTGCTAAATACACTACAAAACTCCCCACTATTGCCCATTCGGCCTGGCTCCTCCAGTTTACACGGAGATCCAACGCTGATCAAGCCAACGGATGGTCTCCGTACGCATTAACTCGTATTTCGAGCACTCAAAGAACATGGTAGGTGTCGTCCAATTGTCCACACTGAGGACACACCCCAGAATCTACCTGGCCGAATTTCTGCGGTCTGTCCCTAAAAGCACCATGACCGGAAAGAAATTGCGTCACATATTTATTAGGGTGTACCTATGAGGCGTCCCGCAAACTAAACAATATTTGGAGAGAGATCATGCGTATAACGCCCACCATTTGTCTGATCCCATTTGGTCTGCCACAAGTCATTGACATGTTGTTCAATTTCTCGAACTTTATCCAAAGTCAACTCATCGGACTTCTTAGCAACATACCGCTGCTGCTTCTCATACGCATTCAAGTCTATCGGTTTCACGCCTGCAATCACCAAGACTGCCTCCCGTGAAATGGTACGGTAACGGGTGGTTACGTTAGCGTAATTTCGGTACCTGTCCGCCCAAACAGGCGCCGCGTATAGAATAATATCCTCGCACTTGCCTTTACACAGGATGCTCATGGTCTTAAAGTTAAGACCCCAATCAGGATTGACCACACGTCGAATACCGAAGAAGGCATTGCAGCCCTCTCCGCGACGTATTGAAGGCGCATCTTAAATTGCAGTTTCTATCAAGAAACAACCCGAGGTACTTTTTAACCTGAACATACTATATACGCTGTCACGCGTATAAAGAACATACTTTAAAGGACGGACACGCCGACTCACTGCCAAACGGCCTTTGAGGAGCATCATCGTGGTCTTTTCCGGGCTAAACGTCATCTTGTGTTGATCACCCCACAGTTCAAGCATCCTGCAAGCCCGATTGGCTCGGAACTCAACCTCCCTCCGCGAGCTTCCTTCGACCAGCAGCAGTCCATCGTCAGCATAAGCCACAATGCAACAACCGCTGGGCAACCTCAGCCGCAGGAGAGAATCAAACTCCACCACCCACAATAATGGACCCAAAACGCTGCCCTGGGGACATCCCTTAGACAGCGTCTTGCCAACCTTATGGCTACCCTCGCGGAGTAGCACAACCGAATGACTGAAGTAACTTTGCATAACTTGCAATTCACTTACAGTACATTCTCTTTTTTGGAGTTGGTAAATAGCAGAAGGCCACCATAAATTATTGAATGTTCCGGAAATGTCCAGGAAAATCCCCAGGACAATTCCGCCCCACTGGTTGTTACCACACTCATCACATGGAGTATGGCGTCCTTCGAATCCTTTCCGGGACGAAACCCGTACTGATTCCTCATCAGCAATCTTTATGAGGTTAACCTCTCATTTATACGCAGATACAGAACCTTTTCAAAGACCTTGCCTATAACCGAAAGTATCGTCAAAGGCCTATACGACGAGCAATCGAATTGAGCGACGCACAATCACTACTGCTTACTACTGCGAGATGTTGAACGAGGGGAAGGCTGCATATCGCCGCAAAAGACAAGACCAACCGATTCGAGAGGCCATTTCCTCCACGACAACGCCAGGCCTCATACTGCAGCTCTGACAGTCTTAAGGCAGAAGAAATGCACTGGATTCAACTTGATCATCTTCCCTACAGCCTGGGCCTATCGCCCTGCGACTTTCATTTGTTTAGGTCGCTTAAAGCTCTAGGAGGGCAAAGATTTGAAGATGACAAGTGCGTGGAGGTATTCGTGCGCAATTGGCTCCTGACGCAACCAGCTTCATTCTACGACGCTGCGATAAAAAACCTTCCTTCTCGCTGGGAAAAATGTATTTATAAAGCAGGAAATTATGTTGAAAAATAAATTATATTTTCCTTTTATTTTTCAATAAATAATTTTAAAAAAATAATAAAATCCCATTTGTATTTGATTTACTCTCGTATTAACAAAAGATATTATCATATATTCTTAAATGGTGGATGACGAAGGACACTGCTGTTACCTAAACATACATAGGCAAACGGCGACGAATTAAATCGCTAAAAATCTAGTTCACAAAAAAAAGTTAAACATCTGAAAACATAAGTTTTCCTTCTTATCAATATATGCATCGAAATGAATGCTCATTTTTCATAACATTTCATGTAGCCAACCGATCTGTGGCTATGGACCGTATTCTTGTTGTATTCTATAATAGAAAATCAAACGTTCCGATACCGGAAAATTTATTGCACCCCCTCGGTACAAACCTACTTTAATTTTCTCGTGTTATATAACACGAGAAAATCTATATCATTTCTTTGAACAGGTGTTAAAGTTTTGCTTTATTTCTAGACAGCACAATTTGATATTTGACCGGCCATACGATTTTATTTCTGCTGTACATAAAATTTCAGCATCACAGCATATTAGTAGAATGAAACAAAAATGATCTATTACATACCTCTTCTGTCAGATATGTCCTCATAATGCAAAACTTACAATAATTTTTAATTTTATAATTTATTTTAAATTTTGTATATAAAACAGAAAACTAAAAAACAATTTTTAATCCTATCATCCCTATTCATATTATGTAACAAGAATCTAATAATTATGCTGAGTCTGTGCACCCGTTAATCTAATGTAGAAGAGTAATAAAACAGTATTAAAAGAAAACACAAATGTATTACGATTTTTCACCTACTACAGGCTCTCAACACTATTTTATCTACTTTAACAGTTAATCTGAACCTTAGTGGAAAAACCTAGTTTGGTTACAAAAATCGTAACAGTTGTAGACTATCTGATACAAAAGTCATTAAAGAAAATGGTACAACTATTCTCAAGAAATAAAAATGTAATAAAAGATATACTAGGGAAAATATAGGATAAAATGATTTTCCTGTTTTTTTTTTTTTTTTTCAAGGAACCAGATATCTGCTATACAACAGTATTGTAACAAAACCAGTATAACGAACCTGAGTAACGAATTCCTTCCAATTAAGAAAAAAATACGAGAAAATATTTATGAAAGGAATCCAGAAAGGTACTAAAAAGGGATCTTTTTCTCAGGCTAATTGGTCCATTTAACAATCTTTCTTTGTAATACTGTCAATGGCACACCTCCAACAGCTGTTGTTTGACGAGAAGTGTTATTGAACCGTAATAAGAATTCATGGGAAAATGTAAGGGACTATGAGAATTCTCATGCTTCAACAGCGTAAATAAATACTGCTTGGACCAGTGAGACGGTCAGTAAGAAAATAATAAAAGCGACTGCTGCGAGGTGTGTTCAACGCCATTGTAAGACGGCGTTATCAGTTAGCATATAGTAACAACGAGTAAAGTGACGTCACAAACATCCAGTGTGGTTATTGGGTCCACACTGCAGGAAGTTGAAAATGGAAGAAGTTGGAATGCAGAAAGTTGTTCGGTGAGTTATTGGTAGGCAAAAAGTGAAAGTGATAAAGTATTAAAGTCATTCATAAATTGTTAGGGTAGTTCTATTGTGAATAGGATAGTTATTTGCATGGGATTGCATGAACCTTGTCTAATCTTATCTTGTTATAAATGCAGTACTAGTTTTAAAGGTGTTAATATTAACAGTCATTATAATGTCTTTAGTCAATTGGACTGTATTCTGGTTTTTATGATTCAACTACCTTTAAATAAATCCTGAACTTACTTGAAATACTATTTTGTATGTGATTTATTATTATTATTATTCTGGCTGTTATTACTATTACTATTATTATTGTTTGTTGTTCATTATTTTCATTTATTTTTGCCATCATAATCATTATTATTATTACTTATTTATCCATCTTATTTTCTACATTGTTAGAGTAATAAATTTTATTTATATAAATATCTGTATTTGTTAGTCTCTCCTAAATGAGCATATCATATCCTGATCGAGCCGCGAACACGCGACAGTTCGCTAAGCCTACAGAAATTTAGTTAACATTAAGTTCTAAACGTCAGACCTTCACTTATTTTTTTCACCACATGGGCTGACTGTATAACAAGCATCATTACTTTTAAAGAAAGACAAATTAAACTGATCATCTTTTTCCACTTTTTTCATATGAATTACGTCCGTAATGAAATCTGAGACATATAGTGTCAAGCAACAAATCGATGTTCCCCCTAATTTTCATGAATCAATATTAAGAGCGAGTAAGTACCTATCAGAACTAAGTACTGAGTATGAACTGTTTCGTTAAAAAGCACATATTACAAGAAAAACTGCGTTATAGTTTGATTTAAAATATTTACACTTGAGGTAATTTTAATAACACGAATTAAAAGTTTATTCCGAATCAAATGAAAACGTTCAAGTGCTAGGTGAGCCAGAGGCTGTACTGATTGTTGCGTATGAGGGAATTCGAGACAAAATAATCTATTTCATCCGTACTGCTAAATAAAATGTCCATTTTCAGTGATGAGGAGGAATTAAAAGGAACAAATTTAGCGATAGTAAGCGATTATAAATTCTCAGTTCGTATTACTCAAGGTGTATGATGAATGTAAGACATGGGAAGTGTAAACGAATGGGATTTTTTTTTTAATTTTAGGATAAAATTAATAATTAGTATTACAACAAAGGCATTATTATTATATCATCACCATCATCATTCATAAAATGGAATACCATTATTATTTTTTCAATTAAAAAAAAAAAAAATGTATATTTCTTCCTCTTTGTCACTCGGTGACAAATTGCATGAAATATTAGCCATAAAAATAACAATAAAAATGCTATCTTAGTTACTATTAATATTAAAATAATAATATATAATATTAAAAATTAATATCAAATTATGGCAATGTAGTAATTTAATTAATAAATAACAATTAACATTAATAATTAAATTTGCCATACTTTAATTAAGATAAGAATTATTATTATTTTTATTAAAGTTTTTAATAAATAAAAACAAGATATAAATCATAAAATAATATCAACATAAAATTTAAGACAAAGATAGTCGTGAATATAAAAATATATTGAAAACAATCGGTGAGGTAATAAACATAGAACATACAAAATTATTTATCCACGAATTCTTTTGTTACGAAAGAAAGTAATCCACCAAAACTCCTTATATTCTAAATAAGAAAATATTTCGACCGAAGATAAAGAGTATGCTATACTTCGGATGCTATTTTTAATAATTACCGATCTATTTAAAAAGTCTTTCCACAGAGAAGCTTTACCACTCCGCCATGGAGATTATAGCTGAGTAGTACCTTATTACGTTATTATTTTTGAAAATTAATCCAATTAGTCTTTATCAAGGTTTTACCAAGGTTTCCGTAGAAAAATTCAACTTATCCACGCAAACTTTGAGATAATTCCTTTTTTTATCCGTCCTGTATCAAAACTATATATTCCTGAGTGACCTATTTCATAAGTAAATACATACCAATCTGAATGAAATATTTATTAAAAAACAAAAAATACTTGTAGTAATGAACTTCATTCAAACACACACGGACATATATGTACGGAAGCACGAACTTCAACCTGAAAAGAATTAGTCTAGTTCTGAGTAAATTTTCTGAGAAGGTACTCGTATTAAATTGTAAATGGAGAATTTCTGTATACTTGTAATATACTCAATAAGATTTGTATACTCATAAACTCAATAAGTTCTGTAGTATACTCATAAGTGCTGTATACTGTAATATCATAACCAAAAACATTAGCTTTCACAAAAAATAATATAACATCAATTAATATAGTTATGCGATGGTCTTTTTAAACGTATAAATAAATTTTATGAATTTGATTTATTCTCAAATGCAGTGGCGAACATGCATTCAGCAAGTGAATGTAAATCACGTTTTCGAAATTGGACTCTCAGAATAGGTTTTATTAATCCCACAATAGTTGTCATTAATTTTGATATTGGGAAATTATCATCGCAACTCAATTGCCACGGCTTTAGCTATCGTGTGATCTACAAGGCATTGAATAGGATAATGTTACAACGGAACCATTTAAGGTCTATCATAAGATATATTTAATTTCCCAACAAATATAGCAAGAATAGTTATATTAAAGGAGAAAGTATCATGTAAAAAATAGGGTATCAGGTTTTTTCTTTAAAATTTTTATGTTTTATAGTCCAACTAGTTCATCTAGACAAAAAAAAACATATGAAACAAATACATATAATATATACATAAAAAAAACATATACATATAACATTTTGTATGTACTGTTTGTGCGTTCGTATGTATGTATGCACTGCTTTTCGCCTTATGTCTCAGGATCGACCGAACCGACTTTCTTCAAATTTAGTTCAAATATTTTTATATACCGGCATTGATTTTCGATTTTACCACTGACTGCATTTGGATTTTCTTCAAAGGCATTTTAGAGAAAGCTTTACTAAAACAAATTTTTTGCCTACAATGCATATATAAATAATCAAATAATTTTTAAAAAATCAGCCACCACCTATTAAAATTGAAATACATGTTTTTTTTTCTTTTGCTCTATCTTCCTTCAGTTTAAATATTTTATTAAAACTCTGTCGATTAAATAAAATTAAACAGCAGCATGCACACGTTTCCACAATGCTAGAGAACTACACAAAAAATCATATTTGGTAATATCCCCAACAATACCAATAATATATATTAAAAAGAGCATTTAAACTCCAATAGAACTTACCATTAGATGAAAAATTGACTTATTAGAAATAAAACCGATTAAATATCGTGGTAAATACACAAAATTAAAAAATTTCTAGTATAACAGACGAAAAAAGTATAAATATACCTACATTGAGAAAAAATCTCTTAACTTATGACAATCAAAGAAAAAATAGAATATTAATTACTGTACTATTAAGAACTGCAACAACAGCTCTAATATTACAAATTCAATACAACAGAAATTGTAATATTAACGCTCAAACTATTTAAAATACATCTAATATAACCTACAAGAAACATACAATTAAAAGAGAATGGAAAAAAGATCAAAAATAAAATCATAAAAAGAAAGATTAACTTCATCAATCAAAAGCAAAAAATAAAGACAAAATAAAATAAAATAAAAAAAAAAGATAATAATAAATATATATATTTTTTTTATCAAGTAATGTATTAAGTGAGAAAAAAACTTGGCTCAACATTACGTTACTTAATTACATCGCAAAGAAATAGTACAATCTATTCAAAATATTAAAAAAAATCATAATTAATGATACGTCAAATGTATTTTATTAACCATGATAATTAAAATTTCGTAAGAATAAAATCATGATTTGCTGTTTTTATATTAGATTATTAGTAACGCATCTGCCTGTTACGCCTCATAACTAGAATTATGAAGTGAGATACAAAGTACTCGTTAAAATTTTACAGCTGCTTCAAAAAAATAAATATCCAGGATCACAAAGGAAAACTGAAAAACCTTCTTCATCGGACTAAATTACATACTTGTACAAACGCAAATGAAATTATGCGCTACAAGGTAAAGCATTCAGTACGTTCATAACGTATACTGATTTTTATAACGAACAATACTACATTCAGAGAAAGCAATTCTGATTTATGCTTTCTGCATATTAGGTGCTTTCCACTTATTTACTACCATAAGAAAGGAGCAAATCTATTCTTTTATTTATTTTTAATATAAATTAATTTTCTTTCTGTTAAAAAAGAAAACTATATTTACTACCTCTAACTGTTAGAGGAAAGTAAGTACGAAATTGTGGTAAGTAAAATACAAAAAAGAGAAATAATACACGTAATTAGAGAGAGATTTCACTATTTCCGGTAACTTATAAAATTCTTTCAAAAATTAGTCAAAACAGAATTGAAGATTTTGTTGACAAACAATTTGTTGAATACCAAGTTGGTTTCAGGAAGAGCAGATCTTGCTCAGAACAAATATTTAGTTTAATATATGTCACACCATATAAAATGCTAAATAACAGAAAATATGTCCTAACATTTATCGATTTCAGAATAGCCTTCGATTCAGTAAACAAAATTCCGTATTTGAAACTTTAAAAGAGGTGGGATTAAATTCTAAAATTGTATATCTAATTAAAAGCGCCTCAAAAACACATCTTCGAAAACAAAACAAAATTTCAAAACCTTTCAAAATTGAAACCGGTGTGAGTCAAGACAAAGGTCAACAAAGTAGAAGTGGGAAGAGGTGGTTTCTTCCCATTTCTACTTAACTATGTATTTAACATGTAAATGGTAAAAAGAAACTGAAAAACTAAAACTTTCAATCACAAGAGTCGGAACAAAACACAAAGGAATATACACGGACTGTTTTGCTACCAAAGATGACAAGCTATCTTTGCTGATGATTTTAAGACAGCCCAAAAACAAATCGAAATTTTGAACGGAATCTGAATTATGAAGAAACTGGATTGCAAGTTTCATTACAAAAAAAAAAGAAAATCATTATTTTCTTTTTTCAAATCTAAATGAAAACCCAAGAGAAATAGAAACAAAATTCGGAAAATTAAAATCGCGGAAAAATTTAAATATCTAAGTGAAGTAATCCAGGGAAAACGGATTAGACAAAATGCGTTTAGAAAATCGGAAAAATAAGATGGAAATGGCTTTTCAACTAACCAAAAATCTTTACAATAAAAAATAAATTTCTTACATGCAAAATTCAGACATTACAACACGGTTATAAAGCTTAGAAGTCTTAACCCAACAGAAAATTTAACATTAAATAATCAAGCAAAATCATAGAATATTTGGAAAAGGAAAGAAAGATTCTAAGAAACATACTAGGCCAAAATGTGAAAATGATAAAAATGTTTTACGATCAAACGTGGATATTTATAGAAAATTTGAAAACAAAATAGACACAATTAAAAAAGGAAAATAATGTTTTACTGTAATCTAAAGAGAATGATTTTTTTATTGGGCGCACAACGAGGAGGTAAACGATTAAAAATTAACAACTAAAATTCACCTCAAAAACTAAAACGATGTAAACGTCTATGGGGAGTGCTAATTCCGAAATATAATCAAAATAAAACAATAATCAAAATCTAACGTAAAACATTAATATTACCCAACGTCAAAAGGCAGAAACATGGTAGTTTTAATCAAATATTTAAATCCAGATGCACGGCATTAAGAAATCGTAAAACATTAGAAAATATCGATACATTGTCGCCTAAGATATTTCGTATGTTAGGCTCTAGTTTAAACTTCCGACGCAATGCTGCATAGAAGATAGTCCAGAAGATGTGGTGCACCGTTAGTTGACAGCCGCAGCGAACACAGTCGGGTGTATAGTGGGCAGGGTATTGCTGTGCACATAGGCTGACGGCTGGCTTACCGCGTTATTAACTATCCTGACAACTCTGACAATGTACTGCATACTATGTAAGTATACGGAGCTGCAAGAGATGTTTTCGTAAAGGAATGACTATCTATCCGTTCCACCCGTTTCATACATCTATCTGTCTCGAACGCAATGTGCACAGCTAGACGCCGCCCGCTATATCAGTCTGAGTCATCAGGTATCCATGAGTGGCCCAGTGTGCCCTATACGCAAAGGCAAATAATAACCTCCTCACGACTATTATTCCTACATTAAGAGCCCCATGGTGACACAGTGTTCTTAACTGGATGAAGTTTATTATTGATGGTAGCATTCCATTCACTTTGCCACTCATCATGAACCACCCTCTTTAGAAAACAGACAAGATCGTTAGAAACAACGTGATTAGTAAAAGAAAGCTGCAAACAGGCCTCTTTTGCCGCAAGATCAGCGCGTTCATTGCTGAAATTCCAATATGACTAGGCATCAGGAAGAAGGTTTATGACGACAGATCCACTGGACCGAAAACAGCTAATGAAACTTTGTAAATATTAAATAATATTTTTTTAAATTTTTTTATTTTGTCCATTCCTTGTTCAGACTGGCAAATTACGTAGCCACCCGTAAAAGAAAGTTAAGTTTGATATTTTATTCATGAAACGCGCAATTAATGTTCATTACTATCATACTTATAAATTTAATATTTAAAAGGAAGATTTTTAACTTATTTCTGAACTAAAAATTATCCACTGATAAAAGTTTAATTGATTTTTGATTACTTTTATAAAACGATTTCCTTATTTATTTATATTAAAATTACTATTAAATTGTTTATACCATGATTTAGTAAATTATCTTTGAGTTTATTTTTGATAATTTTTACGAATTAAAGTATTTAATATTATGATTATATTTAAGGAAAACAAAAAACATTTTTATTTTTATAATTATTTTACAAAAATATTGTTACGCAACCGAACAAAATGTATAATTCACTTCTGAAATAAACTTTTTCAGCCTATCATATCTTGTTTGATGATAAAATATTTTATATTCAGTAAATTTATTTTTTTATACATCTGTAGTTTCCCCATCCCGCGGAACCGAACATTCAATTAAACATAAACTGAGCTCCGAAAGTAGCCTTCGTCTCAAACTACCTCGGAAGGACACAAGACCCCGCCCAGGCAGCCGGAACTCGGTCTTTTTTCATGCCATGCCTCAAATGGGGACTCCGGTCTTGACACCTCGCCTCTAGTGGGGAACCCCCGAAGGGATCCTCCACCGGGACTACGGTCTTACATTCCCCCAATGCATCTCAAAGGAGTCCCCACCCGATCGTTAAGGCGGAAGACCGAAGTTTCCCTCCCTTCCCGGGTGGAACTGTCCCTCAAAGACACCATGACGTTACTGTGAAGACATAACTCCTGACGCAGATGGACCCGTCTTGCATCCACGACCTCCGGGCGCACGACCGTACAACTTGCAAGGATGTACATCGAAGCTCCTGCTTACAATCTTTACGTATATGGCCGGCGCCATATATTTAATGGAATATTTAGTGTACCATGCACAACTGAAACGAATTTTTACTTGACTTTATTTTACGAAAACTAATGTAATTTTGTGAAGTTAAAAGAGCTCAAATCACAACCCAAACATATTAATTTCATCCTGACTTAGTCGGGAGGGGAAAATTCATACTTATTCATAAGCGTTAAACAATTCAGAAATCGTCAATAAGTTATTTACAAGTAGTGATTCGTGCAGTCTTCTTCCCGATTACGACCGTTCCTTCTCCCTGGTCGATAAAATACTTGGAAGTCTGATGTAAAAACAGAACTGATAACCTTTTTACAATAAGATTACAGCCAATGTAGAATAAAACGAGGTGTTAGCGATAAGATTAAAACCGTTAAAGTTTTCAGCGAGATTAAAAACGCTGAGGATGAAATAAGACATCCGTATTTTGGGTACTTTCTGGACAACTGCAGGTTAGAACTATACCTCCTAGTGGCATTCAACTGTAAATTTTAGCTTGAAAAATTAAGGAATATTGTGACAGCGAAAAGTGATTTTACGGATAGGAAAATAATTTTTTTAAATAATGGTCCTACTATGCAAAAATTCTTCATTAAAGGATATCCAGAAGGCAGTACGCTTGGTCGTATTCTTACGTCGGTGCGTTCAATACTGTTTTTAGATTACGCCTCCGTGAAAGTTGCTTTCTTATTTTCTGGTGATGTTATTAGTGGTGAATCTAGAAGAAAATCCAGTTTTGTACAAGTAAAACCTTCAAGGATGTAAAGGAATGGAATTTATTAAATAAGCTAAGGCTTAATACCACAAAAACTGGAATGATTTATGCAGTGTTTTGTAGCAGAAAACCATCTATTAAATTCGCTAAGGTAGTTCGTAGGGGATAGGAATCGAATATTTTTGCAT
Source organism: Lycorma delicatula (assembly GCF_047948215.1). Lineage (NCBI taxonomy): Eukaryota > Metazoa > Arthropoda > Insecta > Hemiptera > Fulgoridae > Lycorma > Lycorma delicatula. The sequence continues at coordinate 106,549,193 of NC_134458.1, read as the reverse complement.
TATAAACTATAAAATGGCTTTTCCGAATCGACAATTATGAGTCGAAACGGTACATCCGTTTGGGCTTAGGCTAAATTTCGCTAGTCAGAGAATAATAGTTGAATTCTACTTCATGGTAAAAATAACATTGCTAATTTTGATTTGTAGGTTCTATTATTTGGGTCCAGCACTGTATGGTGGCCGTAATAATCTGAAGACAGACACACGTAAGCGTTCATAAAATGAAAACTTATTACGGTAGATACGTATTAGTTGATAGGGATATACGGCAGAAAGTGATCAAAGAACGGCAAGAAAGGTGACACAGTATTGTACATGGTAAATTTGCACATCGTCTCACATATGATCCTTCCTATGATATTACCTAAAGTGTAGGTGGACAATGATCATTCGCTGAAATAGCTGGTGTCAGACTACGCAAAATCCAGTCGAATTTTTTAAATTAATATTGACACTTTCTTATCACACAAATAACACAAAGTTCGCGAGGATGGCCCTTCCTTCCTTTTTCCTGTTTAGCCTCTGGAAATCACCGTCAGGTATTACTTCAGAGGATGAATGAGGATGATATGTATGAGTGTAAGTGAAGTGTAGTCTTGTACAGTCTCAGGTCGACCACTTCTGAGATGTGTAGTTAAGTGAAACCCACCTACCAACTACCACACGATTTTTTTAATTTTTAAAAATTATTTTGATTTATTTAAACATATAATGATAATTTTACAATAAACTTCATCATAAATTATCCCCAATCCAAAAAGGAAATTAAGGTAATTTTTATCAACATAATTATTTTTCCACTATATAAGTAGAAATAACCAATGTCTGGGAAGTATTACAAGTTTTTTGTCAGCTTTTTTTATAATATACATTTTATTTTAAATAACAAATACTAAAACGAATAGTCGAATACGGTACTCATTGCGTCAGTAACGAATTAAAATTTAACGCAGTGGCAACTTTGGCGCAGAAGACTGTACAAATGTCTTTAAACTCTTTCTTTTTCCTGTTTATCCTCCGGTAATTACCGATCAGATAATACTTTAGAGGATAAATAAGAATGATATGTATGAGTGTAAGTGAAGTATAGTCTTGTACAGTCTCAGTTCGACCGTACCTGAGATGTGTGGTTAATTGAAACCCAACCACCAAAGAACACCACTATCCACGATCTAGTATTCATTCCGTATAAAAAGTAACTGCCTTTACCAAGACTTGAACGCTGGAACTCTCGACTTCGAAACCAGTTGATTTGGGAAGACGCGTTCACCACTAGACCAACCCGGTGGGTTGAAAGGATGACTCCTGGTATACAATTTTTGATTACAAACAGGAGATGGGTTCGCGGGTAAAAATTTGTTATGCTTAGAGAAGTTGTGACTATATATAATATTCAACAGTAGAAAACATTTAAAATTTATCATTATTTTATAGACCAAACGGCAGGTATTATCTGCGGGGGTATATTTGTGAATGCATTTTTTTGAACGCATATTTGTGCACACGATTGCACGTTTAAATGTGCAATCATGTTAGCAAAGATCATAAATATGAATGCAAGAATAAGTTAACAGTTTTAATTTTATTTCAAAATATCGTTCAACACGATTCATACTAATGCGGGCCAAGTATTAATTATATATGTTGCTACATGAGACAATATATCAGCGCTGTCATAAACTGCATCGACAAAAATTTAATCTTAATACACAAACATTAACGTAACACATTGCAAAAATATAAAAAAGTAATTATAATACTCGCAAAATTTACTAATCGGGGACGAAATTTTTTCCCATTGAAAATGTTGGCTTTTAGATAATTTGGACAGATCACATCGATACCTGTGACTCGCGGGCGAATGCTAGAATTTTTTCTGGAAGAACGAAAATTTATTTCATTCTTGGTTGTTTTTTATGTGTACATCGTTATTCATTCACCCTTACATACGAAAACCTCACGATATTTAAACTCAAGTTTCCGGAAATGCTTTTATTTGAATATAATTCAATTATGTAAATTTAAGTATGCATTTTACATTCTTCGGTAAACCGTAATAGATTTTTTTTATAGTTTAAATTTACGGAATAATATTAATTTTACCTATTATAATACCCATCTTTTCAAAAGGATAGGACATTTTTTCCGATCCTCAAGGCAGATAACTGATTTTATCATTATTAAAACGGATTATCATTATCATATCATAATTGCATTATCATTAAAATAAAACGTATTTTCTGACTTAATTTTTTCTACAAAATCACAGATCCAGAAACGATGAAACATTAAATCGTGGTCTTTGTCTCAATGTTTTTAACAAAATGTATATAACATTTAAGTTTAACATCAATATTTATGTAATATGATTTTCACTTCTAGTAACATAGCGTCAGACATCTTACATATACTGAACGAGGAAAATACGATGACGAAATGGTAGGTGAAAAAATTCCAGATCACTGCCGGGAATCGAACCAAAAACCGTTTAATCTAGAAACCAGAATTTAAAAAATAAAATTCTGGTTACGTCAATAATATAAACTTGTCGGGTGATTAATTTGTCCCTGGAAAAATAATAATCTTGAACAGCAGTAGAACGTTTTATCAATCTATACGCCGACCTCATTGAAAAGTCAACAGTATATGCGTGAAAATTCAACAAAGTAAAAATCAGGAAATTAAGTTAATCGCGTTATAAAAACAAAAATTCATTGCATAATACTGAAAAGTTACACAAAACGTTATTTTTATCCGAGTTTCGTTAATATTGATGTTTTAACGTAATACTTTTAAAGTAAATTATCAGGAATATAATTTATTTTAAATGAATATGTAACATTGAAATGATTCTAGTAAAAATCTTTTTTTTAAAATTGGTAGTAATGAAAAAGTACTCGAAAGGAGCATAGTCGTATTTGGACTGCGAGTGTGGGAGAAGAAAGAGAGTTATACCGGGCGGGAGATTAACCGAGTTTATTACATTAATATATATATCTGCATTTTTGCCAAATTTTATCATAATGCAACGTTAACAAAATTACCGTTCAGATCGGAAGGGCGGGCACACGGTTGGTGAGAGACAGTTATGTGTTGTCAGGGTTCGGAACAGGGGTGTACTGGTATCGGAACACCGTTACGATACTGCTTTTTGAGAGAAATAAAACATTTTCCTTTTACATGGAATTTGTGTTATTTTAAAGTCCGGCCTAAGAATTCATTATCGTATTCCTTAATGAAAGATATTGCATTTTCCTTAAATGGTATTTAACAAATTCGTGAAAAGAATGTTCATGCATTAAATGTATTTGTGGAAATTAAAATCGTTTAGTTTAACCCTCACTTCACTTTTATTTTTGTTGATATATTATTAACAAAGTACGAGTCGATAAAAGATATAACCTAAATTATAAAAATCAGACCGCACGAAAGTGATCCCTGCTTTTGGATGAAATGGAATGAATGTGCATTTTTCCTAGCATTCATATAACCGGCCGCCTGTGGTTGTGGACCATATTTTTGCAATCTGCTTTAATAGAAAATAAAACGTTCCGGTACGGGAAAATTTACGAAAACGCCGTTGGTATGGAACGGTTACTCCTGAAGCTATAAATAGCGAGAGGAGTTTTACTCGAAATAACACAAACGTAACTATAAACCGCAATAAAAAGTGCCACTCTAAATTATTCCCTCTTCCGCTCGGATATTAACACATTAAAAGGCATCGGAAACCGTACTCCGCGCAACCACTGCCTACGCTAAGCTGAAACTGAGCTTAAACGTAATACGCTACATCAACGATATTTAACTATATACTATAAACTTCATAATTAAACCGTTTTCTCTTACACACACAGTTGTTAATAAATCTCGGGGACATTTCGGTGTTACTGGAGAGTAATAGTAGAATTACAAATACACCAAATTTATTTATTTTATTTTAAATAAATAAAATAGAATAATTTTATTAAAATGTAATAATATTAAATTAAAACGTCATTGATTAAAAGAGAAATATTTTACGACGTTCTCAATTTTCATATCTTCAATAAAGAGTTGGACATGAATTTGACACGTGTAGTCGATCAAAAGTGTATGCACGTAATGAAAAACTAATCAATACATTAAAAATAATCATTATTCACAAAAGAAGCCAATTTTTGTTGACAACATACGTACAAATGCGGTATTAAATTTTATTTATCATAAAAGATGATTAATTTTAACGATGAGTAATACACAAAAGAATTACTCCAACATTATATTTAAATCTTACAAATAAAATAAAATAAATAATGCTTAAACCGTAACAATAATTATAATCGATAAAATAATTTGATAAACTGCCTTAGATAACCGAAGAAACAAATAAAGGGAAATTGTGTAATATTAATAATAAATAGTTTCTAGGAAATTCCAGTGATATTATTGTATATTGTATACCCGGTTTACTACAGCAATACATTAAGATAAACATAACAGACAACAGTATGTACAAAGTAATAAATGTTAAACATTGTTTAATTATAACGATAACAACTAATATAGTAACTAAAATTACAGCAAATCAATTAAGATGGATTGGAGAGCTGCCATTTCGGTACTTTATGTTTATATAATGTCAAGACAAAACATTAAATAATTTTTCACCATAAATCATCACTATCTGATAAACTCACTAAACGGAAATGATTTATCACATTAACAAAAATTAATGAAATTCCCACCCGGTTCGCATATTATATCATTATTCAATGTTCACCATAAAATTACTACATGCTCTTCTAAATTTTACTCTACTAATTTCATCCTTTGCTTCACTTCGCACACCATTTAAAATAATTTAATCACATTTGTACGAAGACGATTTTTGTGTTGCTGCTTTTTTCGTCATTTCGATTCAGAAATCTGTTTTATTCCTTAAAGAATAACCGTTAACATTTTTTATTTAAATGCGTCATCTTTCTGTAAGTACATAAGAATCTCTCCATTTCTTACTCAAAAATTAAAATTAAAATTAAGCTTAAGAACGATATCCTTTGCTTAATTAATCCAATATAATGTCCTCAATATAAAATAATTATATTATTACGATTAATACTTGTAAATCGATTAACTGTCAAATTATTCACATCGCTCTGTTTTCTAATTTTTGTATTCTGTAAATTTAGCCCTCATTACATCCAAGCAATATTGAGAAACAAAAATCTACGTAAGATGCCACCACCATACTTTAATATAAATTAACTAAAAATAATCTAATTTATTTCTAATTATACCTAACACAAATTATTTTTTACTTTCTTTTACATATTTCATCAACATGTTTGTCGAATTCCAACTTATCAACAATAATAGTGCCTAGATAATTAATATAGTTTAATCTTTCAAATCCTGATATCCTTATCGAAACCAATTATTTATTTTTATTATTTAATGTCGTAAATTTTGTTTTTTCTACATTTAATTTGTTTGGATTCACCCGTATGGTCATTTTATTTAAATCTATTTAAAATTTCTGTGCGCAGCACTATCAATAACATCAGTTTCTCTATACACCGAAGTACGGTCAGCAAACAGTTTTACATTATTATTTGAAATGCTTATCTTAATCAATGTAATTTATATATATAAAACAGAGTAAGGCTCCTACATAGTTCCTTGTGGTACCCCTGCATTAACAGCCTTCTTACTAGAGATCGCATAATCCAAAATAATGCAATATAAAAAAACTTCTTTTATTTTTTGAAATGACAACTAGTAAATTGAACCGCAGCTATAGGAACAGTGGGAGCTAGGAGCTAGTCAAGCCGGTGATCATCTACCTGACGTGGGGGGGGGCTGCAATCTAAGCAATTTAAATTTGAAATTACATACTAGTTCTGTCATTTATTCTTGAGTTTAGAAAGTAACATACGTATATAAAAAAATAAATTAAACTAAAATAAACATCAACAGTAGAGATCTATAGAATAAAAATAATATTAAAATATCACAACATAACGCGAAAAGACATCTTTATTTCATACACTTTCTTTCTTTTTCCTGTTTAGCCTCCGGTAACTACCGTTTAGATAATTCTTCAGAGGATGAATGAGGATGATATGTATGAGTGTAAATGAAGTGTAGTCTTGTACATTCTCAGTTCGACCGTACCTGAGATGTGTGGTTAATTGAAACCCAACCACCAAAGAACACCGGTATCCACGATCTAGTATTCAAATCCATGTAAAAATATCTGGCTTTACTAGAACTTGAACGCTGTAACTCTCGACTTCCAAATCAGCTGATTTGGGAAGACGCATTAACCACTAGACCAACCCGGTGGGTTTATTTCATACACTGATTTTCAAAAAGCTTACGATTCAGTAGATAGAGAAACCATATTTTACGTATAAAAAGTATACCAAGTTGATCAAAAAACCATAAATTTAATTAAACTTACTTTAAACAACATTGTATCTAATGTCAGGGTTTTCGGTGAAGTCAGAAAACCATTCGGATTGAAAACAGTACTAATACAAGGAAATGGTCTTTCACCGATGATCAACGACTTGATTTTAGATAGTCATCAGAACTTTCTGGGAAAATAACGACTCCAGTGCCAAAATAGGAATAAAGAAATATCTGTAACATCTTTAGACAAGTTTCTCTTAAAATTTATTCTCCAATTGTAAAAACGTATATATTCTGTTTTTTTACTTGCTTTTTTTAACTCACAATGTTTTTTTTTCCCATGTTTGTCCTCAAATTTTGCATCCTTAATTTAACATACTTTCTGACATTGCCGAATGATGAAATTTTGCACAGTAACTAAGTTCGGGTGACAATACAATATTCCACCATTAATTATGCAAACGTATCCCCCGTACGGGGGTAAATTAAGGGTGCGGGTGTAAAAAAATTGCAAAATCTGCGAAGAGAGAGAGAGAGAATTTTTGGCGGGCAGTATGTTAAGACACAGCTCCTTAATCAAAAATTTAATTACTATTATTTACTAATTTATTCACTATTTCGTTACTTTGTATAGTAAATGTTTCACTGTAAATTTGTGTAATGTTTTATAAATGTATTAGAAATTTCAATGTATGATGTTATCTTTTGAAATCCACATTAACCTACTAATTAAATTCATGCAATGTATGATAATAATTTGATTAAAGTATGATTAAAAAGTATAAAGCAATTTTTTTTTAAATTTGGTAAATTTTTGTAATATTATTTGGCACTAACTCTTTAATTTTTATTTTTAATAAACGGAAAAGTCACGCAATACTTTGCCAGTTGTTTTTATTTTTATAGGTTGGTGTTAAAATATCCTAGTAACAATAATTCTTAAATTTTCAATGGCAGAAATGTTATACCAAAAGTACACAATACAATACGTACGTATAAGTCATTACTCCCGTCACGTATTGCACAATGTAACCATTACGTACTACTAACATGAAACCAGAATTAATTTTTACAATTTTAATATAAGAACGAAAAAAATCATTTTTCTGTAATTTTTACACTATATATATATGTTTATATCGAACACGTACAATAAAAATGATTATAAAAAAATTATAGTAATTTATGAATGGGAAAAAAACAAAGCAAATAACGCAAGGTTGTTAAAATAAAACGATAAGTAGTAATCAGTAAAGTACAATAAAATTACAATCAAAAAGATAAGAAAAAAAAAACATATTAAGATACAATAATAATCAAATTTTTGGTAGAAAATTTCATGTGTACAAGTATGATTCATTTAGACCTAATCCTACGCACAATGAGTAAATATATAATTTTATAAAATTATAAATAATAGTACGTTATAAACAATATTTCTAATCTTAATTATCCGTGCAAAATAAACTTGTAACTTTTAAGGAAAAGCAATAAAAATTACAAATGAAATTATAATTTGTTTTTATAAATTTTAAAAAACTCTTACGTCATTCGTATGATAACAAACATACGCTTTGTTTTTTTTAAATTTATAAATAAACATTTAAATACTGAAACAACAAAAATATTTTGCGTGTTAATTTGCTGAATAATAAAAATATTTAAAAAAAAGTTATAAACATGAAGAAAGCTTACATTTTACACATATGTTTCTTATAAAAATAATTATTATCACACTTTGTAAACGATGAAAATGTTAACGTTAAAGTTATTACATTTGTTCGGTGAAAAATCAGTTTCTTATAAAATAATATACTTGAGGTGATTAATGCAAAACCAAATCAGTTATGATCCGCTCTTATCCTGCTTAAAAATGCCGTTATTCCCGAGGGATTGTAGACTAAAGGATGAGTACTGATTGTCTGGATAATCTGAAAAACTCATTTTGGTTGGGGTTTGTCTCCTTAATCCCTTTGTGCGTATCCTTTTCCTGTTCATCCTTTACTCTTATCCTTCATACCTTTCACCCGAGTGGTGTCAAGATAAGGACTTTAGAAAAGATCCTTTTTTCGGACGTGTGTTTGTTAAATTTATGGGGCTTGGTTAAGCCGAAGGATGTTATGGGAATTTGTTTTTCGACTTACGGTTGTACAAAAACTTTAATCCGAGGTTGGGGTGCTTATCGGATAAATTTAGGGCCTCCTAATTAAACTAAGACAAGAAAAAAAAAAGAATTAATTAAGAAGCGAACTTACCAATCCAAACCAACCTTACATTTTGAATCTTACCTGCAACAAAGACAAAAAATTACAATAAATATAAATATAAACACAGAGTGTTACTAAAATGGTGGGCTGGCTATACTTTTTAGGATTCTACTATTAAAACTAAACAAAAAATATCCTTAGGGAAAATGGCAATTTCTCCCGCTATCCGCCATTTTGCTATTTTTATATAAAAATTTTTATCTCAAGTTCGGATAGATGAATCACATTACTATTTGGTAAGCGTATTGGTAATAAAGTTTTAAAATTAGCAAAATATCAGGACTTAATACCTTCAAAAATCACAAAATGGCGACCATGTTTATTTTTCAATCCGTTATATCTCCTTAAAGATTAGTTTTATCAAAATTGATGTTATTTGCTATAATATTAAGCCTTTTATTTTGAACAAAATTACTTTTTTTTTTAAATCGGTTAACAAATACTCGAGTTATGGCTAAAAATCGATTTGTAATTTTGTGTCTGTTTTCATGTCCTCCACTTTACGTTCAGTTCGGTTAAATATTAATTATTTTTATTTATTGTTAATTCTAGTATTGTAAATTAGTATCAAATTAAGTAAATTTTCTGACAATAGTAGGACCTAATAATTAAACACAAACTTTCAACATCAATTTTCTCCCATAACTCGACTATTTGTTAACCGATTTAAAAAAATTAATTATCATTTTGTTAAAAATATATATTTAAGCAAATAACGTATTTTACAATATGACAAATATTATAAATATATTTTATCAAACAACAAAAATGTTTATAAAACTAATATTTATGTCATATAACTGATTCAAAAATAAACATGGCTTCCATTTTGTAATTTTCAAAGGTATTTAAGTCCTGATTTTTTGCTAATTTAAAAATTTATTACCAAGACGCTTACGAAATATTAATGTGATTCATCTATCCGAAGTTGAGATATAAATTTTTATATAAAAATAACGGACAGAGGAAGATCGTAGGAGAAATTGCCATTTTTCCAAAGGATATTTTTTGTTTAGTTTTACAAATAGAATCCGTAAAAGTATAGCCAGCCCACCATTTTAGAAAAACGCTGTGCATGTAATATAATAATATATTAATAATTTTAGTGCTTTATTACCAAGCTAAAAGACATCATAAAAAAAAAAATTAACAATGTATTCTGTACTACCGATCTAGAAATTTAAAGATTTATAGGTGCATTAATTAAAAAAGCAAGCAACCCGGCTTGCATATGGTTTCTGAATCAAGAAATCCGCAGTAAATATCTGGAGACTTCCGGAATATAATATGAACCGATAAAAAATTCATGGAAGCGTGGCGAGTTGGCAACGTGATTTATGAACAATGGGTGGTGGACGGACGTTTTCTAATGCTCAAGCACAGCCACCGTTCGTGTCTCATGTCTAGATTTATTCACTTTGATAAAATTTTGTGAATATGCAGGATTATCTAAATCATTATTTTATTCAGTTATTTAATAATGTTAAATAACTGAATAAAATAACATAATTTACTTCTAGTACAGATTTAAAGAATATAAAGTTTTTCCCTAACTCTTGTATACCTTTCTCCTGTCATTTGATAGAAATCCAAATAATAAAAATCTCGTTTCATATAAGCATAGCAAGGGTGCCCGAATCTACTGAAAACAGAATATTTACGATCCAGCGACGTAACTTGTCCAGCGTTGCGTAACCCACACAGAAAAATCTAACCGCTCTACTTTAGGAGATAAGCGATGACCATGCTATTATTTCTCAATCTAAACGAAAACTATCAAAGAAATGTAAATAGTATCCTCATGATGGTATGCCATCTTGTTTAAAATATATATTCTTCCGCCATGTGTTGCTGTACCTCTGGCATCAGGCAGTTTTTGATCGTATTTAAATACATGTAATGCCGTTTATAGTCACCTCTTTAAACAAGAGTGACTAATATACTTTCACAGAGCTTAGGCACAAAATATTCACTTTTTGACAATTCTCGAGCGCGTTCTACATAAAAGTACTCTGCCAGCTTTTGGGGCTCTCCATTTTCGCATAGTGAATCACTAATGTGAAAGTTAGACAGTATCTTCCTAAAATAGTATTTTAATTCTCTGTTCAGCTCATCACGTACATGTAAAATATATTACGTTTTTGTTTTTCACTGTCACTCGATACTGAAGCAGTTCTAACTACCGTAAGTAGCAGTAAATTTTTCCACATAGTTATCTGTAAAACTACAGCTTCAAACTTGTTCCTGAAATAGAATTGTTTGGTCTTCGCGCATCTTCTACAAAATAGTTTGCTATATCCAGGCATCCCCAGCCTTGTTTTCAGAATTCTAAATATTCTATATCGACATACCGCGTTTAGATGGTCTGAAGAAGTGCTTTATGATAATTGAAACGACTTTAGACAGCAATCTGGAGTTACGTTTCGTGGAACTACAGAAAACACTGCTTCTACTCTGCACCTTCGTAATCTTTCATATCAGCTGCACAGCAGGTCACGAATTCCTTATGAAAAGAACTGGAATGAAGTCTGGCGGTCTTGAATTAAAACTCTATGATATGGCACGAGTTTTGAAAAATGTTAAAAAAAGGTGTAGATGGTATTATCGGAGTCATTCAACGATACTATTAGGTATCTAATTATAATAACTCTGATTAACACTTTCCCTAAATACAAGAAAAAAGATTCTTTAATACAAATCATTATGGACAGTAAATTTTTAATCAATTTTTTTTTTTTTTTTTAGCAGCAACCAATCCATTTTTAACTAACTTTATAGAAACGTATCTATGTTTGAACATCTTTTTCCTGTTTAGCCTCCGGGAATTACCGTTCAGGTATTACTTCAGAGGAAGAATGAGGATGATAAGTATGAGTGTAAATGAAGTGTAGTCTTGTACAGTCTCACTTCAACCATTCCTCAGATGTGTCGTTAATTGAAACCCAACCACGAAAGAACAGCGGTATCCACGATCTAGTATTGAAATCCGTATAAAAGTAACTGTCTTTACTAGAACTTGAACGCTGGAACTCTCGAATTCCAAATCAGCTGATTTTGGAAGACGCGTTTACCACTAGACCAACCCGGTGGATTTTATGTTTGAACCTGTACCAGTAATGCTTAACTATTCAAAACAGCTCAAGCAAAACGAACAAACTTAAAAACGTTGAGATCAATCTTGTACAACTAAAAATTAAAATCAAATCTTCTTGTGTTTAGAATTCACAAAAAAAAATTGAAATTAAGATACAGTGAAAACTCACTAAACTCGAAATCTAAGCGAAAAAAATCTTAATTAATGTATTTTTTAACAATGAGTGTTAGCTGAATTTACCTAAATTTTAAGAAAATGTTCTGCAATAAACAAATCAATTTTTTTAATTTTCATATGACGTCACATGTTAATAAATTATTTTTGAATGTTTCAATTCAGTTTGAAATTTCTGAGTCGATATTCTCTTCAGTCCCACAACACTATTAACACAATTTATTATTTTCAATGCTTTTTCTGTCGAGCAACAATGTTTTCCGTCTTCTTCAGCCACGCGTTTCTATTTTGAAAATCATTCCTTCTTCTTACATGCTCTGTGCATCACTGACAATGTGATTATTTAGTTAAATTATTACTTCTTCATGTACAATGATAAACAAAACGGATTTGTATTTTAGGAGGGAACGGCAAAGCTTTACCAGATAAACCATTTAACCATTAACGTAGTTGAAAAGAAACCTCAGTTCCCGGATTGGTCCATCAGATCACATCAAGGCTATACAAGTGTCGGCATCATCAACAAAGGCGTAGAAGGATTTTCCCTTCCTTCTTCTAGTGACAATAAACCGTACTTACAGTACGGTTAACCGTACAGTAAACCGTACTTCGGGCTGCATCTGAAGTTCTCATTTCGCTCAGAATATCTATCTAACAGGACAACTCTTCCTTCTACCTTAGATGGTAGCTGTTCATTACTGATAAACGCTGTAGCATCGACCAGCGTAAATATATACTTCAACTGTTTTTCCTCAAGAAATAAGAGCTACTCAAGAATAGGTTCTTAAAAGAAAAATTTTTCCCACCCCGAAAATGTCGCAAGCGAAAAATATTAAGTAAAATATTCCCACACAGGAAAGTATAGCTTCTTTTTTTCCCCTGTTTAGGCTCCGGTAACTACCGTCTAGATAATTCTTCAGAGGATGAATGAGGATGATATGTCTGAGTGTAAATGAAGTGTTAGTCTTGTACATTCTCAGTTCGACCATTCCTGAGATGTGTGGTTAATTGAAACCCAACCACCAAAGAACACCGGTATCTACGATCTAGTATTCAAATCCATGTAAAAATATCTGGCTTTACTAGGACTTGAACGCTCTAACTTTCGACTTCCAAATCAGCTGATTTGGGAAGACGGGTTAACCACTAGACCAACCCGGTGGGTAGGAAAGTACAGCTAGATGATGAAAAAGAAATAAAGGAAAAAGGTTTGCTTTTATTATCTTTTGGGAGTGCTAAAACATTATAAAACCCTTGTAAGCTTTTAAATCTACGTGCTTGGTATCTAGAAAATACATACCTCATTATGCTCTCTGTAAATTAATAGTTATTAATTGCATTTTAAACTCTCTTATATTTGTATTTTAATTCATATACGAATGTTGGATTTATCATTTTGTCTTAAATTTATAAAAATTTAAATTAAAAGCCAAAATTGGGCAGACTACGTAAAAGTATTTGTATAGGGAAATAATAAGAATAAATAAATGAAATATCAAGTAATATATTTTTAATTTATTGAAGTTTTACAACTTTTATCACTCTATAAAAACAACATAAAACTGGTTAAAAAAAGCAAATTAGAAAAAAAATTATACATAAAATAAAATTCTTATTCACGTGTTAAAAAAATAAATAAAAAATAGCTACTATAATAATAACACTGAAAAAATAAATAATATATTTGTAATATTACATGAATGAGTCATAAATCGTAACACTATAAGTACAGTAATCTCATATTACATTAAGCACATGACATTTTATAACTCAACAAAGCTATTACATAAATTAATAAGCAAAACTATACAAAAAAAGGTAGAAAAAAGAACATTCATGACTATGATAATTTGTATACATCCGTTACTTGTAACATAAACCCTTAATAATACAGTTACGTCAACTAGCTATTTAAAAAAAAAAATCACGATTAAATAATCAATAAAGAAGTTTACTAACGAATATACTATACAATATTTTTTTTTTAAACTATTCTACAGTTCAGTTGGTATTTTTTTTAGTATCAGGCCATTTGAATACTAAATCGTGGATACCGGTGTTCTTTGGTGGTTGGGTTTCAATTAACCGCACATCTCAGGAATGGTCGAACTGAGATTGTACAAAACTACACTTCATTTACACCCATACATTCCTCTAAAGTAATACCTGAACGGTAATTCCCGGAGGCTAAACAGGAAAAAGAAAAAAAAATTGTATTACGCCAGCCAGTTCTGAAATATTCCCATCATTGATGAAATTAAATCTGTAAGACAGACAATCAGTTAAAAAGTATTTATATGTTTAATTATAGATTTAATAAAGGGTTTTATAATTCATACACCAATACAAGTGTAAAAACATTTAAAATATTAATCCTTAAACTATCATATGTTCGTGTCATTTCTTGTAATAACAGAATAAAAATTTTACGTTATATCCAGTTTTACACTACTGCCCAAACATGAGTGTATTGTATTTAGGGTATATGTATATATGTTCGTTCCAACGTAGCAGCTCAACAGCTGAACCGATTTAGGTGTATGACCCCGCGTTGTAATCCTAAAGTAAAGTCACCGGGACTGTCACAGGGTATATAAATATGTATGCAGTGGATTCCGGTTAATAGAACCACCGATTATTCGTGGGTACCATTTATTTGGGGCATTTTTTAAAACAGAAACATATTGGTGTAATTCATGTAAAATTACGCCGGTTTAACGGTCCAAAATGCCGCTTATAAGGCCCACTAGCTCGTTTGTTTCTTTCTTTTACTTCTAAAATATCACAATTTTATTAGTAATTTAAATCGCTTGACTGTTGTTGAATGTTGTGTTAAGGGAGTTAACTTCCTTCAATCACTGCTCTGCACAGTACGTTGTGCGTGGCGACACAGATGACATCATGCAGTTGTGACGAAGCAAATTTTATTTTCTTCATTGCGAGCCGTTGTTCATTGTGAATGGGTACTGTTTTCATTTTCCGTAATTATTTTTAATCATGGGTCTCTGTTACAAACACATCGCGTTATCTGGCTCAAAAAACCGCTGGCCTCCCTGGCGCGAGTGGTAGAGCGTCTCGGCCTTTCATCCGGAGGTCCCGGGTTCGAATCCCGGTCAGGCATGGCATTTTCACACGATACTTGTCATTCATCTCATCCTCTGAAGCAATACCTAACAGTGGTCCCGGAGGTTACAAAATAAAGAAAAAAAGGGCTCAAAAAACCAATGGATCGAATTACTGTGCTTTGTTGCACGAATATTTCTGGCAGTGACAAATTAAAACTTATTATTATTGGTAAAGCAGGTAAACCACGATGTTTTAAGTGGGTTAGAATAGAGAGTTTATCTGTGCACTACGATTTTAATAAAAACGCCTGGGTGACGAGTCTAATTTTTCGTAACTGGGACGAGTTACAGAAAAAATCAAGAAAGATTTGCCTGTTTATTGATAACTGTGCTGCCCATCCTAATGTAGATTTACGAAATATTCAAACTGAGTTTCTTCCACCGAATAGTTTAATTCAACCGCCTGACACGTGAATAATAAAAAAAATTAAATTTATTTAACGAAACTAAACTAACAGTAAACTAATAAGTTACATTTTACAAGAAATTGAAGGAAATTCGTTGACTTCCTCGGCTACGGCTAAAGATGTTAGTGCACGTGCAAATTTATTGCAGGCAATTCAGTTCGTAGCTGATAGTTGGGATGAAGTGAAAAGAGCACTATCTGAAATTTCTTTGCCAAAAGTGGTTTAAAAATCAATGTCGTGATGATACTGAAAGAATCGATGCTGATGACAACGATTACGTTCTTTTGCAGCACCAAGTTCAAAATCTTGAAGAGTTTTCAAATACAGACGAAAAAATACGATGCTATGATGAGAATGAAACCGGTGATGAAGAAATAGTTAAAAAAATTACTGGTAATCAACAACTGGTCGAGATTGAAGAAGATGAAGACGAACCCGATGTCAAACGCGTAAATATGCAAAAGAATTCATTGACGGACTTCAGCAGTATTTTATACAAGGCCGTGAAGGAAGCCCGCTAGAAGAACTACGAGTCTGTACAAAACTTGTAGAACGCCAAATATTAAATGGGAGACGCCAAAATAAAAGAATGTTTTTTTTTAAAGTTTAAACAAGTAAGAGATATTAAAGAATTTTTTTATTTTACAGGTCTAAAAGAAATTTCAGATTGAACTGAAGCGGAGACTTCTAGGGCTAATAACTCTAGTCGTAACAACGGAACAGAGGAATCAGATCCTACATTAATATAAATAGTTAAGCGTGATGGCAAAAAAATCCAAAGGAAAGATCAAAAGCATAGTGGCGAAAAATGCAAAGGTAAGCGGCAACGGGAATCCACTGCTACTAAAAACAAAAGTAGCATGGTGCAAGGTTCTGGAGACCTCAGACTCCTTTTGTCACATTTTTCATAGGAACAAAACTTAGACATAGTATGTATATCAAAAAAATAACTAAAAATGTAAGATAAAAAGTACGCAATAATACTCGTACATTGAAGCATTTTTACTTTCCTGACATCATACCTCTATAGCTCTGCTGCAAGAAGGAAGTATAATAATCAATCAAAAAATTGGGTATGGGTTTTTGCATTTTTCAACGTTTCATGACCCAGGAACCCCAAAACACAAAAAAAGGGGGAAATGTTCGTAAGTATGTACGTGTGTTAATGTGTTTAAAGCTTAATAACGTTTGACTGGATAAACTGATTTTGATGAAACTTTGTGCAGATACTAGTGTATATGGGGCAATATGTTACTAAACTTTCGTAGAGCAATATCTCTAGGGAGTGAAAGGGGTTTTTAGTGGTCAATTTTTTCAAAATTTTGCAAGCACAACCCCACTTAACATTAAGCTCTGTACATGCGTGCGTGCTCAGCTTACCATTTTTAAAGAAACTTTGCATTTGTTAACTTTTGCTGTCTTTTTATTTATCCTAACTTCTTAACAAATTTTTTAACGTCTTCCTAGGCATACTAGTAATAGTGCAAACGGCCAAAAAAACAGGGGCAATATTGGGGCTAGAGGAGTCGATCAAAGTTTAAAAATGTTGGTTTTTTTTAATTTTTCAAAACGTTTTTTGATTTTTTAAACTTTTAATATTATTAAATAAACTTTTAGAATTAATATTACCACAAAATTTAATCATAATTCACCCACCCACCCAAAAAAAAATATATATTTTAGATAAAATTTTATTGGTTGTACGTGTCCTAGTTGAATTTTTGTTACGTTCTTCCATTTAACAAAGTAAACGAAGAAAAATCATAAAAATATTTTTGCAAAGTAATTTTGGATTTACGTTATCTTATGAATATTCCAGAAGTACCCGTATATCCCACCCAGCTTTCTGGATTCGGGGCCCGTAGGCAGCCGTGTCCCTTATTCGTGACGTGTGAGTGAAGTGTAGTCTAGTACAGACTCAGGCCGACCGTAGTACCTGAGTGGTGTGGTTAATTGAAGCCCAACCACCAAAGAACACCAGTATCCACGATTAAAATCTCAATAAAAGCAACTGCCTTTATTACGATTCGAATTGGCAACACTTGACTTCGAAATCTGCTGATTTACGATGAAAAATCTTACCGCTAGACCAACCCAGCGGTGAATCTTGGAGGTGGAGAAGCAGAAAAGCATTAAAAAATATCGATTTTTTGAATTTTTAAAACTTTTGTTGGTTTATTTAAACATATAATGATAATTTTACAATAAAATTTCATCATAAATTAATTACCTACCCTACACAGAAAAGAAATTTAAGGTAACCGTTTTTCATGTGTTATTCTTTTTCTACTGTATAAGAATTAATAACCAATGTTAGGAAAGTATAACAACTTTGTTGTTAGTTTTTTTCTTTATGCATTTATTCGACGTACGTCAAGTTCTTAGCTTGATTTAGATGGCAGGAATGAGAAGGTGAAAAAAATTATTAAGAAAATAGAAAATAAATTTAAATTTCATCTCAACGTTACATTTCTTCCTTCAGTATCTCGGAACGAATCGTGAATGAAGGAAAAAATAGCAATAACTAAGGATAGATATGAGGTTTCTAAGCCTGCGGCCTACACTGAATAAATCATCTTCACTGAAGTTACGTAGATGAAGTGCTGAAAAATTAAATTTAACATAGACAGTCTCGGAGGTTCGATGTTACAAAGAGTCAAGAGTTGAATAGTTTCATGGATAAGATTTCTCTCAAATAATGTTTAACTAATTAAAAATATACTGTAAAATTAAAAAAAAAATTAAAAATATACATAGACAGTCTAGGTACTCATTACAACAGTCATTCTCTATACAATATATAACTTTAAACTACTCAGTTGTTCTCAGTACAATGTCAAATTATAAATAATTACTCTGTAGTTCGATAATCTTGACTAAAAAATATTCTGCCAAATTCCCATAAATAATATGACTTCACTTTATTTGTAAAAATCTCAACAAAAGTTAAATTAATTAGAATAAATTGAAATTTAATATTTAAAGCCATATTACAGTAAAAATACAAGTTCAATTTTATAAAAGAATTTTAATGATTAGCTTTAAAAAAAAAAGAAGAAAATTCAATAATCTATATTATATAATTTTAGGGGAAACTGGTTTTTAGTGGACATATTTATTTTTGTCACGTACAACAGCAATAAATCTGTATTCAAATATATAGTCTTCCATTCCAATAGGATAATATGGTGTCTTCAAGTAATACATACATATACATACATATATATATATATATATATAATTCTAGAATATAAATTAAAAAAAAAAATGAATTAGCTATAAATATCACTGGAAAGATATCTTTATTACAGCATTAAGGTGTTTTTTTTACTTCGACAAGGATGGATGAAAATAGGCTGATTCACTTCGTAAGGTAATAAAAATCTATGACAGGAGATATATCGGTAAATACCGGATCAGTATTTAGAAGTTAATCCACAAAGAAAACAAAAAAGATTCTTGCCCACTTCTGAGCTAATTTCGCAGTCATAAATTCACTGATTTTGAGTCAACATAACCACAAATTGAAGTAATCTTAACTGTTGTTGACCTTAAAATGAGTGTTAACTGAAAAAATACTTAACCAATCTTCATTAAATCTTCACATTCATAACTTCAGATATACTATTACAGCATATGTAAATTTACATGAAATTGATCTTGTAGTTTCAGTTTTCAAATTTTTTGGAACAATTGAGTATAACTCAAGAACAACGCAACCAATAATCATCAAATTCTCACACACACAACATCAGATATACTAATACAGTATATCTAAATTTCAATGAAATTAGTCCAGTAGTTTGGAGATTTTCGAGCGAGAAATTTTATACATAGGCCTATATATATGTATATATATATATATATATATATATATGGACCCCATTTTAAGTGAATGATATTTTAACACTCCTAATACCTTAAAAATACAGAGGATTCATTTTCACCCCCCCCCCTCCAAATCACACCATGCGACCGAAAGTAATACAACTTTTTTATTAGAAAAGTCGGTAAAAAACGTTAATATAAATTATTAAAAGTGGTAAGAAAGTTACAAGATTTCTTCCGCCATTTAAAAAAATAAATAAATTTATTTATTTATTTTTAACTAATTAAAACTAGGATTTTAAAGGAACCTAAACCTAAAGGCATAAAAGGGAATACATAGTTCAATACACCAAAAGATTAGTAAGCACAGTTTAATTATAACGATGAACAAAACAATTCATTATAAAAGCAAATTACTCCTAATAAAGTATAATAATGATTACTTTACTTAGGTCACTGTTGTAACTTTATTAGATTATGTCAATAGCAAAACTTACTGTTAAATTGTGTCTAAGTAAAATGATCGTTACAAGAAATTTTTTTTTTTTAAATTCATACATTTATAAGATATTAATTAATATACAACAATGAAAACAATGTAGGTGAATCATGAGACATGCCTAATCATAGATTGGATAGCAAATCAGAAAATTATACGTTTGTAATTGTACATTTCAGCTAATTTGATATTACTTGTAAACCGACGAACTTTTTTTCCTGTTTAGCCTCCGGGAATTATCGTCAGGTATTACTTCAGAGGATTAATGAGGATGATATGTATGAGTATAGTCTTGTATAGTCTCAGTTCAACCATTCCTGAGATGTGTGGTTAACTGAAATCCAACCACCAAAGAACACCGGTATCCACGATCTAGTATTCAGATCTGTATAAAAGTAACTAGGATTTGAACGGATTTTTCGACTTCGACGCGAAGACCACTAGACCAACCCGGTGGTTGTAAACCAACGAACTGGGTTGCAATAGGTCAATGTATTTTTACATACCCTTAGCGCGGTCAATCCTAAAATAAAAACATTTCTTCTCATCGAGTTTGAGAATTAAATGGTCGGAAACGTAAGTTTTTAAATATTTTCGTATAATTGATTTACATATATTAGTTTATCAATAAATATTTATTTTAAAAAAATCAACATTAATAGAAAGTATTATGGCAATTTTATTATGGTAATAAGAAATTATTAATAAGTAACCTCTTTATTATACTAGTATTCAACTAACACAGAATGCATCCTAAGAAACAATATTGAACATGATGGCGTGACAACTCCTCACATCGTCACTTACACACACATATCAGCACTTGTTTGATAACGCATGGGTGTTTACATCAAATTATTATTTTCATAATAAATACCTTCAATTCCAAAATTTGGATTATTTAATTTCTTGCTACATATTTTATTAAAAACCAGTCATCAACGAAAAGTCTAGACTGTCCTGGCGGACATTAATTATTACAGTTCTCTCAATTATTAATTCATTTCTAACAAAGTTATTATCTCAAACTTCTACGTTAATATGATTTATTTATCCCGTGTTTTGGCGGTTTTATGGCTTTTTTTATTTTTCAATTAATAAAAAGATAGTTTTCCAGATATTTTGAAGCAGAGCATTAAATTTGATTAACAAAATCGATATTTATATATTTTAAGCATTTTAGTAAACCTTACAGTAGTGCCTTTAACCACTTTGATAGGTTATATCATTATTGCGTAATGATTATTAAAAGTCTTAATGTTGGCGGCCATTTTGAGACAAACGCAACGGCCGATCGCGGCCATTCGAGTATTTCTGTAATCCGAATCAGAATTCAAAATCTGAGACAAAATTCATTGCACATACACATTCACACAATTACATATTGAATTTAATAACGAATTGTTCTTTCGTTGAATGTGAACAATGTTATACCTCGATAAAACAAAGTAAATTTCAATCAAAGTAAAGGGATTTACTCAAATTAAATTTTATATAACACGAATAAAATTATCAGTTGACGCAAGCCGTAAACTGTCCTCCATCCCCTTCATAAAAATATCGCTTACCTTCTCATGAGCGACTAATATAAGTTAATAATAAGCTAATATAAGCTAAAAATAATACTCGAGAGAAAATGGAATTGAACCGGTCAAGATATAAACAAGTGAAGTGGACGCTGAAAATATTAAATTGATATCTGAGACAGCTGAAGAGTTACAGAAAATTAGTGAAATCTAAACAACAACAGTAGTAATTGTTTCTCAGAATTTTCATGAAGGGTGCCCTTCCGAGAATAGATACGAATTAATACAAGGAAAAGAATGTATAATTATATTGTTGCCTTAAGTAAGAACCAAGGTCGTACAATGATATCAACAGGAAACAGCTGTCCATTTAAAATTTAAAAGTAAATTTTGTTATTAGCAAATCTGATTTCAGTAATGTAATTTTATTAATTAAAGGATTGTAGTTAAATTGAAGAGATTCAATGTGCGTATGAAAAATTCGAGATAAGATCTGAGAAAAGCATAATCGTAAAATATATATTTATAAGTTAAATATATATTTTAAGTTATTCAACGATTAAATATTAGAATTATTTAGTTATTTAAGGTATTAAATCATTTTAATGATTTTATTGTTTAACAAAAAAACGTTTTGAACATTAAAAATTTGAAACTGAGAAAACCATTTTTTTCCATTTTAGGGCTCCCATACTCGAAGGGAAACATTGTTGTAAAATTAATTTTTAATAAAATAATCCCTAACTGGTGATAATAAATTTAAAAAAAATATTTTTTAAATTGTTTAAAAAATACAAAGATTCAGTTATAATTCTAAATAAAGTTATAATTTTCTAGAAAGGGGTGATGAATTTTTTGGCTATTTGTTATTTTTCCAATAAATACTAAAGGGTAAGAGCTATCAAAAAATTAAAATTTTTAGATTTTAAATGCAACGGGTAACTTGTAAAAAAGATTTTAATTTAAAATAGATTAAATTTTTTTTTAAATAAAAAAAAAATATTTTTTGTTATCAAAGACTATAATGGAGTGTGATAGGCAAAAGATTTTATAGTGGTTTGAAAGGCCTATTCATGTAGAAGATACAGATGCAAAAAACGTCTATTAACTCCTTTTTTATTTGAAGCAAGATATAGCTAAAAAAAAGAAACATATACAAAGTCGTTTTTTGGGGAGAGTTGAATAATAAATAAATCTTTTTAGTAATCTGTGATCACGATAAGAAAAAACCTTCAAATTTTGTAAGAAAATGTTTTTGCTGAAGTGCTCCAGTAACGAATTGAAATGCTATTTCGTTCAAAACAATCCTCCCCCTCCCTCTTAAGGATTTTTACAAAAATTTACTTAATTTTTTCCCCTCAAGTTTGAAGGATATCGATCAACGATTTATAATCGATCCAGAGTGATAAAACCAAATACAAGACAACATACATAAATACGTATATACGCACAAACGTCAGTGTCTGACAAAAATAGATTTTTTGGACTTGAAAGCATTGGAATTAACTTTTTTTTAAGCAGTTAGTTAAGAATTGATCTAAATATATATTTTTTCGTTAATTTTTTTTAATTGCTCCTTAAGGTACAAAGATTAAAAAATTCTTGCGCAGTTTTACACCAGATGACTACTTTTCGTTATTTTATTTTGTATAATTATTTTCTAAAAATTTTCAGGAAAGAAATAGACAAAACATAACTTAAATGATAAAACTAAAAGAGATATAATCTTATTTTATTTAACATTAAAATATATTTTCTCTTTATAAGAAAATTAAATTATCATAATCGTAATTTGATGAAATAATTAAAAATAACGAGTAAAACTCGTTAATAACAAACAACATAACCTCAATTTGAAGTTATGTTGTTTGTGTTGACCTTAAATTGAGCGTAACTCAGGAACGACACAATTAATCTTGATAAAACTTTCACAAGCACAACTTCAGATACAATCCTACAGTATATCTAAATTTTAATTAAATTAATTCAGCAGTTTTGGAGATCTTTCGACCACAAAATTTAATACACATAAATGTTACTTTTGGGCCAGAGAATCTTATACACGAGTGGTATTTTCGTAGTCTTCATACCTCAAAACGTAAAGAAAATTCATTTTCACCGTCAACTCCCACCATGCGACCGAAAAAATCACCTCAAATTGATATTAGGTTATTTATTGTCGACCTTACATCGGGCGTAACTTAGGTACGACTCGACCAACCTTCATCAAATTTTTACATGCATAAATTCACCTAACAGTTTTGGAGATTTTTGAGTCCAAATTTTATAAATAAGCATATATGTAATGTAATGAAATTCATTTTAAGTGAATAGTATTTTCGTATTCCTGAAACCTAGAAAAGTAAAGAAAATTCAACTTCACCACCCAATCTCACCTTGCGACCGAAATTAACGTGTACTTTTCTTTAAAAAAATCGGTAAACAAATATCAAATTTTTTAGATTCTTTCTGACCAATTTATATATGATTTCCTATTACAGCTTCAGCAACATATTTTGCTATAACCAGGAAAGTCAAAAAAAAGCATGTAAATCAATTTAAAATCACATTTCCGACCAAAAATATATAAATTTGTTTAAACAGAATATTTAATCTAACTTCGGTTAAATTTAACAAATGTAAAGAGCATTATACATTCTTTTTTATTACACTTTTATCGATTTTTTTCTTTCTTTCTCCTTTCACATATTTAAAAATAGTATATTTTCTTTATCCGCCCTCTTTTATTACTTCCATTTCGTGATTGCAATAGTGCGCGTGTTTTGTTTGTTTATCATTAAAAAAGAAGAAAATTCTACAATAAGAAATGTACACAAAACGGGTGGTGAGCTAATCGATTATAATAAATTATTCTGTTTAACCTCCATTTCCAAATTCTTTCATCCTTTTATTACTACTACTATTTTTTTAATGCCCTAGATTAAATTCATAACCTAAGAATAAATGGAATAAGAAATTAAAAATATCAATCGATTTATTACTAGGGCGTATAATCGTTGTATACATAATACATAAATGAGGTTAGTTACTTTCCTTTGCTTTTTCTTCTTTTTTTTAAATATGTGACATCTTCAAAGATCAATTTTTTAAGTAAACTAAAATAAATTATTAGATCCGTATTAACTTTAAAAATCATGATTATCAATTTTTATTAATTTATTTTCTCATAATACCGTACAATAGAGAGGTGCTCAACAGCAGGTATAATATAATATTACAGTATGACTCGCTGAAAGAAACTAATATAAGTAAAGAATAATAACAAGCATTATTGACGATGATTTGTAACATCAGATAAATATACATCTGACAGTCCATGTGACACATTCGTGGAAAAATTAACTTTTACAATCATGAATTATATTGACATTCATGCTGTTTGTTAATCGATTAGCAAATATGAATTAGTTTATTTCGTGGAATTCTTTTATCGAGTAGTAATAATTTATGATGAGATAAATTTGCGGTAAGTATTTAAATATGTTTTGTGATGTTTCTTCGTAACTGGATCAAAAATATTATTGTAAATTTGAAAAATTAGAATATACGGTTAGTTTTCAAATCACGAATTTCTACGTTTAGAAAATAATAGATTGTCATTGTAACGAATAATATAATTAAGAAATCAGATTCTATTTTAAATACTGAGATATTATTATAAACAAAAAGTGAAAGCGTATAGATAGAAATAAATGTAAACGTCAGAATTTATAACATAATTCTACGTACTTTAGTCTATTAATAACTCGTGTTAAATATATACGATTATTATTAGGAGAATTCCTCCAAAAAG
The DNA here is from genome assembly GCF_047948215.1 of Lycorma delicatula. Classification (NCBI taxonomy): domain Eukaryota; kingdom Metazoa; phylum Arthropoda; class Insecta; order Hemiptera; family Fulgoridae; genus Lycorma; species Lycorma delicatula. The sequence continues at coordinate 106,524,063 of NC_134458.1, read as the reverse complement.
GTTACACCACAGCTTATTAGCGAGTAAACATGTATGTAAAAGAAAGAGCACACAATTAACGAAGACAGGTACAACTTCTGATAAAAACATACACTTACGTATACTCTTTTTACTTTTACAGACTTTTTTTAAGGTAACGATTCCACGTTAGTATCTCATTTATTACTTAAAACTTGAAAAGACTGCAGAAGTGGAGATGTCTTAAATTATTTGGCGAGATGAAATTATATTCGTGACTCAATAGCAAGCGTTTTCCCAAACATTTACCTTAAACTATTGCGATACAATGCTATTTGTCAAATCGGTTGAGATATAGATAATCGTCGTATTACTTGTAAATATAGATCGTCAAACCGAATTCAGTATATCATTCGTAAATTTATAAAGGGACCCAAAATCGATCTGTGGAAGACCGTTGTTTGGTAAAACTTCAAAAGATTTACGGATTTAATTAAACATTTTGTTTGCGATTGAAAGGACTGTTCACGTAATTCCATACAACATCCTTAGAAAAATACCGTTTACTATGTTAATTTTTTTATCAAATATCTGTTACCGGTGGGAAAAAAAAAATAATTTATTTAAAAATCTTTTACGTATACGTCTAATAAAAGGAGAATAAAAAAAAGGTTACGCTAATATTACAAATAATGACAAAATAACCGACAACACAGTTATAGGACTTTCCCGTCACGCAGCTTTTTTTTAACGCACATCTTAGATACACAACTTAATTTATAATATTTATTTAAATATACTATTTTTCTACAACAGCTGTACGTCAGTGGTACACTAGCGCTCCTTGTGGTGAGAGAAGGTACTATTGATGCAGTATACCCACTTAGCCGCTAGTTAGAGCAATTTCTGGGGTGGGGGTGCGATTTTGTAATTTTTGTTGCAAATATTACTATTTTTTAATTTAAAAAATGCGCCTAAGAATAATAAGATATTAATTTGACGAAATCTCGAGATACTGAGGTAGACCTTGCTTTACACCACACCTCCCATTGACCTTTTAAGTTGAAAATTTAATGGCATCAATGCCCCGTACAGAAGTCATCTGACCAAATTTGGTCAAAATCGGTCTAGTAGTTATCGAGATATAAAGTAGAGATATCGAATAAATTTGAAGTTTTTCTTAACTATAAGGTGGAAATCTTTTTAATCCCCCTACTTAGCACCGGTGAAATCTACCTCCGCCTTCCGGCGTATCGAAAGGGATCTTTTAACATGGAATTTTACAGATGCATATGTTATATTTCCTTGACGGATACTACGGATTGTTTTACGACAGAAAGGGATGTATTAATCAGTCACTTTACACTAATTTTTCTTATGATTTTGATTCATATAAAGCACATCAGGTACAATAAGCACCAACCAGAACCGATTTCTGTAAGAATATCCCTGCATATTAAACAACGGCTTCCTGAAGTGAAGTCCGCTACATATAGAACTCAATATCATCTGTATTTAGGCGGATCTGGCAGTCAAATATTAACAGTAACTTTTAGGTTTTTAAATAATTAACAGTAGTTTTAGGCGAACAAAACGAGAAACCACTTCGCTTCTTACTTTCATGGCATGGGAGGCTGTTATTTTTGAAGATGACCACTTTATTTTTGGGAGCGACTTATTTATTACATTTGTTACGTTTATGATACCTAACATACAAAACACACATTTCATAAGGTTCTTAAAATTTAATAGTCTACAAATTTGAAAAATAAAACAGTTTAAGATAATATTAATAAAAATTAATTTTTTAATATTGGAAATTTTCCAAAAGTTGAAAATTAAAAAAAAAATAAACAAATATGGGAATAAAAAATTAAATAAAGAAAATCATAAATGATTAAGAAAATGCGGATTTTATAAGATTAAAAAAGTAAAATACATTATTATAGATAATGAATCAAACATCAACCCCTGCGGTTGACGCTTGGAATCAAACAATTTGAAAAAGCTTTACAATATCATTTAGTATTCCTGAAGTCAGGCACCTATTTCCGGTTCTGAGAAGCCGACATAAAAAATTATACAGATTTTTTTTTTTCATAATAAAAATAATTTATTAAAATTTTTAACAGACGCGTTTACATTTTTTTTTATGTTGGTGTTTTTATTAATTCTTAACATCCTACAGTTCTTTTTAATAAATCTAAGAAAAAAAAAAATAATAATAATAATAATAAATAAAACGTAACAATTCACCAGTTGCGGATTGTAAAATTTCCACGTGACGATTAAAGCTAAATAACATCAGGCATTAAATACTTAAACTGATGACGATTTAAACCACCATATCATATTGCCATGTTCTATGGCAAAGTTTGCGTAAAAAAAAGCATTCGACAGTAATTTCTCTGATAAATCCTTACCTCTTACGATTATAAAAAAGTGGCAAAGTACTGCATGTCTTTTCCGGCTCTTAATAACAGAAATTAAAAGAGAGCAAAAAAAGGATATATATTTTAGGGATGGAGATAAAATTTTAGTAAAAACTTTCTAAAAATTTTCATATAAGCTTAAAAAGTTTTCTTAAGTAAAGTTTTCTCTAAATCTAACACCCCGTTCAATAAAGGGTAAAATCAAAAAAAGAGAATTATCAAAAAACCTTTCTACATTCTAGGTCCGGGGTTAATAATTTAAAAAAATTGTACATATTTTTTGATAGCTCTATATAAATTTCAAAACATTTTTGAAAAATATATAAATAAAAGGGAGATAGAACAAAAAAAAAAAATTCAATTTTAAGAGTTGTGGGTTTATTTTTAAAAATGGATTATTTATACATGGATTGTAGGTAACAAATTTATTTTAATAAAGTTTTCTCTAAAATTCTCAGAAGAAAATCAAAATAGGGTTTTTTGCGATATCTCGTTAACGAATTTTTGGAAAAAATTAATATGTTCAATTCCCCACATACATAGAAATATTTCAGCTAAATTTGTAGAAAATCCTTTGAGTCAATCCAAGGTATAAGGCAAAAAGCAGTGCGATCCATAGATCATTTTTATTGACGTATAGCGTCAATAAAAAAAATTTTATCAAGAGAGTAAATAAATTACTTTTATAATAAGTTAAGAGAAAGAAAGCATATGATTTTTTTTATAGGATTCTCCAGACCGGAAATAATTGTAAGAACTTCATGAATACTAATTTATAATAACGATTTATTTACTTTTACATTTTTTAATACTTACACCTGTATAAGTTAATACAGAGTGTAAAACTAGCAACATAAAAAGCTTCATGGACGTATGTATAAATGAAATGATAACAAATAATGTTAACGAAGAACAAAAATTTTTAGTTTTATCATGCGATTAACTTTGTTCCAGTTGTGTAGCGTATCAGAGTGTACTTGATTTTTTACACTTAAAATTTTAATATCTCCCTATTTCAGCGTCTATTTATACACTCTAGTACGAGAAAAAGTTTTTAATTCAAATAAAATATATAAAAACTAGTATTTACCAATCGCCGCTTCGCTGGCGACCGTTTTCGGTTGGCTTCTGAGGTAAAATAATCATGTACATGTACTTGATTAGTCAGTGTTATTAATAATATCAGTTTAATAATAATAACAGGTGATTTTAGTACGGTCAAAGTGTATCGTAATTTAAATCCCCAGATAAACATCAGAGAGAACGAAGGAAAATTATTGTGTAAGGAATGTTTATGATTTAAAACCGAATGAATAAATTATTAATTTCAGATGTCGATAATATTTCAAATTTTCCATTCGATCACATTTCCACCCCCTTTCCCCCCTCAGACGCAAGATATAGAAAAACGAAAAAATTGGTTTTTAGATACTTCTATAAAAACATGTTTACCAAAAATCAAGTTGATTTCTCAATTTGTTCCGCAAAAATTCGAAAAAAGGCCAAATTCAGTTTTACCGTATTTCACCCCTTTAGAAGTCGAATTTCGCATAACTCAGAAGTCGGTTTGTAAATGTTCATTTCAGACTTATTTAAAAGCTAGAAGCGACTGAATAATCATTCATTTTAAAAGATATCGACGAGTTTTTAAAATCTCCACTCAATCACATTCCACTCTCTCAGACGCAAGATAAGGGTGACACAAAAATAGATTGAAGATTGAAACTATAGAATATTTTAAGTCAATATGCAAAGTATAATTAGTTACCTATCAGTCACTGTAATGGCTCGTAAAAATTTGACTCGTGTATGGTTTTCAAACGCTTAAGTTTTTCGGTTTGGTTAAAATGTCGAAATCAAGCGCTTATTAATTTCCCTAACATAAATAACGTCACTTGCGTGACTGTTTGATAATTATTTTATAAAAATTTTTTTACTGTAAATATTTTATAAAAAATTACAGAGGCGTAAAAGCAACAAAAAACAAAAAAAAAAGAAAACACAGATAACTTCCTTCCCAAGTAGTGGGTTAATTCACCCTCGGTAAAAATAGTCCCAGGTTCGAATCCCGGTCAGGCATGGAATTTTCACATGCTATAAAAAGTTAAAAGTAAAGAAGGATCACCATGTATTTTCCCCAATTGTACGACGAATTTTTTTAAAATTTTATTTATAAATTTTCCAACAAAACATTGTAATAAAATAAATAGTAAACAATAAACGTATTACTATGTTTAATGCCATTTCTCCCGCCACCACCCCATTCGGTCGCCCTAAAGCATAGAACCGAATGTAGTGCCACGAAGAGCTACTGTGCCTCAAACAGTTTAAGCGACTAATAAATATTGTATTTAGCTCCTAGAGCTAACTTAATAGGGTGAACGGTATAAGCTTAGTAAATACACCATTAGCTTTTATGTCCAGCCGTGTTCACTTTTCATATATTAAACTAAATAGGGTAGGCGCACCCCGTCTATACTACAATATATGACTATCGTAAATATAAAATTTAACTTGTAATCTTAAATCTAGACAGCAATCCGCTGCCACGCCTAGGTCGCTGATTGCCAGCAACTACCTAATCCACCATTTATATCGCTTGGAGCTGTTGGCCTATAGCCGATCACTCCTCGAAGCTAGCTTTCAGGTCTTCTGAAGGTCAGCGCCCTTCAGAAGCATATACTTCATCTTGGGCACAGGAATCTTTAAATTCTGATTTTCCATTTAGCCCTCTGCAGCTTACAAGGCTACTTGCCCTCTTTCTTCCAGCTGCGGTCGTGAATTGCCACGAACTAAAAGGAGGCAGTCATCGGCGAAAGCCTGGGCCGTGACCCCTTCTGGAAATGTCAACCCCAGAAATCCCTCAAAGACCAGATTCCACAGCAAAGGACCGAGAACGGAATTCTGCGGGCTTCCCCTGGTCACGGACGTTTCCAAAACTAGGCGCGCATTTTTAAACACAGCCGTGCGGTTAAACAAATAGTCACGCACAACGGCCTGTAGGGCTTCGGGAACAATGCGACTTTCCAACTCATAGAGGACAAACTCCAACACAAGGAAGGAAATGCTGCCTTTATGTCAATAAAAATAGCTAAAACATACTTACCGTCGGCGCTTTCCTCCTCAGCAAGAGAATTTAAGATGCCATTGTCGGTGCCAACCCCTTTCATGAAGCCATATTGGCCTCGATTTAGAAAACCGTTCATCTCAATGCTTTCCTGAAGCCGTTTCACAATCAGCCTTTCTAGCAACTTATCGAGAACCGGAAAAAGGCTGATGGCCGATAACTACCGACCTCACTCGAATCCTTTCCAGGTTTTAAGAGCACCCTCACCAAGGCAATCTTCCAACAAGTCGGAAAGACACCCGGCTTAGGAACCCCGAGAAAAGTTTACCAAGTGGTTCTTGATTTTGCAAGCTGCCCGGGTTTGCTCTGCACCTCGCGCATGGAGTTCTGCCAGCATCTGAGCTTCGCTTCCTAGAAGGCACGAACGTATTCTTCACGAACGCGCCGGTACATCTGGAGATATTCCGCGCGCGCATCATAGCAGATGTAACCCTAGTGCGCAGCACGCTAAGGTCAGAGGACCACCACTTTTTTCCGAGTCTCCGCCTGCGGTTAACGGGCGGCTGCCCAGAAGTAGCAGTTACGACGGTTCTAGGTACTCCTAGATCAGCGGACTGGCCGCTGCACAATACTCCGTCCATTTGTCTAGGCCACCATCGGACTATGTCGCAACCAGTCTTGTTGCCTGCCAGCACCATGCTCGCCCTGCATGGTTCCAACCACCGTTTTTTCCCACACAGTTTGATTCAGTGGCTTCCACAGAAGTTTTGTGCAAGGCCACCTTGACACGAGAGGGTAGGGGTGCCTCTCTCGTGGAGACTACAGGATCTTTGATGGAAACCCACAGCGTCGGTGGAGACTTGCCGATAGACCTTCTCGGTGTGAAGGGATCACCGCCACCAAGTCCATGGCTAGACCCAGCAAGCCCTCCAAGCAATCCCCCCCGGATTGCTCCATCGCGTTTTTCAACTAATACACCGACTGCACCGCCAGGCACTACGATGCAGTCTGAATGAAACCTATCAATTAACCCAAGACCAGGTGAGCGTTGGCAAGGTTTTTCCCGAGCAAGGTTGCCTGTCCTTACACGACCCGGTTCGAAAGAGTCCAAAGCTAAAAGTTCATAATGCAAGATCACCGGCGACGTCGGAGCAAATCGCTTCCCGAACCTGCCAGAGGATCGCAATAATAAATTGGCCTAACGAACTACGAAAATTGGACACAACACCAAAGAAACGATTGCTGACAATGGTCCTTCTGCAACACACTACGCTACTGGTTAGGCAATAGCTCTACAGAAGCACAGGTTGATTAACTGTCACCGATCGTTATCAGTCCCGATGACGGGAGGGTAGCCAGAAAATCACCACCGTTAGTGCAAATGCAAGATTTACAGTACGGTAAGCCACAGGCCGAGGAGCGATATAAATAAAAGTATTCAAGAAAAGCATTCGATAGTAATTATTTTGACAAATTTTTCCCACTTACGATTAGAAAAAAATGGAAAACTATAAAAAAGTAATTAAATTACTATTTAAAAGAAATTAACAAAGATTATTATTATTAGTTGCATAAAACAGATCGTCTTGTTTAAAAACCTCTTAAACACTCACACAAACAAAATATTCGTGCTCACTCGCATACATACACAAGAAATTTTATATTCAAAGTAACTCATTTACTGAAATTAAAAACTGTGTCATAGTATTCTCAAAAAAAAAAAATCATTTAATTCCAACAATTTATTAAGGTAATGAAACATTAATAACCAGTTTTCTATTAAATAACCATTAATATTACAAAAACAAAAAACCGGCTTAACAAATGATCCTAAAGATTTAAATGATTTTGATTTAAATGTAAAACTTTTATTTATACAGGGACAACGACCTGAATAAATTACCGTGTTTTAAAATAATGACAATGACGGTGAATTCTGTTAAGGCGAAATTATGCCTAGTATTAATTTCAATTCACAATTAAGATAAATCGGATAAAACATAAAATTACACTTATGAATGTGCCATACTATAAACACAGAGCAACTAAAATAAACACAACACAGATCGAAAATCGGACGAACTGCCGTTAAGTATTGGCTCTACAAATACCTGTAGGTAAGATCTTCGTTTCTCTGTATTTATTGGTCAAGTGTTTGCCCGTGGGCGCGTGTGTATAGCCTGTAAAAGAAATAGAATGGATGATTTTTTTAAAAGACATTTTTTTTGTCATCAATTACTTAAATGGTTTGATACGTATTTTCAATCCATTCTTATCTATTTCTCTATCTTCACATATTCGTTACACTACGTGTTCTCTTAACAGTTTTTACCTTTTACAGTTCCCTTCACAATAAATTAACCTAGGGTTCCTTTACTATATATATATATACTCGTAAATATTTTTTTTTATCTTTTTTTTTTTTTTTTTTTTTTCAGTCATTTGACTGGTTTAATGCAGCTTTCCAAGATTCCCTATCTAGTGCCAGTCGTTTCATGTCGGTATACCCACTACATCCTACACATCCCTAACAATTTGTTTTACACATTCCAAACGTTGCCTGCCTGTACAATTTTTCCTTTATACCTTTCTCTCCAATATCAAAGCGACTATTCCAGGATGCCTTAAGATGTGGCCTATAAGTCTTGCTCTTTTTTAACTATATTTTTCCAAATGTTTCTTTCTTATTAATTTCCCGCAACACCTCTTCATTTGTCACTTTATCCATCCATCTGAATTTTTAACATTCTCCTATAGCACCACATTTCAAAAGCTTCTAATCTTTTCATCTTACGTACTCCGATCGTCTAAGTTTCACTTCCATATAAAGGTACGCTCCAAACATATACTTTCAAAACTGTTTTCCTGACGTTTAAATTAATTTTTGATGTAAGAAAATTATATTTCAGACTGAAAGCTCGTTTCGCTTTACTCTTCGGCATTTTATATTGCTCCTGCTTCGTCCACTTTTAGTAATTCTATTTCCCAAATAACGAAATACTTCTACCTCCATAATCTTTTCTCTTCATATTTTTATATTCAGTGGTCTATCTACATTATTTCTACTACATTTCATTACTGTCATTTTGTTCTTGTTTATTTTTATGCGGTAGTTCTTGTGTAGGACTTCATCCATGCCGTTTATTATTTCTTCTAAATATTTTTTACTCTCAGCTAGAATTACTATATCATCAGCAAATCATAGCATCTTTATATTTTCACCTTGCATTATTACTCCTAATCTAAATTGTTCTTCAACAACATTAACTGCTAGTTCTATGTAAGGATTAAAAAGTAACAGGGATAGGGAACATCCTTGTCAGACTCCCTTTTTTATTATGGCTTCTTTCTTATACTCTTCAATTATTACTGTTGCAGTTTGGTTCCTGTAAATGTTAGCAATTGTTCTTCTATCTCTATACTTGAATCCTAATTTTTTTTTAAATGCTGAACATTTAATTCCAGTCTTATCAAATGCCTTTTCTAAGTTTATAAACGCTATATATATACACAAAATACACATAGACCTAAAGTTTATTCAAAATACTATAAAACATTTCAAATTTTGACTTGTGCAACAAGACGTAAAACGTCTTCACCACGAACGATAGCGGCGTCCATTTAGCACCAATAGCAAAGTGGGTTATTTTTACTAGTGCGGAGCATGCTCGCTATAAATATTATTTTTCTTTGGAAACAAAATTCTTGACTAAAGTTCTATGTATTTTTTATTACACCTACTATAGTAAGAATCCTATCCGCAGAATAACAGTCTACGCTTAACTTCAGAATTTTGTTGAGATCGAATGTTCTATTCGATGAAATATAAATAAATTGTTTCTAATGTAACTGTCGAACTCAGATTAGGGAGAGCTTTGTACGTAGTCCTCATAAATGAAAGCGACAATATTATGAAACAGGAATTTCAGAAAAACATCATATAATCTGTGATACATAAATATTTGAATTCCAAACTACAAATTGTACAAGAAATTACTAATGCAAATAAGGTGGTTTGCAAAGAACTCTGCACAGAAATGTTAAATTGGATAAAAGAAAAGTAGGCGTTCCTGGAAAATAGAATGTTCAGCGATTCCGCATAGAATTCTAGGACTTTTACGATAATTACTTCCATATCGATGGATCGGTCGAGCTGCAGAGCCGCGTTTGGCTTAGACGCAAACTGCATTTGCATAGCAGTTCAACTGATTTGACCCTAGTAGAATTCTCTTATTGAAATTTCAGGAAAGAATATTTTTTGTTTTCCCTTTATTAACCAACTTTAATGAATTCAAAAGTAGGATCACCGATAGCAGTTGTAGTCTTGAAAACAATACGCTAAATCGAGTTTGGCAAGATATCGATTTCAGATAGGATGTGTGCAAATCGTTCACATCAAAACGAGTGTTAGTTTTTGTTACAGAGTGATTTTTTAGCCTACTATAGTATTTATTATTGTAAGTACTATGCATAAATTTCTGTGCATACAATATGTGTGTGTGTGTATGCGCGCGCACACACACACACAAGCGCTCATGTAAATAAATATTTCTTTACCTACCGACTAAAAATACTTATTAAACCACAAGAAGAACATAACCTCACTTTTAATCAAAACAATTATTATACACAATTTATTAATGCAGAGTAAATAATCGCGACTTTCTTTAGATGTAACTAATTAAATATATTTTTGCACGTTTTGTTATTTCAGTGTTGAAAAGTATTTATTTCTATTTTTCAAATAAAATTCTTATTTTGTTTTATTTTCCTGGAGGAAAGATATTTTTTAAACTAATTATTATAATTTTAAACTGCGTTCCATATTAACACTGCTACTTGAAGCAGTGTGTATGCAACACATTTCACAACAGAAATGAATATAATAATTTGTTTCTTCATACTCTATCCCGTTCAATCTTAAGAGATATGACGAAAATAAAGCAGCTGAAGTTGAAGAGGCGCCAGTTGGAATTTCTTCCTAGTCTAATGATGTCCAAGAAACAATCAGACCCTGTGGTAAACAAAATGAAGGTATCACGTATAAAACTAAATATTATTTACATTTCGATGGGTTTGGCATGCTGGTACACAACTGAATTTTCGGCTTGATGGAGATAGCAATGAAAAACTACTTCATTCCTCATTTTCCTTAGTAGACCTGGTATAGAGATGTAAAGATGTCGAATTTAATATTAAGATCAACTTCTGAAAACTTAAAAATTCAAAAAATATCAAGCACGGTGTCAAAAATAAATATTTATCAATGAAGTTTTCACACGTACCTTTATTTTAACAAGGGAAATATATCGAGCTTTAACATTAGGGAAAAATATTCCCATTTAGTAAAATACTCGGTTATGCTTAGAAAATAAAGATTTCAGGTACCTATAAAAAACATCTGCCAAAGTATTTCATGACTTTCCCGTATACTAATAATAAATATTAAAAGAGTTAAAGCAAAAAAAATTATATTTTTTAGAGGTGGGAAATACATTTTAAGAAACTTTTTTATACAAATATTCGTATATAGATTAAGCATAAAAAATAGTTGAAGTAAAGCTTTCTCTAAATCTAATACCCCCATTCAATTAAGGCTAAAATATTTTTTTTTAATTTCAAAAAGACTTTTCTGTAATTTAGGTCCGGAGTCTATAATTTTTTTTTAGATTGCAATTATT